>NC_058134.1:218626234-218941575 GCF_016433145.1 Gracilinanus agilis | reverse complement strand
AGGGGCAGCTGGGTAGCTCAGTGGAGTGAGAGTCAGGCCTAGAGACAGGAGGTCCTAGGTTCAAACCCGGCCTCAGCCACTTCCCAGCTGTGTGACCCTGGACAAGTCACTTGACAGCCATTGCCCACCCTTACCACTCTTCCACCTATGAGACAATACACCGAAGTACAAGGGTTTAAAAAAAAAACAATATGGTACTGGCTAAGAGACAGAGAGGAGGATCAATGGAATAGACTTGGGGTAAATGACATCAGCAAGACAGTGTATGATAAACCCAAAGAGCCCAACTTCTGGGACATGAATCCACTATTTGACAAAAACTGCTGGGAAATTTGGAAAACAATATGGGAGAGATTAGGTTTAGATCAACATCTCACACCCTACTATAAATAAGTTAAGTGAACACAAAATAGTATACCTGCCAGATCTGTGGGAAAGGAAAGATTTTAAAACCAAGCAAGAGTTAGAGAAAATTACAAAATGTAAATTAAATGGTTTTGATTATATTAAACTAAAAAGCTTTTGTACAAACAAAAATAACGTAGTCAAAATCAGAAGGGAAACAACATATTGGGAAAAAATCTTTTTAACAAAAAACTCTGACAGGGGTCTAATCACTCAAATATACAAGGAGTTAAAGCAATTGTATAAAAAAATCAAGCCATTCCCCAATTGATAAATGGGCAAGAGACATGAATAGGCAATTTTCAGGTAAAGAAATCAAAAGTATCAATAAGCACATGAGAAAGTGTTCTAAATGTCTAATAATTAGAGAAATGCAAATCAAAACAACTCTGAGGTATCACCTCACACCTAGCAGATTGGCTAAAATGAAAAAAGGGGAGAGTAATGAATGTTGGAGGGGATGTGGCAAAATTGGGACACTAATGCATTGCTGGTGGAGCTGTGAACTGATCCAGCCATTCTGGCTGGCAATTTGGAATCATGCTCAAAAGGCTATAAAAGAATGCCTGCCCTTTGATCCAGCCATACCATTGTTGGGTTTGTACCCCAAAGAGATCATAGATAAACAGACTTGTACGAAAATATTTATAGTTGCGCTTTTTGTAGTGGCAACAAACTGGAAAAGGAGGGTATGTCCTTCAATTGGGGAATGGCTGAACAAACTGTGGTATATGTGGGTGATGGAATACTATTGTGCTAAAAGGAATAATAAACTGGAGGAGTTCCAGACGAACTGGAGAGACCTCCAGGAACAGATGCAGTGCGAAAGGAGCAGAGCCAGAAGAACATTGTACACAGAGACTGATATACTATGGTAAAATTGAATGTAATGGACCTCTGTACCAGCAGCAATACAATGACCCAGGACAATTCTGAGGGATTTATGGTAAAGAACGCTGCCCACATTCAGAGGAAGGACTGCAGGAGAGGAAACATATAAGAAAAACAACTGCTTGAATGCATGGGTCGGGGTGGACATGATTGAGGGTGTGGACTCGAAACTACCACACCAATGCAACCACCAACAATTTGGAAATAGGTCTTGATCAAGGACACATGACAAAACTAGTGGAAATGTGCATCGGTCATGGGTGGGGGGAGAGTGGGGGGTGAAGGGGAAAGTAGGAGCATGAATCATGTAACCATGTTAAAAATGAATATTAATAAATGTTTAAAAAAATAAAAAAAATAAAAAATAAATAAAAACTCTTAAAAAAAACTATCTGGTGATGGAAGGGGGAAAATGCTTATCAATGGAACAAAATAAATACACCAGACATCCATTAATGTATAAAAAAAATTTTTTTTTCCTTGGCCCTCATAAGAGAAATTCACACAGTGCAACAGGTGGATGCCCTTTTAAATTTAAAGGAAAAAGGAGAATATGTGGGAGGCCAATAAGAGAAACAAAGTCTCAAATAGATGAAAATCTGAGACTCCTCTTTTGACTCCTTTTATGATCCACACCTTTTCTTATTGAAAAACATTATAGCCTTCTAGGAAAACTTTAAGTTCTGAGTAAACCAGCACTTAATGAGTTAACAGCCTTTTTTCACTCAGCAGAGTAAAGCTGCAGCTGTGGGTATATCTTTCTAACTGCTACAGGCATCCCAAGGTCATGGAGTGGCAAGCTCAGGCAAAATAACTTTTAGATTAAGTGAGGCTCATTTTTAGCCTTGGGACTTTTTTCTCATCTGGCATTATATTCATGAGAAAATATTTTGTAAAACTATAACTTTATTGTGCTTTGGTGTGACATAATTTGTGTTTCTGCACAAACACAAAGTTTGGGGGGGGTATTCTTTTGTGTGAAATGAGTCTTGAAGTATATATAATAAACTCCATGCTGCAAGAGAGATCTGGTAGAAGCGCTATGAGCTAACAGAAAGATATCCCATGTCCTGTTACTTCCTTATCAACTAAGCTATCTTTATCAGATTATCTGGAGATGATAGATAGATCTCGAGATACAACTTAATGTATCTCAAGTCAAATTTACTGGGATGAAATTTTAGGGTGCAACAGAGTGATCTTGACCTCAAATGACTATTGAAGATGGGTGTGTTCCTCTAGGTTTGACCAATCCTTTGGCTTAATGTGACTACCAACAGATATAATAGCTACCACCTAGAAAGAGATCCATAATGAAAGCAGGAGCCCACGCATGGAATTCTGTGTGGCTATAAATATATTGTATGTGTATATATGCAAACACTCTAAATACAGAGGCACACATATACCCATTTGTGTGCATATACAATGTGCATGTATGTCTATAGATATACATATTATAAATGGATATGTATAGTTGTCTATTTGCAGTATCTGTTTCATATGTATCTGTATCTACATACACTCATATCTACATGCATGTATGTCTACATAAACACACCAGTACAGTCCTGTCAGTGTCCCTCCATTCATCCAACACCTCCCCCCATGGGTGTGGGCAAACTTTTCAGTTTAATTTGCATTATTAAAATTTTTCTTCATTATATTCATAGGGGTAGATGATCACCAGAACAATAAATCAAATCCCAATTTGTAGCATTTGCTGATTTACGAGGAAGTATTTACTCACATTGAAAATTTAATAATCAGTTTTTGCATGCATGTTTGAGCTGTGTCCAGCACACTCCTGAATGGATATTTGGATAAGTAGATAGATGGATAAATCAACAGGTGGATAGATAATTAGAGAGATAGATGGCTAAATAGAGGGATGGAGAGATGGATGGATGGATGGATGGATGGATGGAGAGGAGAGACAGAAAGAGCACTGGATAGATAGCTTGATAGGTATAGCTATAACTATATTGACATAATATCTCCAAAGAAATTTGTAAAAGTCATTGTTCTTTGATTCCCAATACCTAGTATAGTGCTTGGCACTTAGTACCAAGTAATAAGTTCATGGTGATTGTGGGAAAAGAGAAATAGACTGAATTCTAAAGCTGCACAGAGAATAAAAGGGCAGAAATGGTGCACTGCTATATAGAGAATNGGAATAAACCGAGTCATGAATTCTTGCAGCAACACCACCTGCTGAAGAATGTCCCTAAAGGGGCCTCACCTCCAAAAGCCTGAGTCAAAGACCAAGTTGGTCTAGGGTGCCAAAACAAGAGCAAGCTGACCATAAAAGTGTTTGGTGAAGCCCAACATTAGGGCAGATGACAATAGAAACCACTGAGGACACTGGACAAAGAGACACAAAAATCCCTTAGGGTGCAGCTAAGTGGCTCAGTGAATTGAGAGCCAGATCTAGAAATGAGAGGTCCTGGATTCAAATCTGGCCTCAAATATTTCCTAGGAAATGTGACCCTAGGAAAGTCATTTAACACTATTACCTAGCCTTTACTGCTCTTCTGCCTTTGAACCAATACATAGTATTGATTCCAAGATGGAAGGTAAGGGTTTAAAAAAATTAACCATGAAGCAGTGTTTTGAGAAACCCAGGAAGATGTGTCTTAGCTGATACAAAGTGGAATGAGCCGTCCACCCTGGTTGTAGGTTCTGTAGGGCTGGAGCTGTGTGCCATTCAGTTTGCTGCTTCCCAGTGGCTAATGCCATGGTATGTATTTAGCAAATCTTGAGTTTCATTAGGCCCAAAGGCCCTTTTCCAATTAATCTTTAATCAAGTTAACAAATGGAAAGCTGCAATCACTGCTTTGAACCTGCAGGCCGCAGCTAAATGAAGAAGGCTCCCAAGTGGCTGGTGCTCAGGCCCTTTGGCAGCGGCTGTGGGCGCTCACCTGAGATTGCAAGGTCTCCATCTCGGTCAGTCTGTTCTCTGCTGCCAATTGCTTCTCTTTGACCTTCACCAGCTCCTCCTCCTTGGCCATCATCTCTTCTTCCTGTCTGCTGACTTGGAGCAGGGGCTTGACCTAGAGACACAAATCAGAGTCAAGAGGCCCATCAGCCCTCCAGTGCAGGGTGCATGCTGGGGCCTCCAGCACCAAGAGCACCTGGAGACACTGACTCTTTGTGATCTCATTCCCATAGATACTCTTGCCACTCCAAGAAAGAGAACAGCCTCTGCGTGTCAGGGGGCAGCAAGACTGTGCACTTAGCAGGGTGGTCTCCCAAGAGCGGACACGGCCTGTTGCTGACCCCAGCCAACCCTAGAAGGAGCCGGCAAGGAAAGGCTTCCCAAGGCACATCCTCATCTCATCTCAGAGAAGGAACTTGTTCAAGGTTCAAGAAGGCCCCCTCTCTGGTCCTGCAGGTGTCAGTGGGTGCCAGTCTCCCAGCCACCACCCCTGAGGTTCACTGAGCCCAGTCGGAGTCAGGGTCCCAAACCCCTGCCCAGCCCACCTTGGTGAAGAGGCGCCACCACTGCCAGTTGCGGAGTTTCAAGTAGGCCGCACAGTTGCGCTGGAGCACCTTCATGGCCGTCAGCTGCTGCTGCCTCTTGGCAAAGGCCCTGGGCCAAGGAGCATAGAGTAAGGCCTGGTGCCCAGGGGTACAGGCCTCCCAGGACTCGCTGGCTCCAAGCCCCCCCCCACCCCCTTAAAGATGAAATGGCTGAGCTTGAAGCCAGGAAGGAACGGGGTCAAAGTCGGCCTCAGACTCCATGTGACTGTGTGACCAATAGCCAGTCACTTGGCTTTCCTCCTCTGGGAAATGAAGGGCATAAATAGGCTCCTTCTAGCTCAAATTCCATGATACAGAATTATGCCTGTGCAGGTCTATGGCCAGTGGACACCTCACCCCCACCGACTAACAGCCCTGAAGGTGGCCATGCAGCTGCCCCAACAAGGAGTGTGTCCCACACTGGGATTCTCTATTTCCCAATCCCACATCTGCACTTTGCTTTAAGTAAAATTCCCTCCAGAAAATATTTCTGAAAACTGAATGCGGCACCAGCCACAGTAAGTAAAAGCTGGAGCCCCCCCATAACAGGTGGGCCTTGCTAGCACCCACAGCAGCCAGCTAAGCCTCTGCCAATCAGGACCTTAGGATTTCAGCCCTGAGCACTAACAGCTGCAGTGTCTAGCAGGCTCAGGACTCTCCAGCAGCTTCCTTCCCAAGGGACATGACAAGAAGGGCCTAAGCAGACAACGGTTGGAGGAGGGGAGGGATACTCAGCATACTTTCTGGCCAGATAGCCCCTGCAGCAGGCCTGGAAGCCTATGATGACATCTGTGATCTTCAAATCTCTCTCCTCTTCCAGGTGAGCAAGGACCCCAGCTCGGAAGAAGACTTTGCTCTGTCCAATGCGATACAGGTTGCTGTCCAGTTCTAAGGCTTTGATCTAAAGGACAGAAGATGATGCTTTACTCTCCACCACAGTCAGGACATCAGGGGGGCTGTTTCTGGATGCCCCATCTTTGCAAGGCATATTGAGGCACATCTCTTGCTCCCTTTTCTCCCTGCCTCTCCCAGGCTAAGGGAACAGGGCAAGGAGAGGAGAAGGGGGAGATGCATTCCTAGCACAATAAGGGGAAGGAGAAGATATACCAACAAGGGGGAAAAAGGGTCCCTCTGATGCCCCCTACAGATATGCTGTGAGCTCTGTGATGGCAGAGACCCCACAGAGCTGTCTACCTTCCCTAGTACCTAAAGCACCAGGATTCTTCTGCCCAATTAAAAGCTGCAAAGGTTAGACCCTGAAAGTCCTGCTGAAGGGTCATAGAGAAAGCAGAGGGGACAAGGGAAGGCCAAGCTATGGCTCTTCTTGCCTCTCTGAAATGCTTGGCATCCGCTGCAGCAAAACTGTAGAGCTGGAAAGGGAAACCTGAGGCAAACTGGTAGAATCCTTCTTGTCTTCCTCCTCCCTTGTAACTTTTAACATACCCATGCCCACATCCCTTATTGCTACCACTTAGTTCTCAAGTAACTTAGCAATCTGAGACAGGAGGAAAGCAGAGAGGGAAGGAAGGATGGAGGGAGGAGAGAAAGGAGAAAGGAAGGAAAGGTTCCAACCCCAACCCTGCTACTTATTTGCCTAATTTCATATCACCGGTCACTTGATTGCCCTTCCTATAAAATGGGAATAACTACCTGCCTAACCTACCTTGTGAACTGCCATGAACATCAAAGGGTCCTACACCTAGAAGAACCCCAAGCCCTAGTGCCTCCCATTCCTTTTACAGGAGACTTAAGAGGAAGGGTCTTGTCCCATGGTCTCAAAGGCAAGGTCAGGAAGGATTTCAAACGAGGTACTCTCACTGAACCACACTGGGCTTCCAATCAAATGAGAATATTCCCAGCTATGAAACATTATACAAATATAAGAAACTCCTGTGCTGGCTTTCTAGCAAGAACAATGCTAGAGAGTGAGATGGCAGCATTCCAATATCAGCCACTACTCTTGGATGTCCTTGAATACTCTGGGTCTAAGTTTCACTCTCTATAAAAGGAGTTAGGCAAGGTGATGCCCAAGGTCCTATCCAGCTTGGGGTCTTATGACCTATTTGACCATCATTGGTCTCATTATCTACTTGGCACTACAGGGAAACAGGTATGGTCTGACTGGCATTCTGAGCATGTGAACCTGAAGAGAGGAAGGAGGAGGAATTGGCAGCCTGACTTACCATTAACACACATGCCTGTTTTCCATCCATGAAACCTTTAGGAATTGAATTTGGAGTCAGGATCTCATACCTGAAGAAGAAGAAGAAATTACATTATTACAGATTAGACCTAATGGCCAAGGTCTTTCATCCTCATTTCTAAAATGCATTCCATCAGAAGTATGAAAAGCACAAAAGATTTTGAGAGACAAGTGTGAAACTGAGGTCATTTTCCAAACCATAGCACAGGACTCGGTTTATTTTTTAAACAACATCTCCCCATAAGAAAAGAGAATTGGGGCTGGTAGAAATAATCAACAACTTTAGCAAAGTGGCAGGATACAAAATAAATGCACATAAATCATCAGCATTTCTATATATTTCCAACACATTAGAGCAGCAAGAGGTAGAAAGAGAAACACCATTTAAAATCACCCTAGACAATATAAAATACTTGGGAATCTATCTACCAAAACAAACACAGCAATTATACGAAAACAACTACAAAACACTTTCCAAACAAATAAAACTGGACCTCAACAATTGGAAAGCCAGTAACTGTTCATGGGTAGGCCGAGCTAACATAATAAAAATGAATATCCTACCCAAATTAATTTACCTATTTAGCGCCATACCTATCAAATTACCAAAAAACTTCTTTACCGAATTAGGAAAAACTATAACAAAGTTCATTTGGAATAACAAAAGATCAAGAATATCTAGGGAAATAATGAAAAAAAATATGAAGGAAGGGGGCCTAGCAGGACCAGATATTAAACTATACTATAAAGCAGCAGTCATCAAAACAGTGTGGTACTGGCTAAGAGACAGAGAGGAGGATCAATGGAATAGACTTGGGGTAAATGACATCAGCAAGACAGTGTATGATAAACCCAAAGAGCCCAACTTTTGGGACAGGAATCCACTATTTGACAAAAACTGCTGGGAAATTTGGAAAACAATATGGGAGAGATTAGGTTTAGATCAACATCTCACACCCTACACCAAGATAAATTCAGAATGGGTGAATGACTTGAATATAAAGAGGGAAACTATAAATAAGTTAAGTGAACACAGAATAGTATACTTGTCAGATCTCTGGGAAAGGAAAGATTTTAAAACCAAGCAAGAGTTAGAGAAAATTACAAAATGTAAATTTAATGGTTTTTAAAAAGCTTTTGTACAAACAAAAACAATGTAGTCAAAATCAGAAGGGAAACAACAAATTGGGAAAAAATCTTTATAACGAAAAACTCTGACAGGGGTCTAATCACTCAAATATACAAGGAGTTAAAGCAATTGTATAAAAAATCAAGCCATTCCCCAATTGATAAATGGGCAAGAGACATGAATAGGCAATTCTCAGGTAAAGAAATCAAAAGTATCAATAAGCACATGAGAAAGTGTTCTAAATCTCTAATAATTAGAGAAATGCAAATCAAAACAACTCTGAGGTATCACCTCACACCTAGCAGATTGGCTAAAATGAAAGAAGGGGAGAGTAATGAATGTTGGAGGGGATGTGGCAAAATCGGGACATTAATGCATTGCTGGTGGAGTTGTGAAATGATCCGGCCATTCTGGCTGGCAATTTGGAACTATGCCCAAAGGGCTATAAAAGATTGCCTGCCCTTTGATCCAGCCATACCATTGTTGGGTTTGTACCCCCAAAGAGATCATAGATAAACAGACTTGTACGAAAATATTTTTAGCTGCGCTTTTTGTAGTGGCAAAAAACTGGAAAATGAGGGGATGTCCTTCAATTGGGGAATGGCTGAACAAATTGTGGTATGTGCGGGTGATGGAATACTATTGTGCTAAAAGGAATAATAAACTGGAGGAATTCCATGCAAATTGGAGAGACCTCCAGGAAGTGATGCAGAGCGAAAGGAGCAGAGCCAGAGGAACATTGTACACAGAGACTGATATACTATGGTAAAATCAAATGTAATGGGCTCCTGCACCAGCAGCACTGCAATGACACAAGACAGCTCTGAGGGAGTTATGGTAAAGATGCTACCCACATTCAGAGGAAGGACTGCAGGAGAGGAAACATATAAGATAAACAATTGCTTGAATGCATGGTCTGAGGAGGACATGAATGGGAAATAGACCCTGAACAAGGACACTTGTTACAACCAGTGGAAATGTGCATTGGCCATGGGTGGGGGGAGAGCGGGGGATGAAGGGGAAAGTAGGGGCATAAAATATGTAAACAGATTAAAAATGAACATTAATAAAAAAAAAAGTAAAAAAAAAAAAAAAGAAAAGAGAATTGGAAGATCTCAGGTAACATGTGAAATGGCCCAAATCAATGCTGAAGGTACTCTGAAAAGAGAGGCACACTGAAACATTGTTCGCAGTTGTGAAATGGCTAAACTTTTTTGAAAAGCAATTTGGAATTATAAGAATAAACTCTCTGACAAAGACTCCATCCCAAGGAAACCAATGATAAGAAAAAAGTTCCCATTTACTCTAAACTATAGCTAAGAATTAGAAACAAAGCAACTGCCTTTCAAATGGGAAATGGTTTAATTGTGGGACATGAACATAATGGGATATTCTGGCACTGTGTAGATATGTGTGATGGAGACAGAGAAGGCTGGGAAGAGCTACATGAACTGATACAGAGAGAAGCTGGCAAGAAAACAATCTATTAATGAGAACAATTAAAATGGAAAGAATGATATTAATAAATGGTTTAAAAAAATGGAAAGAATGAGACCCCAAAATCAAAACCTATACAGATCAGGCAAGGACTGGGATGAAGAGGTACAACTAGAGAAGCGAGGCACCATAGAGGTTACAGGGCCTTTTTCATGTATTGGTCAATTGTAGCTGCCAACTGTGCTGACTTTCCCTCTCTTTAAAAAATGTCATTTGTTAATAGAAGGGGGTGAAGGAAGAATCCTTGAGATAATTATGTTGTTGTGAGAAACAGAAAACCATCAATGAAAGCTTTAAAAAGAAGTGTTGGAGGAGTGAGGTGTTTCCACTGCTCCCTTCCAGAGATGCTCGGATAATCAATAGGGATAACATGCGTAGATACCATGGTGGTTGGGCAACAACACTGCCTCAGGAGCATAGACCCAGAAGCACTGCCATGTGTGACTGCCTGACTTTTCATTCAGGTTCCTTTGAAGCCCCCATCTCTGAGCTGAGCCTTCCAGGGATATTTTATAGCCTTAGTCACTGGAAGAGGGGATAACTTGGGGACAGCAGTGGGCCAGATTCCAGCACTGATAGAGACCAAATAAGCGCAAGTGAAGGATGGCCCCCAGGAAGCCATTTGTAAACCATGTCCCAAACTGGCTACAGAAAGACATGGGAGATTGTTGATCCAAACTGACCTCTGCCGGAACTCCTGGAAGACAACTCTATTGGGGAAGCCCTGGCGGCAGATCCGGATTCCCTCCAACACACCATTACAGCGCAGCTGGTCCAAGACAAGATGAGGGTCCAATTTGCCAGCCTAGAAAAGAAAGAAACATGGGGCTATTTCCAAGCCAGTGGTGAGGGATACTGTGTGAAGGAAGTGAGAGGATTAGGACAGCAAGGGGTTAATTATGGAAACTGAGTGAACCACAATGACTCCATCTGGTGACTCAATTCTAGAGCCAGCTCAGTTCCCCTTCTTTTCAATTATGGGTCTGCTCCAACTTCTGGCTAGTGAGAAAATTTATTCAATTGCAAGAACTGCGAGAAAAACTTACTGCATTGTCTGAATCTATCCCTAGGTGGCTGAGAAACTGGACCACCTCTCCCTGCTGTTTAGAGACCCTAAAACAAGGATCCATGTTATATTGACCAGAGATGAAGTCAGATCCTAAGATTGATGTAAGGAGGTTTCTCATAATCATACATTTCAAGGAACCCATGTGTCTTACCTGAAAACTGGCCCCATACTAATCAATAGATTATTGTTTCCAAGTTCCTTGATTGTTTAGGTTCTTGGGGAGGAGGGGGAAACCTCTTTTCCTGACTTTAGGGAATTTTAGCTGTTCACTCCCCCCCTCCAATCCCCAATATGGAAATCCCTTAATCTTTTATCTGATTAGAAATTGGATTACCAAGGGGGCAGATGGGTGGCTCAGTGGATTGAGAGCCAGGCCTAAAGATGGGAAGTCCTAGGTTCAAATCTGGTCTCAGAGACTTCCTAGCTGTGTGATCCTGGGCAAGTCACTTAACTCCCATTGCCTACTTGCCCTTCCCACTCTTCTGCCTTGGAACCAATACCCAGTATGGATTCCAAGAGGGAAGGCAAGGGTTTAAAAAAAAGAAAGAAATGGATTACCTAATGTTGCTTTGTTTCCTTTAATTAATTGCTTACTTGAACAATTGTATTTACTGTATAAAAGTTTTCCCACACACACACACCCCTTTTCTTGGGATCCAGCCCTAAACTGAGGTAGGGGTTTGGTCCTGATTTGTTGGGCAACTGGTATGCACTGTTTAATAAGCTGATTATGCTCAGAAGACCAAACATTTGTTTCCTTAGTCATTTTATCTTTTGCTCATTACACAATTGAGCATGGAAGAACAAGAGTCTTCACTCAACTGAATAGGGTAAGAAGCAGGCAGTGGGATGCTCAACATTCAAGATTCAGTGGGTTACTTAAAGAAGTTAAATGCCTCTTGGCTAAATGAACAAAACCAACAGGTGTTACAACTGAGCACCTCCAAAGAGAATCATGAGGCAATTCTCAAGGGAAACCTCCCCAATGGCTCTGCAAAGGAAGAGGATCTAGAAATGGGATATAGGAGGAAAATAGTGGTGGAAAGATTTAGCCTTCTAATCAAGGTTATATTCTCTTCTCTTCTCTGAGATAAATGCTTTACCTTCTTCTCGTGGTTGGGGATGATACACCGGACAAAGTTGGGGTTGGTGTTTCTCAGGGTGGCCATCAACTTGGAGAGCTGCTCCTTATAGAGCTGTCCAACCGTTCTGAACATGCCCTTTCTGGTCTTAAAGGCACCTGGCAGAGCCGTTTCTGACATGCCAGCCACTTGGTCAAGTCCAATGATGCGATCAACTGCAGAGAGCATGCAAAAGGAGATTAATGACCTACCAAGAAAGAAGCAGGAGGAGAAGCAGACACACAATACTGGTTTTGGAGAAAGGTCAACAGCCAGAAGCAGTGGGCCCTTTTTGCTTAGTCTCTACACAATCTTCCAGATCAATGGTAAATTAATGCCATCCTGGTCTTTGGGGCAGAGAGCAGTAGACAATGATTACCAGTCTTCATCCTCATAAGAATGAATTCTTCCCAACTGGGTTAAGAGATACTCCAATCAGAGGAAGCTAGATAGCATAGTGGATAAAGCACTAGGCCTAGATGTGGGAGGATCTGGGTTCAAATCTGGCCTTAGACACTTCCTAGCTGTGTGACCCTGGGCAAGTCACTTAAACCCCATTAACCAGCCCTTACTGCTCTTCTGGTCTTGGAACCAACACACAGTATTGATTCTATAATAGAAAGTAAAGGTGTTTTAAAAAGGAGAAATACGCCAATCTTCTAATAGGGACTCATGCTAGAATCAAGGAAACCCTACCAACCCAGACCAGGCCCATGCTTATGAGAAGTCTGATGATGATAATTCACCTTTGTATTCAGAATTAGCTAAAGGCACATAAATGAGATCTTGAAAGACCTGATTGACCTATGGAGAAATACACAAGCCTGTTCTTCAACTCACCCAGTTTTAAGAAGCTATTTTAAACCATGAGATGAAATGCAATTGGATTTAAGGACATTGGCGTAGGATGCTGATGGCCACGACCGTAGGGAGGCCCTATCTACTCTGTGTTTTGGTCTACACAGTGTCCTCACATAGGGATGAGGGAGCAAAGATCAGAAAAGACATGAAGGATGGGGGCAGCTGGGTAGCTCAGTGGATTGCCTAGCCCTTACCACTCTTCTGCCTTGGAGCCAATACACAGTATTGACTCCACGACAGAAGGTAAGGGTTTAAAAAAAAAAAAGACATGAAGGCACCTGAAACTCTTGGGAGATGTTAGATATGGGAAAAACTCAAAATCAGTCTGATGCTTAGTGATAAAGAGTCAAAAGCTCTGGGGATTTTCCAGTTTCTCCCAAGTTCTCATGAACTTAAGCACAGCTGACCCAAACTGTGCCTCTCAGCTACTCTAGTTCATTAGGACTTGTAAAATGAACCATTTCCTTTCACAGTGAAGATGAAGCTCTTCTAAGTTAGAGATCTGACACTACTAAGCGGTTAGAATTCAATTTGGGGTGTTCAACTGAATTATGTCCTAGGATGTTGGGATTCAGAAAAGGACACTCCGCTAATGGTTTCTTGGTGATGACATAGGTCCCTGTGTAGTTAGTTGGTAAAAAGATCTGTTGGCCGAGGCTAGACTGATAACCCAGGTAACTAAATGCTGTCCAATGGGAGCCCATTCCAAGTGGCTCACCAAGGCTTCATACGCCTGGGCACTTTCCAGTTGAGCCTGAGACTGCCCAAGGAAGCCAAGGAAGTGCAAGCCTCCTCAGAGTCAACAGCCCCTCCCTGTCTCAGGCTGCTGCATCTCTACTGACATCCAAGCAGTCTAATGGCCACTCTCATTGCTGGAGAGGGTTTGGGAACACTTTCATCCCATGGGACTCACAAGCACTCTAAATATAAGTCTACTTGCCTAAAGAATGTAGCAGGGAAGGAAGGGATCTGCTTTCCTAGTCTACAGGGTGGCGTTATGGGGTCCCTAAAGGCAAGGAAAAGTGGGAAAGGCCAAAAGGAGCATGGATAAATGCCAATGGAATGGAGCATGATGTGCATTCCATTCCTCACATGGCTCTAGGACGGACACACACAAAGAACAGAACACTTGGGTGGCCCAGTCACCTGGTTCTAGATGAAGAATAGGAAAATGTTGATAGAAATAAGCTCTCTGAGTGCTCTGCATCTCTGGAACAGAGACATTAAAGCAAAACCCAAGAGAAAACAAGGGAAAACGAACAACAAAATTAAGAGACACTTAAAAAATGGATCTGCTATGAAAACAAAAGGAATCTTAATAAAACACCCAGATGAGCCTTTTTCAAGGAACATCAACCACCCTCTTGAAAATTCCCACATTGAAAGAGAAGCCTAGCCAAATACACAGAAATGGTGGCAACGATCCTAGCCTGAAGTTCTCTAGGGATTACTAGGTTCGTGGCTTAGTGCTGAAGGGTAACTCCATCTCAATCTAAGGAGACCTCTCTCCCCTGCACTGAGAGACAACTATGAAAACTACTTGGAAAAGCCAAGTTTCAAACCTCATTTTGGGGGCTCTCCCTACAGAGAGAGCAAACCCAAGCTCACAGAAGTAACAAATGCAGAGGATTAATTTAAGGGCGTACCATCTTTCCATAGTTCAGAGACAAATTTATCTGAGGACTGGTGGAGAAGCGTGGCAATATTATCATTCAGCGGGTCCATGTTCTTCATCAGCCATTCATCAGCTTTATAGTCAACCTGAAAGATGAAGGATCCTTAGCCATCACCAGAACTGGGCAGACTAAGCAGGGATGTGACCAATGTGAGAGCCCAAACCACAGGTTAGAAAGACCCAATGTGTGCTCAAGGTAAAGCTGGTCTGCAGAAATTAGGAATAATCACATTAGGGACTTCAGTATGTGAGCAAGTCCATTGGGGGGTGGGGCAGGGGGAATGGATTTATCCAATAGAGATGACCACTATCACCCAATGGAGGTAAAACTGAAGTTTCTTAGAATGTATAAATAAATGATAAGATGAATTTCTGTTGGTCAGACCTTCTCAAATCAGGTGCACCTAGGCTGAAAAAGAGCCCAGACATGGTCTTGATAGCATTCTATCAGGCAGGTTCCTTCCTGGACCCTGCTCCCAGAGGCTGGCACCTCTGGGACTCACATGACTCTCCTGCCACCTCTCCACAACCAGAGAGGGAGCCAGGTTTCTCCTTACCTTGCCAGCATAGTGAATGATACAAAAATCAGCTTTGTCTTTCAGCTGTTTGGGCTTCTGGAATTTAGGGTGTGTGCCTTGTTCCTGCACCACTTTCTCTACAAAGCTTTTGTCTGTGGCTTTGGGAAACCAGCATTCCTCATCTAAAAGTGCCAAGATGCCAGGGGGGCCAGCCTAAAGGAATTAGAGAGAACAGGAAAAAGAAGTCAGGCTTGGGAAGAAGGAGAAAAAACAATCCATACCACCCTTAGGACCTGGATTTACATAATAAATTCTCGGATAATTGGAACCTTGAAATAACTTGAATCTAGGTTTGATTGAGAATCAGAAGGTTCCATTCATTAAAAAATGAATTTCTTAAAGGATTGAAGTTAATTTATTTTTTGCTGAAGGAGAGAAAATTATGAATCAGAACAACTCTGGCCAATACTCCAGAAAAGGATGCAAAACCAATCCATCAATGCATACCAGAGAGAACCAGGAATTTAAGGCTCAGTCATTCCCAAAGGTGGGAGTGCAATGGTTGAAATTCTAGATACAAGTCAAGAGACCCGTTTCAGATCCCAGACCACAATGGATTAACTTAATCAAAGGGAGGCTAGTGTACTTGTAAGAGTCCCAACTGAGGGATCTTGTGTGTTAAAAGGGGGGCCAGAGTGTATTAATACTGGTTGCCATGAATAAATAAATGGGCATTTCTGCTTCAAGCAGCTCTCCAAATCAAAGGGCTAATAATCTGGTTATCTGTTCTCTTGCAAGGAAGAGCTTTTCAATTGGATTGATAGAGAAATGCTTTTTTTTTTTTTTAAATAACAAAAGGGTTTACAAAGAGAATGCTCCAGGGAAAAAAAGATGCACTGTGCTTTCCATTGGGGATTTATGGTCCTGTTATATTTCATGCACAAAGATGCTATGAATTCCCCCATCAGGGAAAATAATCTTCTGGGAAGGCTGAGTATTTGGTGCTAAAGCATTCATGCACTTCTCCTTGGCCACTCGGTTCTGTGGGGTTGAGAAACTGGGAACCCAAGCCTAGCACAGCTGAATCTAGGCATGATGATAAAACCCCAGACTTTGATTCTATTAGCAACACACAGGACCAGCTAAGTCAGCAGGCTCTTTTTTTAACAGATTAGCAGCTACTCAGACCCAGAAGCAAAGATCAGATAGCGAGGACCCTCATGCCAAGGGGTGGTGCTTTCACAATTCTTCTCATCAGATCAGGAGTGACAGTGGGATAAAGCCAGCCTGCCTCCATCTCACCTGGTTTGCAGGTCTCCAGGGCCCTACCACTGAGCTATGAGAAAGTTCCTCAGAGGTCACTGAGGGCCAGCATAGCAGAAATGGAGAGATTAGAAGCATAGAGGGCTGAGGGCTAACACTTACAGGCTTCTCAATGAGGTCAATGCAGGGCTGCAGGTCCAAGCCAAAGTCAATGAAGTTCCACTCAATGCCCTCACGCTGGTACTCTTCCTGCTCCAGGATGAACATGGTGTGGTTGAAGAGCTGCTGCAGCTTCTCGTTGGTGTAGTTGATGCAGAGCTGCTCAAACGAGTTTAGCTGTGGGGAAGAGGCCCACAGAGGGGTCAGCAAGGCCAGGCGGGCCAGGAAAGAAGCCAAGGAGTTTAGTGGGGCCCAGGTGAGCCAAGGAAGACCCCCCATCAGTCCCATGTTGGCATTTCATACTCACTGTGGGCAACTAGCTGACTCTTAAACCTCCCTCCTCCTGACCATGCCCCAATCACTATTCAGACTGGGTACAGCATAACTTCAGAATGTGGGGGAATGGTGAGCCAGTCTGGCGATGCCTGAACCAGAAGATGCCCAGGGACCCCAAGAGGTCACCAATAGCAGACATTCAGCCTACACTGATGATGTGGAAAGGCTTACATCAAAGATCTCAAAACCAGCAATGTCCAGGATCCCGATGAAGGAGGCACCCTGTCTCTTGGTCTTGTCCAAAGCCTTGTTAATACGCATTACCAGCCAGCGGAACATACGTTCATATGTAGCTTTAGCCAAAGCCTCAATGGCAAAGTCAGCCTGGAAGGGAAGGGGAGATGATGGAGAGCCCATTTAAAAAGGGAAAGGGGCTTCCCCTGCAGATGTGACCCTGAATCATCATGAACTTTTGGACACATCTGGAGAATCAGAAACCACTCTTCTGTCTTATAATTGATAATTAGTATCAATTCTAAGACAGAAGATAAGGGTTGTGTTTTTTTTTTTAAGAGAAAGAATGGTTTGCTATTGAGGCAGTGTGGTGCAGTGAGTAGAATGTCATATATGATTCTAGAAATGGCCCCAAAGCAAGTCCCAGATAAAAGGGATAGACTTTCCCTTCTCTGTCACTCCCCAACCCCATCATAGATCAGATCTGCCTGCCTGAGAAAAGACCTTGAGAACATCTAGTGTGGCCTGTACCTACAAGAATCTCCTCCTCCAGAGCTGGAACAAGTAGTCTTCCTGTGTTTCAGACCTTTAGGGAGGCACCTATATCTGTGAGTGTGGAGGACTGCTCTATTTCTCCACACACCGCACCCCCATCTTCCTCTTTTTTATTAAAAACAAAACCAAACCCTGTTTGGGAGCCTCTCTGGTATAAGGAAGGAGATCACTTACAAGGTCAATGTAAAAACAAGATAACAAGGAAAATTGATTGTTTTTAGAAGTCATGAGACAATCAATATGAGGTGAAGGATGTACCTGTTCTTTGGTCTGGGCCTTCTGGACATAATCCCGTCCCACCTTGATTCGAGGTGTGAGGATCCCTCGAGTGAAATCAGTCACATTGATCCCCAGAAGGTGGGAGACTTTTTGGGCAGCTGTAAGCATTCAGGATCAAGCCAAGAAAAGAGGATAAATAGACTCCTTGGTAAAAGGCAGTCAGTTGCACAGAGCAGGACGGCTCCACACAGCCCCTGATGCTCTCAAGAGCTCTGGGCCCAGGGCCCCAGCACACACTTTTCCTGCCTCTCACTTCCTCCTCAGCACAGGCCTATTCAGGCCAGTGGGCAGCTGGGAGATAGTGCGGCCCACACCCACTAAGGGCACCCTCTCCCATTGGCCAGCTCCTTCCTCTGAGCTACCCAGGTGCTCACAGGGTTTGAGCTAGATGAGAGTCAATAACTCTATTGCTTTTGACAAGCCCAAGGACCACCAGGCCTTCCCATCTACCATAAGGCTGCTACTCTAAGAAATGCTCCCATCTCTGTCCCTGCCTTCTCTAGGATATGAATCTCCCTTCCCCAGCCCACCCCTTGAGGTATGCTCAGGGCTTTACCATCTGCCCCTCTGCTGACCCCTCAGGTATCCAAAGCCTCACTGGTCCCCTGGGAGTACAGGCTTTCCCCTAGCTTAGAAAACTTTTCTCTCCAAGTTAAATACAACAAAGATTTTGTTCCCCAGCTATCCAAAGGCAAGCAGGATTGTCACTGGGTTCAACTATGGAAGGACAACTGTTTCAGCATTCAAAAAGGAGCCTGACTAGAAGGAACAAAGAGGGGGAACCTGGCACATCTCAGGAGAGGGATCAATCCAGGAGATAATACAAAGCTTCTTTCTCTGAGGATCTCCAAGCTCTCATTTCCTAACTCCTGTTCTCACAACAACCTCCAGGACATGGCCTAACCCTTACCTGTATTGTCTGGCATAGAGGCCTGGTCAGTGTTGCGTTCCTTCTTGAAGGCTATATTGCCGAGCTGAAGGACCCCTGAAATCACTTTCAGCAAGCCTGCAGAGAGTGACACAAAGGTCAATTGAAGGCCTGAAACACCCTAGAGAGGCAGGTCCTGGCCCTGACAAGTCACATTCATTCAAAAGAGCATTGGGTCCCCACCTGGCCAACTCTTGATTAATCTTCACACCCATGTGACAGGTGAGCAGGGGCTCCCTGACCTGATTTCGCCCTGCCTGTCCTGCCCTCTCTCTATTGCTTCCCTTGTTGAAATCCTGGATTTGCTTCCAAGTCCAACTGGGGTTCCATATCCCAGCACACACCCTTCAGAAAGCCACCCTCCAGGCTAAACTCTTCACCTTTTACAACCTCACATCTGTATATGCCCTCCCCTCTTCCAACAGCAGCTCTCTTCTCTGAAGTATCTCTCCCCTGTTAAGACTGCTGGGCAGCCTTGGGCAGACAGAGAGGGTTGCTTTTTAAATCTTTCCATTGAATAGAGGTAGAACCAAATTGTGACAACTAGTTTCCTTCTCATCCAGTCTTAAGTGATTCCAAAGTCAGGCCCAAAAGCAGAAGAGCCCACCACATTTCTAGATACAATCTCCTCTGAGCCAGACTGAGATTATGCAATTTGACCCTCCAAAGTCTACACTAGGTCAGTGGGAGGGACATAGCCCTATATTTCAATAAACCATGTTTCCTCCTAATAGAGGCAGATCTGGGCCACAAAGTTCTCTCTAGGCATGAAAGTGAATATTTCTCATTCCAAAATCAATCAGTGAGTTTATCAGTGGCCCAAAGATCCTCCTTTCCATTCAGCTAGCTGAAAAAGAGACCAAACTCTCCAGTTTCCTCAAAAGACAACCTCTAGGGAAGTCCTCAGTGGCTGGAACAGAGCCATGAGCTCCAATGACATTTACAAGAGAAGAGAATGTGAGCAGGGGTGAGGAGGGGGAGGGAAAGGAAGAAGACTGTCCTACCACCACCTGGCCCCCCTGCCTAACCCTTCTTGCTGATGCTCAAAGATGTGAAGAACGGTAATGAGCCAGGCCTCTGCCCTTTTCCTAATTTCTTCCTTGATTTCTACTCCTTAACTGAACTGAGTTTGAACACCTCCCTGTCCCAAACTGCTCCCTCACTAACAGCAGCTCCATACCCATCTGTTCCTCCTCCGGAATGCTCATGATCCTCATGGCTTCCATGGTCTCCTGGAACATATCCTTGTCTTGTTGTCCAGGAATGGTGACGTGCCCGTTGGACAGGAAACGATACTTGTTGTAGGGCTCCAACAACAGATCAGCTGCCAAGGTGACAAGGAGAAGGCAAGAACACATGAATACCCCAGGGTCATAGCCTGACAGCTAGAAGGGATGCTAGAGATCACCTGATCCAGGCCTTTCACTTTGGCAAGGAGGAAGTGGGGCTAAAGAGTAGATAGAAACAACCTTTCTAATTATATGTGGCAGAGGAAGGCCATGGAGCTCCAATTCATGTCCCCTTTCCCGGAAGCTGGGGAGTCCTCACAAGGGAAGTACAAGACTTGCCTCTTAGTTCTGCTAATTCCCAAATATACTAGCACAGTGCTTGGCCCACAGCAGTGTGAGCTCTTAGAACACTAGCCTAAGCACAAATATAGGACCAGAAACAGAGGGAAAGTCCCAGAGATAACAAAGGAAAATATAAATAAGCCAGTGTCTACCCTGCCTAACTCCCAAGGTCAATGAAGGAGGAAGGCTACTCTGGTAGGAAATCCAATGTGCCAGTTAAGCTGAGATAAGCCAAAGTACCCAAGATAACACTTTAACAATTCTGGTTTTTGTATAGATTCTTTTGAGCATTAAAAAATATGTCTTTGGGGTGGGGAGGATAGGTCTACCTTAGTGGATTGAGAGCCAGGCCTGGAGATGGAAGGTCCTTCATTTAAATGTGACCTCAGACACTTCCTGTGTGATCCTGGGTAAGTCACTTAACCCCCACTGTCTAGATCATATCATTCTTCTGCCATGGAACCAATTCACAATACTGATTCTAAGACAGAAGGTAAGGGTCTTTTTTTTTAATATGTATTCCTGAAAATGAGAGTTATCCCCCAGGTTGGGCCTGCTAACTGCCTCCCAACGTCATCTGGTTCCTGCTCTACTCACAGGGTTTGGGCTCTTCCCAATTATCAACAACTCACTCTTTAAGTGTTCTCCAGCTCCAGACAGCAAGTAATAGAAGATATGGAAGGTCCTTTCCTCCTTGGCTTGACGGATGGCCCTCGATTTCTCCAAAAGATCTTTGAGAACGTCAAGGAATTATTCTGGGTAAAATGCAACAAATATGGAAGACAAACTCCCAACAGAAGAAGCCAGAACTTCATCAGAAAAAATATGTATAATAGAATTTAAAAGTGGCTTTTGTTTTTTTTTTTTAGAGGAAAATCAACACAAACCATCTGGGGTCCAATCCATAGAAACCAGAGAGTCTAATATGCCAGAGCGTTTACTTCATAGTAGTATCCTGATTAATTTAATTTAAAGGTCTGGTTTTTATAAGGGGATGGACACAGAAAAAAAATGATGGGATCATAATGGCCTCAGTGAGATGAGAGATAAGTTTCCAAATAATCTAGAATCAAGTTCTGAAACCAATATGGTGGCCAAGACTGAGACTGTGTAGCTCGAAGCAGTGTATACTGCAATGAAGAACCTAACTCCAAATGCAATGATCCTCGCTCTACTAAACTCCTTTCAAGAGATAAATACAGGTACCCCTTTCATATTGTGACTTTTCCCATTGTGGTTTCTAAAGATCACAGGTTGGCATAAGAAATCAAATGGGAATTTTGGGGGAGTTTTTGAGAAGTCACAGACGGCACACAAACGCCAACAGAGACACAAGAAAAAGTTTAGAAACTCAGAAGTACATACTTAACCCCAAACTTACAATAAGGTACTATAAATACCCCATAAAAAGAAAAGAAAAACCACAGATTTCTTTTCTGGTACAAATAGA
Source organism: Gracilinanus agilis (assembly GCF_016433145.1). NCBI lineage: Eukaryota > Metazoa > Chordata > Mammalia > Didelphimorphia > Didelphidae > Gracilinanus > Gracilinanus agilis. The sequence continues at coordinate 218,919,969 of NC_058134.1, read as the reverse complement.
GGGCCAAAAGATTTTATGTGGATTTTCCAGACAGCATCCCTAAACCCCATGATGTGGAATGATAACTGTTTAGCAGTGAAATGTTCAAACAACCAAACTATTGAGAGAAAGCAAAAATAAAAGAACTAGAAAACTATCTCACTCAGAGAATTCTGGTGACAAGTGTAAATAAAACCTTTGATTTAGCGATTGCATGCTGGTTCAGATCTTGGCCCAAGGAAGAAGACAACTGCCCCTACAATGGAGTAAGCTGGCACTGCCAGGAAGAAGTCTTCTATGAAGCCCTGAGTCAAGCCAGGCTTATTCCTTCCTCTTCCACTTTAAAACCCATGACAGCATCGGCAGCAAGGATACAAGTCTCAATATTGGCTCCAACAATGTAACCATTGACATCAAAGTTGATTCGAATGAACTTGCCCTGAGGAGAGAGGGAGGAAGAAATGAGAGAGGTCCACCACTGGTCCCTGTGCTCTGGCTACTTCTCTCTAGTTGGCAGAGTTCGGCTAGGAAAGCCTCAGTTCACTCATCTAATGGGCTCGGCACATTCACCAACACTGCTGAAGGACTGGGCATGGCTCTGCCTCTTTGTAGTTGGCACCAGAGTGATCATGCTAAGAAGAGACTGTGTTAGATGCCAGCCTGGAAATAGGGCCAGTTCACCTAACTCCTTCACCACAGGTAAAACTCAGGAGGTACTAAAGGTCTTCCATGCCCTGCCCTGCCCACTTCCTAGGCAAGGAAGGGAGCCTCTTATTGCCGTGTCCTTGGGGAATTAAGTTTTATGCAAACATTAGAGGAAAGCAGACCTAGGCCAGGTTAGCAGGGAAGGTAGGGCTAAGTATGAGAACTATACTTGAAAAGTACTAAACCAGGACAAGTCTTCATTCCCACATGGGAACACCCAATCTAAAAGCACCCAGAAACCAAGACTTTTGACTGAACAGGCAAGAATAGATAACTGGTTCCAGCAAACCAAGCTTTCTGCCATTGTTATGTGGAGATGCATCTCCACATAACACCATGGTACCATACTAAGTATGAGAGGGAGATGTGAGAGAAATACCAAGGACTTAATCAATTTACCTGAAGAAGTACCCTCTTTAAATAAGCTAGAGCAGTGATGGGCAAACTATGCCGCGGGCCAGATGGGGGGTGGGGGACACCCTGAAATGTTCTATTCCTGCTGAAGGGCATTATTCCTAATCTGATGAATACAATGAGGAGGATATAATACAATGAAACTTGGAAAGAGTTGCCTTAGAAACAGACTGACAGATGAGCATTTCCTTTCCTTTGGCCCCCTCTTTAAAAAGTTTGTCCATCACTGAGCTAGAGGCATACAAGATCCATCCAGAGTAGATGCTGAGTTGGGCTAGGCCTTTGAGTTGGGTATTGAAGGGAATGCAAAAAGAAGTTAAGAGGTGGAGGGGAAGAGCTGGGGAGCTATAGCAATCACTCACAAATCGGGAAGAGTTGTCATTCTTCACAGTCTTGGCATTACCAAAAGCCTCCAGGATGGGGTTGGCCTGCAGCAGCTGCCGTTCTAGCTCACCCTGGGAAGGAATCCAGAGAACCAGTGAGAAAGTCTGAGTCAAAAAGTCTCTTATCCTCATAAAAAGTAGGCAGTCAGAACCAGGTATGCTTCTTGTGCCCCCCAATCATCAGATGGCAGAGCTTTCCTGTCAGTGTGGACCCCACAGCCTGTGTGAGCACTGACAGCCCTTAATCTTCTTGGTGTCTGAAAGCCCTGGCCGGGCTTGTTGAAAGGGAGACCCTAGGATGGTGGCAAAGTCTGCTCCTTTCCTGAAGACCAGGCCTGAGAAAAGCCCATCCCCACCTGGCCATGATTCAAAGTATTCATAGCCAGGGGCATTCAGAGCTGCTTAAAGCCAGAAAGCTTGTTGAACATCATCTAGAACCATCTTCTCATCTGAAAGATGAGGAAACTGAAGCCTGCAAGGGGAATGCCTTGCTCAAGGTCAAGCAATCACTAACCTTCAGGTCAAGGTTCTTCATCTACAAATTGGGGACAGCCCTAATTGTCTACCCTGAGGCAGTGTTTGCAGGTTTTAAAAGACTACAGGAATATGGCCCTTAGCAGGTGAGGAGGGGCAGAACCTGGCATGGGAAAATCATCATTCCAGAACTGGAAGGGACCTCAAAGGTGATCTAGTACAATCTCCTCATTTTACAGGAGGAAACAGGCCTGGAGAGATTTTCGTGATATGCCCAAGGCCATTCTGGGTCTAAGAGATGATAGAATGAAGCATATTCAGGCCCTCAAGGGCATCATCCAAACCAGCCCCGGGCCTGAAAAGGTTGCCGGCTCTCTCCTGCTCTCACCATCAGGCCTAGGGTTCTTGATTTGGCCTATGGAGCATAGGGCCTTAGTATAGAAAATACCATCAGCCCCAGCCATGATACTGGCAGTGACTTTTCACTGACTTTCCCATCCATGACACAGAATGCTTATTTCAGTTGCAGTTATCAAGTGCTTCAATCCTGCCAGTTCCATGAGGTAGAGGTGACAGCAGTCCTTTTAGCCCATTTTAGAGATCAGGAAGCTGGCTCAGAAGGCCTGGCCTAGGCTTACACAGACAGGGAGATCTCATACAATCCCAGCACACTTGGCCATCCAACCCACTGGCTCCAGAATGTGTCCTCACAACAGGCCTGTGAGGCAGGCCAGGTGTTAGCCCCATTTTACAGCTAAGAAGTCTGGGTTAACAAGAAGAAGAGTTAGACTCTAGTCTAGGGCTCTGTGGGTCTGATGGCCTTTGGCATCTCCTCATTTTGGAATCAGGGCCAGTCATCTGCCTGCTCAACTATGAGTGACAACTGATGACCACTGAGAAAGAAGCCTTGATTGACCTTCCAGTCACTGGGTCGGGAGAGCCCCATGAATTGCAAATAGTGAACTGAATTCATTTCTAAGGGATAGACCAAGGCCAGGCTCATCTTGGGAGAACTGAAACAAAGGCAATGATCTCCCTGACTACAGCCTTCCAATACACAGGACCTAAACAACATGTGTTTCCAAAAAACTTGGCTGCATCTGGGTGGTAAGCCAAGAGCAGAGATTTCGTCCTTTTAACTTTTCAAGGTGGCCAGATCCTGGGCCAAAGTTTCTATAAATAGGAAAAGTAAGAGAAACCTTTCATTTCCAGACAATGGATTAGCAGTTCAATGGCTTACTCTTGGAGAAAAGCTCAATAGGCCAGACCAGAGAGCACAAAAATGAGAGTACCACAGCTTCACAGATATTTTTGGCACTAACAAAGACCCAGCTACCAGGCTTCCTACTCACTCTTGAGCTGCTCATTGGGGAGGATGGTTGCAAGCTCTTGGGAGCATTCTGGAAGGTGGCCTGCTTCCCACCCATTAGCTATTCCTCTCCAGTCACATGTCTATCCATCCTACCAGGTAAGTCGCCCCAATCTTTTTCCTGCTGAGAAGGGGTGGGTGCCAGGAGTCTCTGCCTCCCCTTGCCAGCTGTACCTTCTATCTGCACCCAGAGAAGACCCCCAGGTCTACATCTGTGACCATGAACAGTGACCATGGAACAAAGGAAAGGCAGCTGAATTGACCCCAGAGCTCCCACTCTAGGGGCAGGAGGAATGCCACACTGAAAAGCTGGACAACTAATCGGTGGGTTTTCCTTTATTTAAATCTAATTAACCATGCTGGAGATTTTATAAATGCAATTAGCTATGCATAATACACAATTATGAGCTCTTTTTAATATAGGCTCATAGCTTCTAGAAAAACTCAGTGTGTACCTTGGTGAGTCCTGTGCCCCCACAGCCTGAGCAGTTCCTTGCAGGCATGTGGCACAAACCTCTAGAAGGAAAGATTAACTAAGCCACTGGCTTGAAAAATTAGCATGTCCATCCAACCAAAGGGTAATACACTCAACAAGTGATGACCAGGTTGAAAGGCAGAGATATTGTCTAGGCTTCATCTAAGCCTCCCGAAAGTTATATGCCCAGAAACACTGACTCCAAAGCCTTCTTTTCCTTCCTCCTTCTGATTACTCCAAATCCATACAAGTCTCTCCTGACCAGTCTCCTCTGCATTCCCATCTAGTCAAAAAGTCTGTGATGGAGGAGACTGCCTGTCCCCTATACAGGGAATGCCACTGAGGATTTAAGAAATACTTTAATTCACTGTAACAAACTTTTAGAAAGAGTAGTTGGAGACCCAAGTCCCAATATCACAGCTGTTTTAAAAATAAACCTCCTAAAAAAGTGAAGAATGGAAAATAAAAAGAGGGTGGAAAAGAGAAAAAAGAAACTTTTAAAAGTTTCTAAATATAACTATGACGCCCTATGGAAAAATCATCAGTCGTGCAGGGTTTGGCACCCAGAAGGTTCTACTTGGTTCAATTCCAGAAGTCTGTTCTCATTAAGACGTTAGAACGTCCACACCCCAGGTCTGCATGCAAAGACACCACCCCCTACTCGGGGCTATGCTGCACACAGCCTGCCAGGAGGGCCAGGTATCAAGAGTAGTGAAGGAACCCACAAGAGCCACCAAGGATACCATGGCACAGGTGCTTCATGATGAAGTTCAGAAACATGGGTGCACGTGAGAAAGAGACACACACACTGTCATGCTGAAGACTGACCAGAGGGAGCCTTCCTGAAGGCTTGGCTTGCAATAGGGTGGGCAGGACGATTTCCTCACGACCTCCCCAAGGCCAGGCCCCCAGATTAGGAAATTTCGGGTGGACTGTGCCAGGCAGGCCAAGTTTCAGGTTAAAGGACCTGGGGCATGGATCACTGAGGAACAGAGGCTAGGCGATGAGGTCCTGGGACCAATTAGCTAGAATGGCTCCTGAGCACAAAAGTAGGTCACTCTGAATCACAAATCTATAACCTATGACCTCCCTTCCCCAAGAGTCAGTGAGCAGGGGCTAGGAGAATCGTTCTAGCTGCAGGTGATATGGTGTGGAGTGAAAAGCTGCTTGGGGAAAAAATCAGGACACACAATGGGAAGAACACACATTCCTGGTGCAAAACGTGCAGTAAACGTGCGGCTCACCTAGCTCGGACACGACTGATGAGTTCGACCATAATCCATCAAAGGAGGGGGAAAAAAATGTACGTAAGATAACTGTGGAGGGAAGCAGCCCTACACAGTCCCAGTGTCATGGAGCACACACTGGGAATTGATGCCTGCACCACGACACCAGTCTAACCCAGGTGATGGCCAGCTGAAAGGCTGGGCATCCTGAGAGGCCCAGCTTGCAAGGTCATCCCCTTCCGGGTCACACATCACACATCTCTGAGAGTTGCTATAGTCAAAACCAAACAAAAAAAATCACTACCACCCCCTCCCTGTATCCAGGAGCCCACCTGGGGGTGAATACTCCCCAACTCAAATCACCAAGACTGGATTAAGCTGGCAAAGCCTTCAAAAACAAAGGAGCTGAGTTGGGAGCAGCTCAGAGTACAAAACAATGCAAATAAGGTCAGACTTTTTTTAATCTCTTAATTTTACAAATTTTTTTTTCTTTTTTTTTAACCTGTTTTAAGAGTGATTCTCCAGAAGAGGTAGGAGAGAAATGTAACATAAAACCAAAATAAATACATCAATAATGATGGCCAAGAGCCAGCCCCATATCATGAGGAAACACTGGAGTAGGCCTTCAATAGAAAGAGCTTTACATACACCCAGCTGTTTCTGCAAAAGTGCTACCCGCTGAGGTAGCCAGTTTATGCATTTACTAATAGTGTCTTCCTGTCACTGGTCCTACAAAAATGCAGTGATAGGAGCCTCAAGAAGAAAAGCTTCCATGCACATTTCCCAGAGATTATGAGAAGTCTCTGGGGACAGCCAGTTCTAATGGTCATTTGCCCCTAGTCTCCCCAGCTTCTCTATTTCCCAGGCTTTGAAATCCACAATAATCCAAGAAAACTTTGGCCTCCCCTAATCACCTGCCCAAGATCAATCAAAGAACAGCAAGAGAGGGCCCTTGCTCACCTGGTCCTTCTTGCTCTTGTGTGAAGATGCCACATAAGCCAGGTACTGAATGACCTTCTTGGTGTTTTCAGTCTTCCCAGCTCCTGATTCACCCCTGACAAAGAAACCCCAGGAAGCACAGGGAGGTGAGAAAAAGGGCTCACCAACTCTCCCCGATCCTCCCCCAATTCTGTGTGTTGATGGCAAGTGGAACCCGTCCACCCAAAGTATTGGGATGGGTAAACTCAAGATTCCCTCCACCTTTTGTCTCCTCTAAACTTTATAGAGGCTGCCCCCCTCCCCCCTCCTTCTCTTCCCTTCTAGTCCTTTCTGAATCCTCTTCTTCAGGATCATGAGCTGTCTGGACTCTTGATGTGTTCCTGGGTCCTTCTGAACTAGCCAAAGTAAGCTCAGCTGCCCCCTCTATTCTATTTCTGTATTGTTGCACTTTCAGATCTTATCCCATCTTCCCAATTTTCTGTTGTGCCTCCCTCTTAAACACATCAGTTCAGGAAGATAGGAGGCCCATCAAGCTAGAAGCAGTGTCATGGAGGCAGTCTCTCTGTGTCCCAAGTCCTAAGGTAAAGCTTTACTATGATCACCCTCTATTCCTCAGGCCAGGTTATTCCATAGCTGATTGTCACATCCTCTCCAACCCCTCCACTGCCAGACCCCCACAGTCACCACAGCCAGGTTCCATTCTGTTTGCTGTTAGAATCTTATAAATCTCTTCTCCTGGCCTATGAAGCCTTCTCTTTTCACCATGTTCAACTGTCATGGGAGTCCAATTCCCCAATGACGAGAATGTTAACTAAAGCCAAGCACTGCTTTCTGGAATCCCTGCACAGAAAGTTTCCCATGGTTCTCAGGAGGCTTGGCAGAAGTAAATGTGTCCACAGCCTGACCAGGTCACTTGGCAGCTTTCATATCCAAATGGTTTAGGAATAAATTGTAGGCAGCTGCTGGGGGGTCAAAGGGACTTAAACTTGTTTAAGTTCCTTCAAAATGTAATTTGGACTAAATCCAAAATGCTTTATCCTATTAACTCCTTCAGTATAAGATAAAGTTTGCTTTCCCCTTGGGAGAGGACAGTGGTATGGCTTGCGAAGTCAGAAATTTCTTGTAGCCATGTAGTGCAGACTTCTATCTGTTTGTAGTCAAAAGCATCATGGGTTTCTAACTTTCCTTTCAGGCTTACTGTAAATCACTCAAAGTCATGTTGTTAATACAGAGGCTCTCACAGACATTGGCTCCTTGGGGGAAGATAAACTAAATCTCCTGCTATGAGATAAAGACCATTCCTCCCTCCAGTGGAGTCAGATGGCACTGAACAGAACTGAAGGCCCTGCCACTTGGGAAAATGAATCAGAGAAGTGGGAAACATTCTTAAAGGGAGATAAATTCTTCATACTACACAAAAACCAGCCCTTTTTGAATATGGGACAGGCCAGAAAAGAAAACATGGGACAGGGCATCAAAACAAACATTTAGAAAACAAGAAGCCACTTACGTGCACAGAATGGACTGGTCTTCTCTATCTGAAACAAAGGAAACGAAGGGTGAGACAGATCAGAATGAGCTTCCGCTTGGTACAAAGGCTCTTTGTTCAGCTCATGGAAAAGGAGTGTTACCATTTCCCCAAACATGAAGCACAAGAAAGCTTGAAGTGCTCCTCAGCCAGTGTGGCCTCAGAAGTTCAGCCAAGTGAGTGTGGCCACATGTCCCTGGTAGTAGGGCCCTTTAGGGTAGCAATGACGGTGGCGGGCAGCCCCTCATACCTCCCAGGTGGCAGATGCAGGCTAGATGACAGCCAAATCAAATAGGAACAAAGCAGGGTTCTGTTACCTTTGGAGCCTATTTTTCCCTACATCGGCCTAGAATTTCCCTCCTATCCTGATTTATGAGTAAGCAAAAGAGGGAGGCCTGCAGCCCTGGACTTACAAAAATTCTCCCACATCAAACAATCTCCCTCCTGCCTGGATTACATGGACTTTGTTAAAAGAAAGACACCTTTATGTGACCTAGCACCTGCCAGGGGGCTTAAGAGCAGGTCAGAAGAGAAAATAGTGTAAAGCCTTTCCCTAGGGTTATCTGCTCTAGCACTGTGCCCTATGAGTTAGGAATTCTAGGGTTCCCCTGCCCCCTCTCCTATCTTTTATCTTCTGCCTCCACAGCCCCATTCCTTTTGGGGTAAGTGGAGTCATGACTCCCTGACCTTCCTGAAGAACTGGTAGGAATGGGATACGGTGCTGTGCACTTAGCTCCCTCCCTAAGTGCATGATTCAGTTTCTAAAAGACACTGCAGGAGCTGCCATGCTGCTAGGAGAGGCCAAAATTCCTTTCTTCTGGGAAAGAATCTATTCGTGCAAAAATATTAATAGTTGCACTTTTTGTGGAAAACAAAGGGAGGTCCCTCAATTGAGAAATGGCTGAACAAACTGTGGTCTATGATGATGATGATGGAATACTGTTGTGCTATAAGGAATGATGAACAGGATGACTTCAGAAAGAGCTGGAAAGACCTATGTGAACTCATGCAGAATGAAATAAGCAGAAGAACATCATACACAGTAACTACAATATTGTGGAATGATCAAATGTAATAAACTTTGCTACTAACAGCAAAACAATGATTCAGGACACTTCTGAGGGTCTCATGACAAAGAATGGTATCTGCCTCTAGAGAAAAAACTGGAAGACGCAAATGAAAATTTATGATTTATCACTTGTTTATTTGTGTATATGTTTTAGGGTTTTGGGTTTATAAGATTATTCACTTACAAAAATGAATAATATGGAAATGTGTCGTGTATGGTAATACATAACCCAGATCAGATTGCTTGCTAGCTGGGGGGAGGAAGGGGGTGGAAGAAAGGAGGGAGACAGTTTTGATTAAATAACTTTGGAGAACTCATGTAGAAATTTTTATTAATATTAAAAAAAATTTTTTTTCAAGTTCCTTTTTTCCTTCCTTTCATCTCTTCCTTGGCAGCCCCTCCAGAATTGTGCTACTGGACCACTTACTGAACTGCCCAATAGAAGCCTAGATGCCCCCCACCCCCACCCCCAATGGCTCTGGATGACACTGAGGTATAATTAATGCCTCACATGCACATGGCCTCAGGAGATGAAGTTAGTCTTCTGATGGTAGTACAAAGTGACTGCCTTTGCAAAGGAAAGCTTTCACTGGCTTACTTTCCAGTCAAAAGGCCAGGGCTGAGGGGCCCTCCTACTACCATCCCTTTGGCCTTAGACCATTGATAATTCAGCAAAGGGGATTAGGGGAGTGGGGGATGGGGAAGAGGAGACAGACAACAACAATGGCTCATTAGTCTTGCTTCAATCTGCTGTTCAGCCCCTCATCCCATCCTCCAGAGGCTTCCCTCCATCTTCCCTGGGGTCTGCTTCCTCTACAGGGCAGCTTAGTCACTGCCTCCTGAAGCCTGCAGGAATGTACCTGCGAGTCCCAGCAAGTCCAAGCCACAAGCAGGCGGTCCGCTGCTACCATAAAAGGAAGCATGCCCCACAGCCTAGGAGAAGAACGTGCCTTCCTAGTCCTGTTGAAGGCCAGACCCTGGGAGAGCTGGAATTCTTCTAATTGTGTGAGGAGGAGTCAGATGCTGGGCTGGCGATCAACAGGAAGCCAGGTCTCTCCTTCGAAGGCAGCCACAGGGTCATGCTGCTTCTTCCAACATACAGAGGCTCCTTTTACTATGCTCCTATATACCGGCTCCCACCCACCGGGCTTGGTACCTGATTCCTGAGGTGGCCCTGAGTCATTAACACTACAGAAAAAGAAAGAAAAGGGAAGGGGAGAGGAGAGAGGAGGCAAGATCGGCCTCTTGGCCGTCCCCCAAAATCTTCTTGTTTTGCCCTGCTCGGACTCAGGTCCACTCTGGGACCCAGTAGTTCCCAGGAGTTTTGCCTTTCTTTGCTTGTCTTTTGGGATGATCCCATAAATTATGTCCAAGTCTCCCTCCTCTCAGCAGCTATAGTTGGTTCTCTTCTTTTCAGACAATAAGGTAGGTAAGCAGAGTGGAAAGAAGTCCCCAGACATGGTCAGGGCCTGACATACCACTCCATGTCAGTGATGAGATCATCACTCTTCTTTGGGGCTCTTGTTTCTTCACCCACAAATTGTGTACAAGTTCCCACAGATACTATCCCTGGGACAATGGCTTTGCTAATCCGGTCTCATCTACTAAACTGTGCTTCCTATACCCAGCAGACATAATCCTGCCTTTTTTTCATCAAACCCACATTTGAGGGGTTTACTCCTCAATGAACTTCTTTCCAATCTTGCCTTTCTCAAAGGACACCACCACCACCATATGCTTCCATTCCTTATGCTTGGGCTCAAGGCCTTATTTGGGCATTTGGGTAACAGGGCCTCCCTTCAAACAGTCTTCATTCCTCCCTTCTGGGGAAGAGACAAGAACAGCTTTTAGCTAGGTCCCAGTGGGCTGTATGGAGCCACTGGAGATCCCCCTGCTCAGAAATGGATTTGTGGCATGAATAAATGTGAGCTTGATGTGTCCTGCTTCTCTCCGACCTGCACCCCTGCAAGCTGCACAAGAAAGTTTTCTTCACTCTCCACAGGAACAGAAATCAAAGCATTTGTGTCTTCCGGCATCTGCTCTGGGTTTCTTCTTTGATCCAAAACTTGAATTTAAGATACTAGCACCAATTCTGATATAATTAGACTTACACACTGGGAGGTAGTTGTTTTTTCTGTTAAAACCCTGATTACTTTATCGTTGAGCCTGTGGGGGGTGAGGTAACATCATCTTTCAGCTGTGAGTCAGCCTGCCCCCACAGGGGTGAGGGGAGACTAAACATCCAGGTATTTAGCCTCCTAGTCACCTAAGGAATAGAACATCCTCCAGGCCTCATCACTCCCTTTCTGCAAGAGCAGCTCAGGAAGCCATTTACCTCCATAAAAGGCAAGCCAAGCTTTTCTCAGAATACTGACGTCAGCTCCAACAGGAAGTGAGCAGAGCACAGAGGGTTAGAGCACAAACACCCAGACCCTGGTGATGACTAACTCATTCAAAGACCAAGTGGTGACCAGCCCTCAGTGCTTCTGTCTGTCTGAGCTCTCTGAGCAGGCTTCTTGAAAGAGGGGACTGGGCCAGGTCCAACTGAGATCAGAGCTTGAATGCTGTACGGCTGAATGACTCAATGTTCAACAAATCAGAAAGATGAGTTTTGAAAAAAGCTCTCTAGGCACCTCATTTCTGCCTCCAGTTCTGAGGCACCTTCTCTTCCAGGATTCCCCACTTCAGGTGGGGCAAAGGGCAGACAGCAGTCTGAAGTCATATCTGGGAGGAGATACCACCAAAGAGCTGGCTTTAAGCAGATCCGGATCCCTCCTCCCCCCCAAATTAAGGACCCAGGGTCAAATAAAGGATCAATTGAAATAATAAAGGCAAAGGAAACTGTAAAGTACTCTAAGAACAGAAGGTACTATTAGTACTATTGTCAGAAAGGAAAGAGAAAATTTCATGGATCTGAAGACTTCAGATCTATCATTTCACACAAAACTGACCTGATGCAGGATCAGCCCAAGGGATAGTGCAACAAATATTCTTAAGGGCTACTAAGTGACAGGCATTGAAACAATATCTACTCACAAGAAGTTTTAAATATAATTTGGAAGAGAATTGAAAGCAAGTCCTCCCATTCTCTAGATCCATCTAAAGCACAGAGCTCCAAGTATTTCAAAGTTTATCCTGTGGATTCTCCTTCATTAGATCCCACCCCCTTACCCAAAGGGGAATCAGCACACAGGAAAAAAGGGGACTTGACCCGGTAGCTCATAAAACACAATGCTATTTCCTGAGCCAGAAATCAAAATCCTCCTGGAAAAATAAGCTCAGAAACAGCACTGGATGTGGAACTTGAATAAACCTTCATCAGAAACCTCTCCTTCCTAAATTGTACTACTGTCTCCAAGAGGGAAAGTGAAATGGTGAAGAGAAGGCCCAAATCCCTGGTTACATGACTCAGCAGTTCAAGGGACTGTCTATGTGGCAGGGAAGGGCCCTCTGTTTGCCTTCTTTTAAAAAAAAAAATCAATAAAACACTAAAAGGGGGGGAAGGGATGTCACAAGGAACCAATGAGGGGGAACTGACAGTCTGATGACTAAATCAGAACTATTGCTAAAGACCTCTTGGAAGGTCTTTCACCACTCCACCTGGATTTTAGGGAGAAAATAAGAGAAGTTCAAAGGACAGACAGGTAAGATCCCATGGCCTAAAGATCTATGCCCAAGGAAACAAGAGCCACATGAAGAATCCCAGTGATGGTGAAACAGGCAGGACCTTCTCAAGAACCCTCAGGAATCCAGTGGAAACTCAGTGAGATGTGCAGAATGTGGCAGCAAGGACAAGGCAGCAGAAGAGAAATATAAAATATATAATATATAATATATAAAATATAAAATATAAAAAAAGAGAAATATAAAAGGGGGACATGCTCCTGAAGAATGGCAGGAATGCTAAAGCCTCAAACAAGCTGATGCTCAACTAACCAAAGGGTCTTTTTTAATAGCTATACTGCAAACAAGATGATGACAGAGGGAACAAAGTGCTGCTGCTCAGGATATGGAGTACTGTGAAGAGAAAGGCAAAGAAGGATACAGGAGACTGAGCTAGTTTGGCAGCATCAGCACACTCATAAGCAGATGGAGCTTTTTTGTCTAGGAATAGATTTAAGGAGGGGGTGTTGTGACTGTTATACTAGAAATACAGTAGAGCCTCCTCATCCAAGATTTTAGTTATCTACGATCAGCCGTGAAGCTCAAGAGAGCTGGCTGGTGGGTTTCAGTCATCTATTGTCAACAGGGAAGCTCCAAGATCCACCTGTGGCAGTTGCAGTCTCTTCTGCTTTCACATTCACTTTTTTAGGGTTCCTGGGAGGAGAGAGGTGTGGAGACCTCAGAATGCCAGAGCAGAGAGGCAGAACAGAGAGCGCAGACATATGGGCTCAGCAGGTGTCACTTATATCCATGGATCTTACAGTATATCATATCCCCTGCACAACACAGCCCTACTGTATTGTTATATGGAAGACAGACTGAATGTTTTTCTGCTTGGCCCGGGAAGGCAGAGCTAGGAACAGATGACTGCATTTTCAAGGAGGCAAATTTAGGCTTTGCTGTGCAATGAGCTCCTCCTAACAAGAGGTATTGGTCCAGGGGAGGCAGAATAATCATATGTGGAGGATGTCTGAGAGGGGATGATTTCTGCTCAGGTCTGAATTAGACCAGAGGAGCTCTCAAGACAATACAACCAATACACAGTGAGCAACAGTGGATTGGGCACTTACTTATCAACAGGGTGCTACAAGTGTTAGGTGCAGAGGGAGTCTCCATTTAGAGAAGGGTGGGGCCTCAAGGAAGTCAGCCCAGGAGGGCGAAAGGACATCTAAGGTGGCTTTACAGGACAGCACATTGCAGGATAACTGCATTGCAAACTGAATTGTTCTGGAGGTCAACACCAACCTAAGGCCCTTTTCAGCTTAGTTTCTCAGATTCTAGTAATGGTTACCTGTAGTTTCTATGGTAATGGCAAGCACAGCCCTTAGAAGTATAGTTGAAATATTGTATAACGATCAACTGTGAAAACTTGGCTGTTCTCAGTAATGCAATGATTTGAAACAATTCTGAAGTATTTATGACAGGGAATGATATCCACCTCTAGAGAAAGAACTGTTAGATGTGGTTCAAAGCATACTATCTTTCACATCAGAGTATTTATGATTTATTTTGGGGTTTGGCTTTTGTATGATTGTGCTCTTACGACAATGACCAATATAGACATGCATTTTGCATGATAATACATGTATGGGCCAGATCAAATTGTTTACCATCTCCAGGAGCAGGGGAGGAAAGGGAAGGAACAAGATCCTTTGGATCTTATAATTTTGGAAAATGTTTGTTGAAAATTATTATCACATGTAATTAGAAAAATAAATTGTCTTTGAATTAAAGAAAAAAAAGTAGTACAGCTGACTCTTAGCCAGGGAGACTTCCCTTTAGGGAAATGGAAACCTAGCAGCAGGATGGGGACCCCAGAAGACAAAAGACACTCAGCATTTGGCAATGGGCCAAAGAACACAATTTGTCAAAGAACAGTTTCTCCCAGTGAGGAAGAAGTAAAAGAGAAAAACAATTAGATAACAGGGCAGAGGTTCAAGGCAAGAAAGGAGAAGGAAATTGGAACAATACTACTTGCAAACTTGGCTCAAAAATTACCAAAAGAATAACTATTGGCATTGATAGCTGAGGTCCCACAATTCTACTGGTATCATGGAAGCCCAACTCAACAGCTTAAAGAACCTTGGTCCTCGGGACAGCCAGGAGACTGACACTGCTCTCTGGGCTCAGAGAGGGGGCAAGGTTCTCAATGGCATTCTTGAGCATACACACACAGCCAGCTACTCCCTCATCTTGGGCTCTGTGCTGTCTCTCACTGGAACCAGTTCAGATCTTTTAATAGGAGTGGCATCTCTTCAAAAAGAAGGCTGTCCCCATTCTGAACAACATAGCATTTACTCACCCACCAGGTTCCATAGAAACAAAGACATTTAAGTCTAGAATTGACAAAAGCATCATCTCACACCAAGGCTCAAGTATTTCTCAGAGAAGCTAACAAAGAACATCCATGAGTGCTAGCCCTTAGCTTCCCTGCTCATGGCATTGTTTCTAATCCTTTACCTATTAAGTAAGAAAGAGAAAGTAGCAAGTACAAAGGATTATAATGTAGAAGATCCAGTCTCTCCAGGGCAGGGAAGAGGGGTTAGCATCACCAGGAATCTTCATGATTCTTTTGCCACATTTATTTTATTACAGAATCTCAAATGGTGAAAACTCAGGAAAAAAAAAGCAAACAGGCCAGATGAAGGACTGCTAGCCAAGGAGGAAAAGTACAGAAATGCAGAATGTGTTAGGGATTTCATCAGATTTTCCTTCTTTTGTTGGTTTTTGTATGGAAGGAACCAAGAGAAATAATAACTATGCATTCAAGCTAGAAAGAACTGGAGAGATCATTAGTCCAATCTTCTAATTTTACAGTCAAGACAGCTGTGCCAAATAATGGTTGAATAAACCATGAACATAATGGAATATTACTATGCCTTAAAAAATGAGAAATACAAAGAATTCTGAGAAAAATGGGAAAAGTTGCATTAAATGATGCAGAGTGAAGCAAGCAGATTCAAAAGAAGTTACACAATGATGTCAATTTGAAAAACCCAACCAATCACTGCAAGAGAACAAACTCAGGTCAGACCTAAGAGGCCATGTTGATATCATCCTATCAAAGTTGAAGGACATGGGGGCAGCTGGGTAGCTCAGTGGAGTGAGAGTCAGGCCTAGAGACAGGAGGTCCTAGGTTCAAACCCGGCCTCAGCCACTTCCCAGCTGTGTGACCCTGGGCAAGTCACTTGACCCCCATTGCCCACCCTTACCAATCTTCCACCTATGAGACAATACACCGAAGTACAAGGGTTAAAAAAAAAAAAAAAAAAGTTGAAGGACATGTCTCCTCTTTACTAACAATACACCTGCCACAAACAGTTAGTCAAGGGGATTCATTAAGGGACAGCCTTGACTGGAGAGTTTTTGTTCAAGAGATGGTTATGAAAGTTTTGTGTCAAAACAAACTGGATCCAATTTTAATATTATCATTATCCTACAGCACCCCAAAGGGCAGGATGCACATTATGTGATGAAAGCCATATCTTTGAAAGGAATCAACTTTAATCAAAACTTAAGCTTTTAAAAAATAAGCCCAAATGCATTTTGTAGACTGGCTGACAAGCAGGATAGCTCCAAGATGTAGGCAAAGGAGACTTGGTGCCAGTCTGCTCTTGTGTGTCTGTGGAGACAGTTATACACTTAATCAGATTTCAAGGCCCCATCATTTTGTCATTAGGAATATATTGGCCACCAAAGAAAATGATGCTCTCCCCAGTGAAGAAATCACCAGCGTGTCTGTCTGTCTGTCTCTCTGTCTCTCTCTCATTCTCTCTCCTCTTCTCTCCCTCCCCTGTCCCTCTTATGCAAGCTTCTTCAGGATAAGGACATGAATCTGTCTTTCCTTTGTATCTCTAATGCTTTAACCAGTGCCTGACACATAAGAGGCACCTAATAAATGTTCATCAATAGACCAACTGGCTGATTTAGTAGAACATCTTAGAAAACTACCAGCTATAGCTGGATAACTTCATCCTCTGTGACCAAACTGGTGGGGAGCTTCTCCAAATTCTGAAGCCAGGGGACTATCACCAGTTCTAAACTCTAATCTATGACAGAGATAATTTCACTTTAGGATTAGACTCCAAGGTCCAAAGTGCTCTACCTCAATCTCAATGCATTTCCAATTAAGCTCCTTTTAAGGTAAAGATCAATAGGTCCATTGATCATGGGTGCTCAGCCTTGAACATATAAGACAGTAACATGTGAAGAATGTGTCTCTGGCTCAGGCACTGACTAGTTTAAAAAAAAAATCCCTTCTAGAGGCATAAGGAAAGCAGGAACTGTGTTTAAACAAAAAAAAGGGGCGGGGGGCAGGCTGTGAGGATGAGGAGAAAAAGAATGGATCAAGGAAGAGGCTGGGATAAAGTCAGGATGCTTAAGGACAAGGCTGATTTCAGGGTTCCCAGATTGTTATCAGATCAAACAAGTAGCTGGCTCTAGGGAATCCTAGGACTGGCAGTAGAGGGACACATGGGCCAGGAAGGTGAACTCCTACTTCTGGAGGGTCTGAAAGTTTAAGAAAAATGCTGCTATGCCCTGACTGAAAAGCCACTGTCAATGGGGCCTAACTCCAGGCACTTTGGCAGACAGTGTGTTCTTTGTGTAAAGGCAGTGCCCGATGCTCTTAGCAGCTCCCACTCAGCCTCCTGGCCAGCACATTCTGATTTAAGTGGAGTCATCACATCTGCGGTTTCCTGCAGCTGTCATCCTCACTCCCCTCTTTCTCCCTCCCCAACCCTGGCCTCAACTATCAGGTTCAGGGAATTTGTTCAAAAGTATATGTGGGACTGTCCTTGAAGTGTTTCTCTAAATCTCAGGCTGGGGGCCAATATTTCCTCAGATAGACTCATTAAGACACAGCTCTAGGGACAACTAAGTGGCTCAGTAGAGCCAGGCCTAGAAACAGAAATATCTTGGGTTCAAATGTGGCCTCAGACACTCCCTAGATGTGTGAGCCTGAGCAAGTCATTTAATGTCCATTGCTTAGCCCTCACCACTTTTCTGTCTTAGAATTAATACATGTTTTGTATTGATTCTAAGACAGAAGGTAAGGATTAAAAAAAAAAAGACAGTTCTGTAAGGCTACCAACCAAAATGGAGGATAGTAGGATGAGGAAAGTTGCTTCATCCCCTTCTCCCACAGCTCAGACACTGAAGTATTTCTTGAGAGAATTCACTGTCAGGATGGCTGTGGGCTCCTGATCATAGTCAAAGGAGAATCCAATGAGAATGGGGCACACAGGAAACAGCTTATACTGTTTCTCAAGAATGAAGGGGACTGGAGTGAGATGCAAGCTGGAGTTCCAGACCTGCTAATAATTCACAGTGTAATGTTAGACATGTCATTTAATCTCCCAGGGCCACCATTTAAAAGCTACAAAGGGATTTTCCAAGAGCCTTTCCCACTCTGACATCTTATGACACCATGTTTATATAAACGGGTAAGTTAGTCACTAAGTGCCGTGTGGACACTGGCAAAGAAATATTTGCACAAACTCTTAGGAAGTGACCACTTCCCATTTAGCCGCCACCACAGAGCAAGCAGCACCCTGGGAGAGGAGAGGAAATGGATTAATGGAGCAAAGGGTTAAATAGTTCTTGGATTAGCATAAGCCAGGAATGAAAGCAGACCCTTGCTGCCTCTCCCCCAGAAGTGCAGAATGCTTATTAAAATACCATAAGCCCAGTGAACTAGCCAGGATCTGGCATCCAAACCAATTAACATGTAAGATTTTTCCACTCTGCAGCTCTGGAGGAGATAACAGGGCCAGGGTCAAATTCTTCAGTTCCCTGTTCGTCTGTCAGAACAAATCCTTCCTCATAGAGGGATTCTCTGGCTCCAAGAGATAATAGAGGAATGGTCAATTTTAAAACAAGTCCCTTTCTTTCATTATACTTTGGTTTAAGTTCCCAGGGTAGCTTCTTTCATGCCTGACAATGTGGAAGCAGTAAGAAGAGAGTCAAAAGCATCCTGGGAAAAGGTGTAACAGCTGTCATTTAAACACAGTTTGTTGCAGGCCTTTAAAGCTTAACCACACTCACAAGACAAGGCTGAAGTCAGGAAGAAACCATTGGCTTTTTTAGAATGGGCTCAGGTCAAACACTAACAGGCATCTCTCTGTAAAGCCTATGACTGAATACAGTTCTTAGATGGCTGGCAGCAGAGAATTCTGGCAATTGCTGATGACTTCTGAAATAATAATCTAAGGCTAAGAAAGAAGAAAACTGGGTTTCAAGGCCTACACATGTCTCTGTCCATACACCCAAAGGTGCTGAGAACTCAACCTATACTTCCCTAGGCCCAAATCCCATCTTCATTCATTTTTCAGCAGACAGTGGGTAAAGCACCATGCCACAACAGAGATGAGTAGCTCCAGCCCAAAGATACAAGAAAAAATATAAACCAGAATACTTAAGGGATAAGAGTTCTGAACAAGGGGACTGCAACCCCACAGCGCAGGTAACATTTAACATGGGTCCTCAGAGAGGTCAGATTTTGGCAGAAGAATCCCCAGTAGGGGCAAAAGCATGAAAGAGGAAAAAGAGGTCTCCTAGACTCCAGAACTTCAGAGCAAGAGGAGTATGAGGAGGCTGAAATCAGACTAGGGTTACCCTTAGCCCTGGGCAAAGCAGGGATTTCAGGTGCCCAGTAAAGGGACACAATCAGGTCTATATTAGGCTGCTAAAACTGACTTTGGTGTGACTCTAGTGGTAACAGAAAGTGAGTTGGGCTTACTCTCTTCTTTCTTCTCTCCTCAAATGATCTGTCCTTTACTAGATCCCTCATGCTCCCAAGTCTGCAAGCACCTTGAAGACAGAAACTACTGCTTCGTTTTTGCCTTTTCAATCTCATTATTTATCTAATAAGACATGGAAGTTTCTTAATAAAAAGTGATGGATTTGAATTGAAAAGCTAATAGAGAGGAAGCTGGGCCTGGAGCCAGGAAGATCTAAGTTCAAATCCAGCCTCAGATATTTTGAGCTCCGTGATCCTGGGCAAGTACCTCAACCCATTACCTTAGTTTTCTCAGCTGTAATGGGAGATAATAATAGCATCAAATGGCACATAGCAAATGCTAAATTCATCTTCTTTCCTTCTCTCCAGCAGAAGAGACATAATGAGGGCCTAAACAGTGGGAACAGTCATTGAGGAATGTATTTGAGATGAAGCTCACCAAAAGCAGGGACTGGATCCTAGGAGAACTTTGGTATCTCTGTCCAACCCCTAGTACAATGTATGCAAAACTCACTTCTATGAAGAGATAGAAGGTACTAAGTAGTCAGACTGTTTATTATGTCATTGGGACCATGAGATGGAAGTCCAAAAGGAGATCCCAAAGTAACTAGAGCCAAGGATGCCTTGGCAGCTCTTCTCTTTATCTTCCCTTTCTCTCTGGCCTGGCCTGTTAATTCCCTGTTATAGACACATAGGTACACAGAAAGAAAGGACAAGAGAAAGCTCTTATTGCCATCTCTCCAGACAAATCCACCCACTTTGGTGGCTGCGACCTCACCAAAGCATGATTTACTGTTCTATAAAGAAAGAAGAGACACAAAGTTTCCTTGCCATGTCATAGAAGAAAAGTCCAAGGCTCCTTGCACCAAAGTCAGGTTACAATCCAGAGCTGGCCCTCTTTCTTAAGGGCAGATAATGGCTGGAAAAGCTGAGATAGATCGAGGCTTGCTCTTCTCTACAAGCTTCCTCACTAGGAAATCATCATGAGACACCAAGGGCCAAATCCTGAGATTGACTTACTCCATCTTTCCTGTCCCAGGAACAAGAAACCTGCAGAGTTCACCCTTTGGTACACACCACTGTGGGGCCCAGGGTAGGACGCTTCACTCAGAACAGAGCACATCTCTGCTGTGAGCCGAGCACCAATGTGAATAGTCCCACAGCAAATGGAAAATGGAGGGTATCTTTTGCATTGGAGAAACATTGTGATCAGAACACCAGACATATCATGAGAGATCTAGATTCAAATCTCTGTCTCATTTATTGGCTGTGTGACTGATCAAATCATTCCAACTCTGTGTGCCTCAGTTTACTCCTCTGTAGAATGAGGAAATTAAATTCAATGGTTTCTAAGGGCCTTCCTGCTCCCCTGCTGATCAGTCACCTATCCAGCTTCTATACTTTTCCACATGAAAAAAAAAACCCAAAATCTTAAACCTGGAGTCCACCAATGTTTTTCTCCTTCTCTCCCTCCCCTTCAAATTACCATTTAAAAGTGAATTCCTGATGAAACCATGCATTGGCTTTAGGGTTGGTCTTTTTATTCACATGCTTTCTTAGTCAAGATACAAATCTCTTCTGAGAAACCCTCTGGATAAACAGTTTTCTATAGAGGCACACCCTTTCAGTACCAACATGAGGAATAGGGGTTGACCTGAACACGAGCTAAGTAGTTACCAAAGGGTCCATCCCTTCTGATGTCCTCAGCAAAGATGGAAGCCACAATGTGAGGTTCTTTTCAGTTCAAGTCTTATGGAGGAGTGGGGGAAGAGGGACAAGACAAAAAAGAAATGCCAGCAGCATTCGCCAATCAAAGCTATGTGTGAATTTATGGAAATGTTCAAGCAGCCACACACTAATTACATAATACTAGTAATCCAGGGAATGAGACTGCTGTATTTCCCTACTTACTATTAGCTCTATCTGCTGAACTTTTAGGAATCCTTGTTGCTCCTAAGATGTTCTAGGATCCTGGGACTAGAAAGTAGAAGGACTCACCTATATTCATTCATTCAGCCCACAAGTACCCAAATGAAAACTTAGAACCCAAATGGAGGTAGAGATCCTCATCCTTGTTTCTATGCCAAGAACCTTGCCACTACGATCCTGTCATCCTCATGTAAAGAAGAAAAGTATGGAAAAGTCACTTGTTTAAAAAGCCTCTTCTTCTCCAAGTTCTAAATATGGGAACATGAAGAAGAGGAGGGGCAATTTCTCTAACCAGGTTTTGCTGGCTGGTACCATAAAATTCAACAATGATGTCATGATCACTAGAAACATCTTTGACCAGATGTGCTATTGAATTTAGAAGAATTTTCCTATGGGAGATATGAAAAAATATAACCATAAGACAGTTGAAGTTTAGATTATAATAGCCCACATTGGAAAGTACTTATTTTCAGAAAGCTCTTACCTGAGGGAGCATGCAGACTGACATACTGTCAGTGGGATTAAAATCAACACCATCACCACTCAGAGAACTTTTCAGTACAAAAGCCTAGCTCTTTGGTTTGGGTTTGAGGTCCTCCCATGATGCATTGCTCAATCCTCAGCAGTTTATGGAAAGGGAATTATTTAAAAGCTAGGGGAGCATGCAGGCCGACCTCATTTCTAAAGAGAAATAAGTGGAAGGTAGAACAAAGGGTTTGAAGTCTGGTGACTATGGCGGACAAAGGAGGGGTAGAAGGCTTGGCCTGGCCACTCACCTTGCATCATGCTCCTATAAGCAGTGTCTGTGATGGCATAGATATGAGGGGGCATCTCATGTCTCTTTTTGCCTTTGTACATCTCCACAATTTCTTCAGAGTAGATGGGCAGGTTCTTGTAAGGGTTGATGACCACACAGAACAGGCCTGAATAGGTCTGAAAGAAAAGAACAAAACAGTAATAAGGGAGAAGTCTCTGTCCTCACCAAGTTTCTTCACAACAAAGCCTGTGTCTCAAGAGACTTTAGAAGACCACCACTATCTTGTGCTTTAACATCTAACAAGCAACTTTCTTCACCAAAACTTTGTAAGCAAGAGAATTATGATCCCCATTTTCAACATTAGGGGACAGGCTTAGAGACAGAGATCAGGGATCAGGCCTGCATTCAAGCCCAAAGTCTCTGGTCCCAAGAAGCCTGGGGTGTATATAAACAAATCTAACATAGAAAGTTGCAGCCTCTCCTCAGCTCTTGGCCCAACTTGGGCATTCATGTCCAAAGGCCAAATGCTTCTCAACTTTGTTCTAAAGCCAGCTCTGGCCCAGTACCAGCTTCATTCTTTGGTGGGATTCACCATCCTTTGTAGCCCACATGACTGCTGTTATCTTTGTATGCAAACCTGTGCATTTTACTGACAAATTTTTTAAAAAATACTTTTGGTCAAGTCGAAAATAAAATAGCAACAATGGTTTACCTAGCACAATAAGGTTTGCAAAACATTTAATGTTTTAACTTACGTGATCCCTATAACCCTGTGAATTAAATAATGCTTTTATGCCCATTTCACAGATGAGGAAAATTGACACTCACAGAAGGTAAATGATTTGCCCATGTTTGCATAGCTAATAAGTGAGGAAGCAGGATCTAAATCTATTTCCGTGGGCATGAAAGCTTATGACTAGAGTGATGGCAAACCTTTTAGACACTTTGTGCCATGCCCACCCCCTTGCCCCAGAAGGGAGGTAGTAGCCTGAGTGATCTGCCTAGAGGAGGGAGGAAGCGCAGAGGAGAGGGGGAAGAGAGCAACTCCTAGTAACTAACCAGGACAGGGATGGTGCACATGCCCACAGAGAGGTCTCTTGTGTGCCATCTTTGGCACACATGCCATAGGTTTGCCATCACAGGACTAAACCATTCTTTGGGGGAGGCTGTCCCATTCACTTTTTCTTTCTCCTTTTCCATAAGTCACCATTTTACAAAATTCAGATCCCTAATTTATTACATTACCTTGAGAGTTTTTATTAAGTGTACTTTTCTGGCACTATAAGAGGTGTGACTAATGCAATCCCTCACCCCCCCCACCCCATGCCTCTCATTTTCAGTGGAGAGCTGGGTATGTGGCCTTGAAAACACAAAGAACTTCTATGGCTCCATGAATGGGAGCAGATCTCTTGTGAGCATGTGTAGGAGTAAAGCTACTGGCTCAGGCTTTCAGCACATGCAGAGAGGGAGAAGCAACAATGAGGAACTGAGCCACCCACCTGAGAGGCGGTCTTTCTTGATTTGATCAAACCTTTAATTAGATGAATTGTGTGCAAGGAACTTAGAACCCAAGAAGACAACTCAAAAGAACTACTTGCCCACTCTTGCCAGTGGGATTTGGCCCAGAAGATTGCTACTGCAGTCACCTATTTCCAAATATCTATCTGAAGTGCATTCCCTAAATGTGATCATGAGCCTTTGGCATGTAACAGGTTGGAGGATTTTAAAATTTGGGATTAAAGCAGGATCATTACCCAGCTGTTGGACTGCTCACTGCTCCCAAGTCACCTGTCTCATCCTGCCCTGGGCTTTATGTGTCTATTAAGGAAAACCCTGAATCTAGCAGTGACCCATGGGTTCCCCAGCTCCCACACATGCCTTCTCTTAAAGCAGGGATATTTCCTATTAGCAATAGCACATTTAGTCTTCTCTCCTGGGCATTTAGGAAAAGAATAGTTGGGGGAAAACAAATGCCTGATTATGCCCAGGAATAAAGGCAGTTGAAGGCCCAGCATCCATGCCTCCTCTACACAAGAAGTGGCCAAGCACACTTGCTCTTTTGAATGCAGACCAGTGTTTGGTGTGGGGCCCTCTGGGGTGCTACTCCCAGGAGGTCCTCAGCTGCAGGACTCTGAAGGCAATATAGAGTCTTGTTCTGAGTGATACAGAGGCAGCAGGAGGCCTTCCTGGCTCACAGGGCTCCTGTCTTTTTGCATGTATGAAAATCAAAGAACTAACTATACTGGCATCAGAGCACCCTTAGAGGTACCCAATAACAGCAAAGAAGCTCCAATCAGCTGTAAGGAGAAATACCTTCAAGACAAAGTAGCCTAGTTCCCAGGCAAGAGTTTCCTCATCATTGTAACACTTTGGAAGTGGTTAAAAGTATGTTGTATTTAGGGAGTCTGGAGACCTGGCTTCGCCTCCTGCACAAGATTTAGTAACTGTGTTAACCTGAGGCATATCCAGAGGTGATACCATGAAGACAGTTTTTGTAACAGAATTGTTAAGAAGGCAGTCCTGGGCACCCCTCAAAACTATGTACATGTGAGTTTGGGTTTTCTTATTCCCAGGGTCAGCCCTTGTGCTACAGGACCGCTGAACTCTTAGCAAATAATAGCAGAAGAGGTTGCCAAGGCAGAAATTGGGATTCATAGCTTAGATAAAAGGAAAGGTCTCTTCCCCAAAAGCAAAATTCAATCTAACAAAGCTTCCATGCCCATGGATGTTTGCCAACAGGTCAAATGCCACCCTCAATGGATCCCTACCAGTAGAACTCTCATGGAGTCTCCATCTATAAAACTAAGCCTATGGGGACCTCGGGTCATCTGAACCAGCTTCATAAGCCTACTCAGTTAAGGTCTACCAACTACAATAATAATAAAGCCCTCAGCACAGGGCCTGACATACAGTAGGCTTATTATTATCATTCCATTATATTGTTATGATTAGTGTTATAGTAATTCTAAGCACCAACTGATGAAAGTTCTTACAAATTGACTAAAATGATGGTAGTTACATGGAATTTCAGAAACATATCAGTCTTTTCCTATTTACAGAATTACCCTGTTTTCTGTCAGTCAGTAACATTTACACTCCTGACATAATGAAAGCTTAAAACTACATTAAGTCTTTTAGAACACTCTAGGATTTCTTTGCTCTTATTAAATAAGAGACCACATAGAATGGTCTAAGACTGGGCATCCCTAGCAGAGTGGACCCAGGGGCAACTTTGAAGTCTGAGACACCTGACATGTCCCAGCTGGGTGACTAGAACAGGCCACTCAGTCGCCTCAGGACACAGCCATTCTCTAAGACTGCAAACTACAGGTCAGCAGACCCAGAATGCTGTACACTAAAGCCAGTCCTTCCAGTCTGAGAGAACAGAAAGGGCCCAGCACATCTTTACCAATTCTCTAATCTTGTGCTCTGCTTAGACTTCCCAGAGGGCAACAGGATAGATGATTTCAGCTCTCTGGGCCTTCAGTTTGCTGATCTGTAAAATGAGAGGTTGGACTAGAAGATCTTTAAGGATCCTTCAAGCTCTTTGTTGGTCATTTACGTAACCTCATTAGGGATTTTCTTGGCAAAGACACTTGCAGTTTGACATGTTCTTCTGCAGCTCATTTGACAAGATGAGGAAACTAAAGTCAACAGGGTGAAGTGACTTGCCAGTGTCACATAGCTAGGCAGTGTCTGAGGCAGGATTTGAACTCAGGAAGATGAGTCTGCCTGACTCTAGGCCTAGCACTCTCTTCACTGAGCCACCTAGCTGCCCCCTTTCAAGTTCTAACATTCTCCAGTTCACTACTATTTTGAAGTTCAAAATGAATTTATGATTACGTTTCTAGGAGGCCATGAAAAGGGCAAGAGTTCCTGCTCACTCATTCCACAGTTCTACTATTTGAAAGGGATAGAACTTCTTAGGATCACAGTGAACAGTAATTGTCAACAGGTTCTAGCACTGAATCGGGCAGCTGCCTTGCCATTTTATAATGAATGGTCAGCCTCAAGAGACTGGATAGGTTTATCAAAGGTCAGCCCTCCAAAATCACTGAGGCCTAGGCCAGGCCCCACCTGAATAGAAATCTCCTTTATACAAATAGTCATTCAGCCTCTGAGTCCTACTGACCTTTACAGATGGGGATCACTACCTGGGTGATCTTGGGCAAGTCACTAATTTGGTTTCTGCCTCAGTTTCTTCAAGATAAGGATGATAATAGCACCTCCTGCCCTAGGCTCTGTTTTTTCTTTTGTTTGTTTGTTTGTTTTGGCTTCAAGTCCTTTAGTTCACTGAGGAAGCAGCCCATTTCATGCCTGGATTGTTTTCACTGTTGAGACACTATTCCAGAGAAACTGAAAGTTACCTAGAATAGAGCATAAGGTCCTATAGCAGGACTTTGTGACCTGAAGGAATGGGCAGATGGAAACAGGACATGTTCAGAGGAGCAGCACACAGACACCTGAAGTGTTACTCTGGGCTGCCTCTAGTTAAGTCTAACACAAAATGATCAAAAGGTCCAAAAGAGTAGATGTTAACAAATTGGTAATACACTGTGGAAGTCAGAGAAATTGTGGGTTTGTCTTCTATTTTTACATGAGATAGGGCAGGGGGCTGGGGAAGGAGGAACAGATTAATGAACAGATTTATG
Source organism: Gracilinanus agilis (assembly GCF_016433145.1). Taxonomy (NCBI): domain Eukaryota; kingdom Metazoa; phylum Chordata; class Mammalia; order Didelphimorphia; family Didelphidae; genus Gracilinanus; species Gracilinanus agilis. Next base: position 218,893,668 of record NC_058134.1, on the reverse strand, counting down.
TGCGAATATACTGCCTGAATGTGCCAAGTGGTGAGTGGGTAAAAGAGGCAGAAAACTAAGTTGGGACAGAGGGAAAATGAGGAGATAAAGAATCAAGAAATGCCATAGGGGAAAAGGAGCTAAAACTTCCCTAGTACTGATTGGAGGGACTGCTGAGGATTTCTGTCTCACAACTAAAATATAAGGAGGGAAATGCCAAACTCTGCATTTGAATGAGACTTTGAAGACCACCTGTATACTCCCCCTCATCTCAAAATACAAGAAAACCAAGGACTAGAGAAGTCCCTGTGTGGCCTCACTCCCTAGGGTCAAGTGTTGGGACTAGATATCCTTCTATTAAGAAGGGTTTACTATTTATTGGTCAACAAAAAAACACTGCAGTATCGGGGGCACAGGCCTTTGGAAGAAAGAGTCAGAGAATTAAGAAAAAGCAGTTTTAGCAGAAAAAAGGACTAGACTGGTGGGAAGCAGACCAGCGCTCTAATCAACTCCAATTTCTTATTTCTTAATTAAAATTTTAATTTTTCAATTAACAAAAATCTATATTTTATCTCCCTCCCACAATCTTCCATTGGGGGAAAAGAACAAAACATCGTAATCGAATTACAAAATGAATTTCCCCTATTGGCCACATCCAAACAATATGTCACCTCTGGCAGCCACTTAGTCCACTCAGATCTCTCTGAGTCAGGAGATGCCACATTATATTTTTTCAGCCACTGTAATTCCTCACACTGCACAGTAGCATCCCCATATTGAAGATGAGGCCACAAAAACCTAGGGGAGTTCAGTTCAAGGTTATGCCACTTAAAGTGGCAGAGCTAGGACCAGAATGCAGAGACCCTCTTTTTCCAAGTTCTTCTTTTCACTTCAGTTTGAACACAAGTCCTTTGGGACTGCTAGGTGGCTCAGTGAATAAAGTACAGGGCCTCAGTCAGGAAGATTCATCTCCAAAGTTCAAATCTGGCCTTACACACTCAGTAGCTATGTGACTATGGGCAAGTCGCTTCACCCTGTTTGCCTCAGTTTCCTCATCTGAAAAATGAGCTGCAGAAGGAAAAGGCAAACCACTCCAGTATCTTTGCCAAGAAAACACCAAATGGGGTCACAGAAAGTTGGACACGACTGAATAACAACATCAATTCCTTGGGAGCCTGAGCAAGTCTCAAATCTCATTCCTTCTCTTCTTAAACTTCAGCTGTTTCAATGGGAAAAGCCAAGTGAAGCTTTGAACTTTGAGGCATTGGACTAAATGGACCACTTAATTTTCTTTCCCCTCCAACTCTAAAATCTTAATTCTATGAATCATAAATCATGTGAGGGTAATAACCATTATACAAGTGACAGCTGGCTGGTCTGTAGAACCAAAAAGAAGTTTGTGAAAGTGGGACAGGAGATCAAGATTCTTTATCGAGAAAACTGTCCCAATGCTAAGGGTACTAAAAGCCTGGATCATGTTACCACCAAAGGCAATGCGGCATCCCCATTTCTTTAAATGAAAGCTTGAATGCTTTCTTTCCTAGATACAAAAACCCAATCCCACCCAGAAGCAACTGACCAATCACTTCCCTTCACTGGGACTCAGTTTCCTCATCTGAAAAACAAAAAAGTAGAAATAGAGAGAAGAGTGAAGGTGACCTTGGTTCGAAAACCTATCACCAATGGTTCTCAGAGACATCTGGACAGAGACAACTACTCAAATCATGCTCAAGAGCCTGTAGACCTTCTGCTTAGGTCCCCAATGAGAAAGAGCTGAGAGGAAGCACACCAGGAGAGCCCAATTTTCACCCAAAGTGAGAGAAAAGAAGCCCAGCTATGGGTAGGTGAGGAGACCTCATTAATGGCACTTTTTTATTAGTTTGTTGGATTTGGAAGGTGCTGCCTATTTACTGCAAAAGGATATCCTTCATGGGGGCAGCTAAGTGGCTCAGAAGATTTAGAGACAGGCCCTAAAGATAAAGAGATCCTTGGTTCAAATCTAGCCTCAAACATGTCCTAGTTGTGTGACCCAAGGCAAGTCACTTACAAATCATCACACAAACCCTCACTACCTAGCCCTTATTGTTCTCCTGTCTTCTAAGAGGGAAGGAGAAAGAAAGAAAGGAAGGAAGGAAGGAAGGAAGGAAGGAAGGAAGGAAGAGAGAGAGAGAGAGAGAGAGAGAGAGAGAGAGAGAGAGAGAAAGGAAGGAAGAAAAGGCTACCAATCAAAATATTCCATCACCAAGTTTCAATGCTAAAGGCAAAGCATCATCTCCCCGTCATTTCTTAAAACCTTTCTCGGAGAGCTGAACCCAAATGACTAAATGATGCCCTGCCCAAAGACACTCTGGTCAGGGGAAATTCATCAGCTGCATGTTTCTACAAAACGGGAGTTTCAGTACTAGGAGGAGAAGAGGTTGAACACTTACATAGATGAGTCCTGAGTAGTATCTCTCCTTCAGGTTGTGGAGCACAGAGGCTTCATTGAGGCATGTGAGCTCAGCCATGTCCTCCACCTTGGAGAACTTTGGGGGATTCATCTTCTGGATATCATCCTTATTCACTTTGACCTTCTTCCCATTCTCAATCANAAGAGAGAGAGAGAGAGAGAGAGAGAGAGAGAGAGAGAGAGAGAGAAAGGAAGGAAGAAAAGGCTACCAATCAAAATATTCCATCACCAAGTTTCAATGCTAAAGGCAAAGCATCATCTCCCCGTCATTTCTTAAAACCTTTCTCGGAGAGCTGAACCCAAATGACTAAATGATGCCCTGCCCAAAGACACTCTGGTCAGGGGAAATTCATCAGCTGCATGTTTCTACAAAACGGGAGTTTCAGTACTAGGAGGAGAAGAGGTTGAACACTTACATAGATGAGTCCTGAGTAGTATCTCTCCTTCAGGTTGTGGAGCACAGAGGCTTCATTGAGGCATGTGAGCTCAGCCATGTCCTCCACCTTGGAGAACTTTGGGGGATTCATCTTCTGGATATCATCCTTATTCACTTTGACCTTCTTCCCATTCTCAATCAGCTCCACGATGGCCTCATCACCAACTTCCTCTTTGAGACTAGCAGGCTCAAAGCCATTCTTCTCAGAAGGTACCCAGACCAGCTTCTTGGCTGCCCAGTCGGCCTGGGCCAATGGATTGTTGATGAAGTTTTTATCCACATAAAGATATTTATCAGCAGCTTGCTGGGCCATCCTGATATCTAACTAGGACCTGCCAAATAAAAAAAAGAAAGGAAGACGTTAGACTCGCAGCATCAATCTGAGCTCCAGTTAATAACAGCTCTCCCATCTACCTTTGCTAGATCGCTCACATTTCCTTAGCATTTAAAAGAGCTCACCAACCATTGGACCTTGTGACAATATTGTGAGATGAGAACAGTAAGCATTAGCTCTGAGAATTCAGTGGCCTACTGGGTTCTCCCAGCATATCCCAGACTTAGATCTAGGTCCTCTGATGCCAATGCTCTTTCCACAACATCCATTCCAGACAAAATCATGTCAGGGTACTGACCAAATTCCCAGTTAACCAGGATGTGTCTGCCCTCTCCCTTTAGAGAAAAGAAGCAACAAGTCACAATTAAACACAAACTTTTGGAGATAATTAGCTTATAAAGGAAAGTCCAGAACCTCAGTCAGGATCAAATCACAGCAGATCTGTGCAATCCTAAACAATAAGACACTTTTAGGGAGATGAAAGTGGACTGAAGAATAAAAAAATTCATTTTCAGAACAATGCTTAGTCAGAGAAATTAAAACTATAATAAACATATGAAGGCCAAAACAAACCACAAACCCCACAAATAACATCCAGGTCTGCAAGAGTTCTTTCTGCATGGAAATGGATAGTTATGTACTGAAAAATGTCACCAATTACTTAGATTCGTGTACAGATAAGCAGCCCCTATCCTGGTTCCTGCAATATTCTACCAGGCCACATCAAGGTGGCTAGTAAAGAGAAGCCTTGTCTCATAGTTCTGAATCCTCAATGAGCAAACTGTGATTAATATTCATGTCTCATCCTAGAAGAGGGTCACTGAGACTCATTCCCACTTAGCCATTCTAAGTTCTCTGTCTCTCCTCACCCCACAACCCTTTCTTTATTCTTTTTTTTTTAAACCTTACCTTTCATCTTAGAACCAATACTGAGCCACCTAGCTGCTGCCACCATCCCTCTTTCTTTCTAAAGGGCCTCTGTGCTCATCAAGATAGTTCACGATTAGTCATTTTAAGGTTATAATGTGCTTTTCATTGAAAATATTGTTAGGTAAGGACCAAGACTATATCTCAGATGGGTATAGAACATTTTAGAAAAATGTTTTCAACCAAAAGGAAGAGGAGAAGGAAGAGGGCTGGTTCTAATTAACCAGAAAACTTAAAATGTTAAAATCCCTTACTTGGATGGGAGCACTAACACAAAATAAAACCGAGGGCATAGTGGATAAAGTGCTAAGCAAAGAGTCTGGAAGACCTGAATTCAAATCCAGACACAAACAATTGCTACCTGTGTGACCCTGGATAAGACACCTGCCTGCACAATAGGGACAATATAAGTACCTACATTCAAGGGTTTTTTGAAAAGATCAAATGAGATATCCGAAATGTGCTTAGCACAAGACCTGGCACATTATAAATGTAAGCTGCTATAAAGTCTGAGACATTGCTGGTCATTCATCCTCTTCTGCCTTTCACTTTCAATGGGGTGAAGAGCTCAGGATGGACAGTCAGAATTTTGGCTCTACCTCCCATGTGACCCTGAGAAGGTCACATTATTTCACTGGGTCTCTATTTCCTCACTAGTAAAATGAGAAAGCTGGATGAGACAGAATGCCTCCAAAGCCCCTCTCCCTCCCAATTTCCAACACCATAATTTGTCCCTGCCCAACTTCTTTCTGGAGGTTCACTGAAGGTCAATTTTCTCCTGTAGACATTGCTCCTGGCAAATTCTCCAAGGCAGACACTACTCTCTCATGACACTGACATTCAGGGCCCTAGAAGAAGTGATATCTCATCCCTTATTCCTTAAGTCTTCTCCCAATAAATTTAGCAGGTGGCTCAGTTTTTTCTCCTCCATCCCAAGTCCGACCCCAACCCCTCTGAACAACATGGCCTCCCAGTCAGATTAGCCTCAACTTCTTGTGATGTGTCTCCATAATAAAAAGGCATCATGGTATAGTGGGAAAAGTCTAAGTGGCTCCCTCTGGGTGCAATCCCTCCTCAGATACTACCACCTAGATACTCTCAGGCAGATGGCTTACCTAACTTCCCTGGGCCCCAGTTTTCTCGTCAGTAAAAGGTTCAAGTGGGGCCACATTACCTCCTCTCTCTACCTGTGATCAAGCCTATGACTGCCTGTCACACCCAAGATCACCACCAACCCCCTTCCCTGGATCATATGAATTTGCCACAGGTGCCAAGTGTTCTAAGTTTGTCTGACCTAGTGGCAGTGCTCAGGAACACCTAAGATTATCAAATGAACTAAAAGGGGAGGAAGGGGGGGGCCACTACACATTGATCCCAAGGATAACTTCAGACTGTGGTTTTAAATGCTTCCATTTAATGATTGCAATGCCATGGACAACTAAAACTGTGGAAGAAGCAAAGTCTAATGGGATTGTGGGAAAGAAACCAACTGAGTCACATATCTGGACTCATTAAATGGGTTTCTGTTAAAAGGAGAAGCTCCAGTTACTTACCCACAGCCCAGAAAAAGGTGATTTCCAAGAAACTTATGCCTTGTGGAAAGAGAAGGCTACAAGATGCAAATATAATGGGAATAGAAGGGAAGAGGGATTCAGGAGTGCTCCAGCAGATAGCTGTTTATCTTTCTAAGATAAATAAACCCTTCCCCCAACAAGCACAGTCTCATGGGCATAATACCATGGCAGAACTGATTCCTCTGTCCCCCTTGGCAGAAGCTGTTCAACCTCAACAAGCAGAGAGTCTAGGCTCTTTGATTTAGGACTGAGTGCCAGAGCTCTTTAGCACTAAAGGGTCATGCTTGGCTGTTAAGGAGGCAGGAATAGATTGAAGGATTCCAAAGGAATCAACAAATTTTGTTTACTAACACCTACCATATGAAGAGCAGGGCACTGCACTAAGGCTGGCCAACTGGATGACTAGTCTAGTCAAGTGCCCTCATGGAGCTTCCAGTCTATCAGGACACCATCATGAACTCATAGTACCTGATACAAGCAGGTGTTTCAGGAGTGGTTACCTCCACAGCAAGGGAGGAGGGTCAGAAAGTCCATTTCTGCACAGAGTATCTCTACAGCACTTAAGCAAATGTTTGCTTGGCCACTGGTCACATAACATTAAAGCCTGAACTGGGAAACTAGCTGCCATATTCTGGGAGAGGGAGTGGGGGAGAAAGGGAGAAGAAGAAGGGAAGGAGAAAGGAGAGGGAGAGATTGTGATCTCTATCACTAGATATTTCTATTTCACAACAGTGAAACCTGTGACCTAGTTAGGTGTCATCAGTGGACAAAGCCCAAGGGATGTGTCTGGGGGAACAGGGAGAAGACACTATTGGAGCAAACCTTGAAGGAAGGTTAAAATAAAGGGCTAGGAGAGAAGAAGGGGAAGGAAAACTACAGTACTGATGGGAATTCATATAAATGGACTCTATACAATAACTAGTCATTGCCAAAAGGAATGCTTCACCCAAAGAGGGTTACACTCCAGGAACACTGACACCAGTTTTTCAAAGTGCCTGAGACTACTACATGGATGAAAATTCACCTGGCTGGCCAGGTTACTTTCTCTATTGCATCACATGCTAATTCCTAGGGGGTTCTGTGTCTTCCCCTTGTCTAGAAATTGGAGTAAACTATTCTGGTCTTTCATCCAAGTACTCTGCACCTGGAAAACCATAAACATCACAACTCAGCTATAAAGAGGGGAGCAAGAATTGCTGTAGTGTTTCCTGCCCCTGGTCTGGCACCTCCCATCCCCTCCTCCAAGCCTTGGAATAGTCAAAGGTCTAATAGCTGCACATTGTTTACTCTTGATAATCTAACCGAGGCCTAGAGGCTGAAAAATCACACATCCTGTAAGAGCAGAGATGGGATCCAGCCCATCCCCCTACAGGAACCCAGCCTTGAAGGCAATTAGTTCCCAAAGAACAAGGCAAAAATGGCTCCTTTCCTGTTAGTGGGAAGGGCACAAGGAATGTTAGTAGAACATGGTACTTTCACAGAACCTCGACTTGCTTACCATAATCAGGACTTTTAATTAAATCACCAACTGATAGGACTTTGCCAAGTCAAGGACAAAGCAACAAATAACCTCACTGGTATGACGTGGTTCTCAAGTGGTGCCAAGATCAATACTCTGGGCCTGGGTCTGGGACAGTGGCTTTCCAAGTATAATGGGGCTTTCTATTCAGCACTGGCTCAGCTAGTTAGGAACCTCCCAATACACAGATAACAAAGCCCAGGTCCCAGTGCTCCAGGACAAGGACCCTTCCTGGTGACTCATTGACGCCCTGGGTGATTCACTTACTCAAATGAAGAAACCAATACTAGATGGAGGTACACTTACCAACAATGCCAGGGGATAAGTCCATTATTGTAAAGAACTTTTTTGAAAATTAAAAAATTTAATATGAAAAGGCTTCTGAGACAGGAGGTCATTTCCTAATGCTGAGTTGGCTACTGGCTCAGCCTCCACACTATGACCCCTTTCCCGCAGGACTACAGGGGCTTAAGCTAGGGGAGGAGGAGCGGCTATCTCAGCGCTGCCATGAACAGGCTCCCAGGTCAAAACATCTTTCCAAATAGGCAAGCCCTTCCTGTTTCAAGATCAAGCAGTTCCTGCTTAATATGTGCTACAGGCCAGCCATAACCATGGGAAGACTGAATGGGGAAAGGAAAAATGCTCATTGTCTCTGCCACTGTGTCAGGGCTGGGTAGCCAAGGCAAGGAAGGGCTCTGTTCTCACTGCCCCTTCTCAGCTTCCTGCAAATGAAATTCCAACTCCAAGAAACCAAACCAGTTGCCTTTTTAGGCCATAACTGAGCAGGATGCAACCAGAAGCTAAATTGGGATTCTCAGGAAATGATGCAACTTTAAGTAACTGAGTTAACTAAAAAACTGCTTCAAGCCCAATACATAAACGCACACACATACAATGTATTTTCCCCTTTGGCTTGGTGCTCCATGTCCTCCACTCCTACTCTCCAAAATGCACTGGGGCATTTTGCTTCTCCATCATACCCTGAGAAAGATCTCTTTTTTGGAAGGAAGCTGGCCATTCTTGAAAACAGTCGTGGGAGTAATTCAGAGGCTCACCACTCTCTCTGTTAATAGGCATAGCCATGCTGTTTCAAATCAAGAGGGAAAATTCTTGAGACCAGAGAGAAGACAATGAACTTAGGAAGCCTGAAATGCCTTTTTTCTCCAAAGGACTCCACACTTCAAACCTGAGATCCAGATCTCATGGTCTGCTCAGCCAGATAGGCTTCATTTCAGGAATATGAAGACTACCAATCTGGTAGATCCTAGAAGGAAGAAAGGCCTCCCAGACAGTCAGAGTGCATGGACTCTGGGAATAAACACCAGAGGCACCAGGCCTGGGGTTCAAAAGCTCCCAGCTGGTCACTTCCTACCTATCCTTATGACGACGATAGGCAGCTCTGAGCCCCTCTGGGCCTGAGTTTCCTCATCTTTAAAATGAGGGTTGGACTAGACTTAAGATTCTTTTGAGCTTTAAATCCCACAAATCTAAATCATGTATGGGAAGTCATGAAAAGGGGAAAATAATGATGCTGGGAATCCCATTTCTACCCAGAAGTCTATCTGCTTGCTGCTAAGACCAGTTGTTTACAAAATGGTGTTGCTTCTGCTCTCATATCTCCATCCCACTAAGCAAGAATGGCTGCTTTCCTCTTAAAATTGCTTGTTTTGTGTTAAAATGATATCAACACACCAGAATTCCAGATTCCACTGGAAAGCTTCTATGATGGTATAAAGAAAGAAAGCAGATATCCTCAAATTAGTGACAGCACCTACATTACAAGTTATTTCAAGTGGGACAAAGAAAAATAATTTAGTCATGGTAACTCCATCCCCTAAAAGCCCCATAGATCATTAAGGGTAGGTGTATAACAACATGACAAGTGAAAACACACCTAGAGAATTCAGTCTCTAATTTAAAGTACAGAGCAAATCTTCTCACATAAAAAATCCCTGGTTGGAAGGATTCCTAAGCCCCAGACAATAGAGCCCTCAATGGACCTAGAACTCCAGATGTCATGAAGCATTTCATTTGAATGATATGAGCTCATTTGAAAGGATTTGAACCTAGTTTCAAGATTAAAGCTCTAAAGTTGGGCAGCAGCTCAGAAGCTATTCTGTTTAACTCCCTAACTTTACAAATGAAGAAATTGGGGCCCAGGAGGTCGAAGGTGAGATTTGAAACCAAGTTCTCTCTTAAGTCTTCTTTTACCTCTTCTGTAAATGTGCCTAACCTGGAGACCAAAGAAAGACAACAGATAGATGTTCCAGGCCAGGGTGATATGTTGGAAGGATTTGTTCTACAAGCTTCGGTTCTGGTGGCTATCCAGAGAGGTCGGTTAAGGTAGAGGCCATAGCAGCCCTGCTTCATGCAATCTCCACCCAGTGACATGTCAGATCAGTACATTCAGAAGCATTTTCTCACTATCTAAATGTGAATTGCCCTTCCCATTCATCCTCTAGATAACTGAAAGACAACTAAGGACAGACAGGGCCCAGCCAGCCATTTTTATGCTTCCTAAGGTCATAAAATGAGATTAAGGGGTTCCTGAGAAATAGTGAGCCCAGTCATAAAGTGGGAATGAGCCAGAGAAGACTATGTCCGAAAAGTTGGCACTTGGAACTTCTCTTGGTCTGTCTTTACACATTTCAGACTCCTAACAATGCAAAGAGTTATGTAAGACAGTTGTCAACAGATGGCTCCTGAGGTCCTTTCCAGAACTAAGTCAAGGACTGCGGAGTATTCTCATACCTGACCTAGTCACCCTCATTCCACTCTTCACAGACCTATAGGTTGAAAGAATCTCCAAAACTGGAAAGGATTTTAGAATTTAAAAGTTACCCAGCTCAACCTTCAATCCTATTTAATATCCCTGATAGACAAATACAGGGCAGTTAAGTGACTCAGTGGATAGTCATTTAACTCTGCCTTACTTTCTTCATCTGTAAAAAGAGATAGAGAAAAATGGCAAACCACTCCAGTATCTTTGCCAGGGTCACAAAGAGTCAGACACCACTGAAACAACTGAATAACAAAGTCCTTATTAGGCCATAGAGGGGACCCTGGGTTCTTAAAGACCATGCCAGTGAAGTTCAGGCTTCCATATGCCCTCTCAAGCTAACTGGGCTTCAGGACTCATAATAATCCATCTGCCTTCTGAGGACTAGCAAAGCAAGGTTCAGAAAAACTCTCACTGAGCTGGCCTTGGTGAAACCTGTTCTGCCACCACCCAAGGCAGCTTGACTGAGGCTTCAGGGGGCTGCCAGTCTGCTCTTAAAACTACAGGCCCTTTACTTTGTTGCTCTGAGGTGGGGAAATCAACCCAAATCACTTGAGTGGTTAAGGTGGGAGAGCCCTGAATGCCATAACCAATAACAGGTCAGTGACTGCCCAAGTTCCTTTCTCTGAGTCTCAGCCTCCTCTTCTGTAAATGTGCCTAACCTGGAGACCAAAGAAAGACAACAGATAGATGTTCCAGGCCAGGGTGATATGTTGGAAGGATTTGTTCTACAAGCTTCGGTTCTGGTGGCTATCCAGAGAGGTCGGTTAAGGTAGAGGCCATAGCAGCCCTGCTTCATGCAATCTCCACCCAGTGAAGGCTCCTTTTTGCACTCCAGAGTGGGAGGGAGGGAGGGAAGGAAGGAGGGGCTGGAGCAGCTGCTCAGGAGGCTAGTGAGGAAGGGGCTGGTGGGAGAGGGCCCAGGATACCACCCCCACCTCAGGAATGTTGTTTGCTTGGAGAAGGAGTTGAGACTTGTTTCCATTAGCAGTATTCCAACCTTTTTGTGCTGATGGTTAGCAGATAAGAAAGCCAGACTGGGGAAAGGCAAGAGAGGAATTTAGCACTGGAGCTTAAAAAGTTTCTCCTCCTCCTCCTCCTTCTTCACTCAAAGGCTCTAGGCAGACTTCCCATGACTCATCTGAACTAAAAGAACATTTCCAGTTAACATCCATGGTTGAAATGGGGAGCTCTCCATCTTCTCTAGTCACCGCTGTTACATCGAAGCCTTTCTTTCCACAGCATCCACAAATTCTGAAACATCCAAAGATCCCCAGGCCACACAATGCTCAGCTTTTTCTAGGCCCAGAATGCTTTAAAAAAACCAGAATGTGAGGAGCCCCTTTATTCTGTTATTCTGTTGGCAAAAAGGCCAACTCCCCCAGCCCAGCTACTGCTCTTTGTGACCTGGAACAAGATTTCCCTTCTGGGCCTCTGAACATTAAGGTCTGGAATATGGAACTGCATGATATAATCAAGATATCCATAGAGAACAAGGGATATGGAGGCAGAGGACCTGGGTACAAATTGTGCTAGTGAGCAAGTCAATCCCTAGTCCCAGACCCTCAGTTTCTTTACCTTTAAAATGAAGGGGCTGGACTTTGGTATCTTAAAGTCCCTTCCAGCTCTGATTCTACAATCCTAGGACTAAGCCACTTCCTTGGAGTGGCTTAGGTGGGTGTGTTGAGGGTTGGGAGGGGGGCAGAACAAGATAAGACTCAAATCCCAGGAATGCAGGCCAATCTCTGGGAGAAAGAAAGGAGTCCAGGACCTTGGAGCAGAACCTCCATTCACACTAGGGAAGGCGTCTAAGAAGTCACTTAAAACTGCCCCCCTCTGACTCACAGGGCAAACACTGAGTACCTACTCACAAACCACTGAACTGGGTCAAGGAGGACATAGACAGGAAAGGCAATGAGGTATGGGGATGTGGGTTTCTGATCCTTACTACTTCTCTGACCGGTGGGGCTCACGCTGGGACCTTCCTACCTTATGCTGGGGTTCTAGAAAGCAGAATCCCAAAGGGCAGCAGTTAGAAGCCAGGCCAAGGGCAATGCCCTAAGAGTTTCTAATGCATATAAGGCAGCTGGACAGAGTAATCTCCCAAGGAGGTTTTTCTGATAGAACTTGTCCCTCTTTCCCCTCCTAAAATGAAGCCAACAGGTTCAACCCTCAACTTTCTCCAGAAAAGAGCCCCAAGAGGCAGGGTTTCTGCTGTTTGAATAAGGTCTTGGCACTGGGCGTCTGACTTTTGCTTTAATTGGTGAGCTATGTGAAGAATGAGCTCATGCCAACACTGCCCTCACCTGCTTAGCCAGGAGCCAGGGGGAAGGGCTCTCCGTGCTGCCATATGCTACTGCCTCCGCAGGTTCCTCCTGCTCTGACCCTCTAGGATTCCAGAGGGCCACTTGCTTTCCTGGTGGCTCCCCGCCACGTCCTTTATTGACACTTACAGTTACAGCACTACTGTCTGGTCCCCAACCATTTCTTTTGATTTAAAATTCTCTCAGTTTCTCATTGATGAAGGTAGGCCCAGCAAGGCTTCTCTCCACTTCCTGCCCATCCCAACCCCATCTTGGATTCATTTGCAGACTTGGAGGAACAGCTTCCCAGTTCCCAGGGCTCCATGGAGTCATTGGTTTGGGAGGAGGGGGGCCTCCAAATGGCACATTCTTCCCTTAAACAAACCCCAGCAAACTGGAAAGAACAGAACCCATCAGCCTAATCTCCCCACCCCCCTCCTCCTATAGCATTTGCCTTATATGGATTGTCTCAGCTTAGTAAGTTTGAAGGAATTTCTGCTGCAAAGTTACTATTTAACAGGCCCCCGGACTGTAGGTATCTCAGCACATTGTGTACACCTGGCCCAGCCAGAATCCTTGTCCTGAGTCAGATGATATTTTAAGTAAATACACTGGCTTGAAAGAGGGGAAAAGTCAACTTTAAGATAAAGAAAGCAGATGAGAAGATTAAACCTAAAAAGCACCTTGGAGATCACCTAAAGCCAGTCCTTTCCTTTAGCAGATGAAGAAACTTAGGCCCAGAGACTACACAGTAAGTAATAAGGCCAGAATTTGAACCCAGAGTCTGTGACCCCTGTGACAGAGGGGCCCATTGCAAGACCCACGCTATCCTTTCCCTTCCCTGCACTTCAGCTAGCCTTTTCCCTTCATTCTGCTGAGAGAACAGTTTTTCCCCCTCAAGCATCTGAGTATAGTTTGCTAAAACCCAAAGCAGAAAAATAACCATATTTAAGAGATTTAATTATACAGCAGCTGTCTCCATTGGAAAGTGCAGCCTATTGGGTTTTCTGAGTCGATGCTAAGATAGCTCAAAATCTAGCACGTGACTATGAACTGAAAGCAACTGCTAGTAGGAAATTGTGTCTATTGAGCCCATGACACATTAGAGCTTACTTAAGTAGTTGGTTTGGACCGTGGGGGAAGAGGGACAGAGGATGAGAAGAAGCTGCTGAGGACGAGAGCTCTCCAATCTTCCAAAAGGTCTGGGGCTCCAGGGAAAGGGCGTGCTATGTGCTGGGTGCTTTGTACAAATATTCTCTCACTGAACTGGGTTAACATCCTGCTTGTCACTACTCTTGAACCACCTCACATTTTCAGAGTTGCTTTTATTTCAATCATTGCTCCCAACAACAGTGGCCTTAAAACTCCTAATACTTCTACTATCTCTCCCTTTAGTATCAAACAGACCAAATGGTCCCAAGAACCAGAGTGGGACACAGACTGTCCATGGCCATTTGACCTAGCATGGCCTTCCTGAAGCACACATTCTCTATGGGACATCCCAAGAGGTTCACTAAGCACAGCACCCAGGCGGGCCATGCTGACCAGCTCCTCGAGGTAAGAAGAAATCCACATCTTTGTGCCTTCCCCGTGGGGCGAGGCACAATGTATCTAATACCTCTTTCCAGCTAACTCATCCAAAGGCTGCTGGTGTTGTCATTCCCTCATCTCTAGATCATCCCCAGAAGTCTCATTCTCCTCTCCTGATTTGGGCTGCCATCTTCTCTATGTGCTCTGCTTTCACTGCCCTTCTAAAGGAGACCTCAAACCAGAGAAATAGCAGCACCAACAATCCCAAGACCACAGTTACCTTCTTTGGCTGTGGCATTACACAGCCAGATCACTCAGAGCCATTCAATAGCATCCAACCCTTTTCACATCAACTGTTTTCCAGTGAAAAGTGTGGTGAGGCTTGTCCAACACTGAGCAGCACCCCTAGAAGTGGCCAAACTGGATGATAAGAACCATGATGTTTTCCTCATCCTGTTTTCCTCAGACACACACAACATCCAATTTCAAGTTTCAATTAAATTTCCAATAAAAATTTCAATTTTTCTTGGTGATCCTGGGCAAGTCACTTAACCCCATTTGACTAGCCCCTGCCCTTCTCTCCTAGAGTTGTTACCAGAACAAAAAGTAAGGGTTGAAAAAAAAAAAATAAAGACCCAGGACCAAGGAAAATTATTTGTCCTCAGCGGCCCTGGAGAGGAAGGAGGCACTAGACTACTAGACTAGAAGACAGGAGTCAAGGGTTGGAGTCCTTCCTTCCTCAGTGACTTTCCTGCCTTCCTCAATGACTTACCAAATGACCTTGGGCAAGTTCTTTTACCTGTCTAGGCCTCTCTTTCCTCATACCTAAAAAGTTGTTGCTGGACTAGACTGTTAAAGGCTATTTAAGATCTCACAGAATGAGTTAGTCCAGCTTCAGATTAATTTCATGCTGCTACTGAGATCACTGTACAACAGGCTGCTAGAAGTGGGCCTCAGGCCACATCCTGCCCCAAGTACAGTGCCTTTCCCAGAATTCTGCAACTTCAATTGAAGATGATGGTCCTGCAACAAGCTGTGTTTACATGACAAAGCAGAGCTATTGGGGACTTCCAGTACTAGCTGCACACATGGGAAAGAATCATCTAAGTGCATGGAAGGATCTTTGGTCTTTCCATCAAACTCCATTTGGCAGAAGAGGAAATGGCGGTCCTGGAAGGTTAAATGATTTGCCCAAGGTCCTCCAGCTAGTCAGAAGAAAAAACTATAAAATATTCCACCCTCATGAGGCTCATTGTAACAAAGCAAAAGTGGCATATGATTGTGTTGGAATATTCATGTGTCTTCTGTAACATGACTGATATGTCTTCACGTGATACCATCAACAATATACTGTTTTGCCTTCTAGAGGGATGGAAGAGAGCTAGAAGGGAGAGAATTTGGAGCTGAAAATTCTTAAAAATGAATGCTTAAGGGTAGTTGGGTAGCTCAGAAGATTGAGAGCCAGGCTTAGAGATGGGAGGTTCTAGTTCAAATCTGGCCTCAGACACTTCCCAGCTGTGTGACTCTGGGCAAGTCACTTGACCCCCATTGCCTAGCCCTTACGTCTTGGAACCAATACACAGTATTGATTCCAAGACAGAAGGTGAGATTTAAAAAAAAAAAATGAGTGCTCAAAAATTTTTGACCTGTTATTAAGATCTAGTTAATGAAAGAAATAAAAAAATTTTAAGTCGCTTAAAAAATGCAAGATCACAGTTGCTTTGTTACAAGGAAAGATTCACTGAGTAGGGGGAGGGAATAATTTATTTATGATTAAAAGAAAATAACTCTAAGGGAGACTAAGGTTGGAAAGGTAAGTGACTTCTTCTCAAACTCCCAAGCTCACACAACTAGTGAAGGAGTCAGAACTAGAAACTGGGTCCTCTGCCTCCTGGTCCAATCTTTTTTCAGTCCATACAGCAGGCTTTTAACCAGGTCAATGGTCAAACCAGGAAAGGAAAAAGTAGCCAAGTTTTTTCAATGGGGAGAGCATCTACAAAATAAATCCTGCTTTTTAAACAAAATATGAGAACAATAACCCCCACACCCAGAAAATACACTTGAAGATAATAGATATTTGATGCTACAAAATTTCATAGAAAATGTGGAAATTCTTCTGAATTCAACAATGAGATGGGCCCCAAAGCAGACAATACAACCACAGAAGAAAGATGGACAGAACTATCTCTCAATAGAGGACAGTGAGGTTTGACTGAAAGAGCCCTGGCTTTGGAGGCAGAGAACATGGATTCCAAAGCCCACATTTGCACAGATCATCTGCAAGTTAATCTCTCTGGTTCTTACTTGATTTATAAAATGAAGAGGATGATCCAAAATAACCTCTTAAGGTCTGACCCAGTTCTCAGTGGCAGGTCTTAGATCCATAACAGAAGACATAAAGGGGGTTTTACATCCTTCAGGGAATGGGCCATGTCTTATTTAGAGTAACAGGTATGGAGTCAAGAATACCCAAGTTCAAATTCGGCTTCAGACTGGGCAAGTCACTTAACTTCTGCCTATATCATTTTCCTTATCTGTACAATAGGTGTTCATCACTTTCCCAAGGTTGTTGTAAGAATAAAAATCCTGCATGTTCATAAAAAATAAAAAACCCAGGAGGAGCTTAAGAAATCCTTGTTGGCCACACACCAACTAAATCAGGTGACATAACCAAACCACACAGAAACTAAAACCAGGTTAGGTGACCAATTTGTGGAGGGAATCTAAGGATGAGGTTTTGATAAACAGGGCATTTCTGTTAGTCTGAGTTTGGGTTATAACTCAGGCTCCAACATATTTACCGAACTATGTTGGGGGGGTGGGTGGAGTCCAAAATCTGACTACTAGAAAGACTTGACTCAGTAAGTTCATGCCATTTGATTCCCTATTAAAGTCAGGACAACATTTTGCTAAGGGAAATAATGTTGGTAGTCAGCAGACCTGGTTCATGGACTGGTCTGGCCACACCATTTCCTGTGATGGGTGACCTTGGGCAAGTCACTTCCTTTCTAAAAGTCAGTTTCCAGATCTATAAAACAAGGATAGCTAGACTAAGATGGTCACTAAAGTCTTTTCCAGGTATAAAGCTACAAATTTCTGTGATTCAACTAATATTTACTGGATAAGATTTAGGCTAAAAAATGGGGAGAAAACACACATACATACATGGCAGCCTGAGATCATGAGGGAAAGTCAGCCTCTGCATGAGGAGAGTCTGATTGGTTTAAGTACAGACTCAGCTACATCCTGGTTGTGTGACTCTGGCCTAGCAGCCACTTCCCCACTAGGTTCTACAAAGCTTGAAATCATAGCTGAGATGCTGCTACCCTGAATAGACAGAGGGAGTTTTTCTGTGCTGGGAGTTCCCAACACCAATGGAATCATAACTTCCATCCCTACCCCTTAATCTAAAGTCCTAGGACAAAGGCCACAGAACAAGCTCTTTCCCCACCCAAACACCCACCCCAATTGCTTTTCTTGAATCAGGAGGCCTATTTTAAAGTACAAGCAGAAGATTTTCACCAGCTTGTAGGACAAAGGCAAGTCACTCCACCCAAGAAAGGATTTAGCCTTTAGCTGTTTTACTACCTACAAAGAATGATTTGTGGTGGCCCAAAGCCATACCTGGAAAGAGGGGGGAAAAATGCTCAAAGGGGCTTCACCGGGAGCTAATGAGATTCATGGCAGGAAGGGGGTACCTTTAGGTAGGCACTTTGGTGATGATGCTCTAGATTTCAAAGGATCATAAATGTAGAATGTGGAAAGACCTTGGTAGTCACTTCACCCAGTTGTCTGCTTTTACAGAAGAGGAAGTGAAATGAACCCACTTGGCCAGAGGCTACCATGAGCCAGCAATGTTTCAGAGAAGGGCTTTAGCAGCATTAAAAGTGCCCTGCAACTTCTCAGACAACCCAAGGCCTTTCTTTCCCCCTACAGATTCTAGGCCATTCTCACTGTCCATCCCCAATGGCTGGTCATCACTGACATGACAGACCAGCTGTCCATATTCTTAACAATGTTTTCCCAATGAGGCCGATGTCCGATGTCTCAGAGTTATAGGAAAAGACAGTTTTCAAAGAAACAAAGAGGCACAACATGGGTTACCACCCATGATTAAAAAGGAATGGTGCCCCCCAAAGTTACCAGAAAGAAGGTCAATTATGTACCAAGAGGGAAGGATAATTGATGAACAACCCACATATCCCAATGGTATCAACACAACAAGGAAAACCCTCAGCATTGTTATAAAACAAGGGGTATCTTTACTATTATATTAGTTATTCAGTTATTGAGGATTCGTGGAGAAGAACTGAAGGATCAGAACAAGGAGGTGTGGATGAATTACAGTCTGCCCCTGGGGAAGGAAGATTCACATCATCAATAAGAATAGGATGTGTAAAATATTGTGCTGAGTACTAGAGACACAGAGGGAAATGCCAGTGTGCCTGTCTGTATGCAGAGGTGCATACAGTCTACTAAAATGCAACATGCAGAGTGCTGGATCTGGGGTCAGGAGGGCAGGGTTCAAATTCCATCTCTGCCACTTACTTTGATTCTGGATGTCACTTCCACCTCTTCTCTATAAAAATGATCAGGTTGGACCAGGCAATCTTTAAGACCTCCCTCTCTCCAAGTTCTAAACCCCACAGTCTCTCTCTTGCCTTTTTCTCCTCATTTCCTCTCCCCACCCTTTCAGCCCCTTAGAGAGTTGGGCCTCCCCCTCGACTTGATCTAAGTTTCTCTTTTTCATATATTAAATGGAATATCTCCTTATCAGACTGTCATGAATTATGTATATATAGAAAAGATGACTTCCAACCACAGACAGTTTTGAATGTACTAAATAGGTTCAGGAGTATAAAAGTCATCTAATAATAATCCTGTCAGATGTTTTGACCTCTTCCCTTTAACTTGATCAGTTAACTAAAACATTCTTGAAATTCCTACAGGAAACCAAAATGCAAGAAATTTCAACCACTAGTTCACCCAAGGACAATTAAATAAGAAAAAGAATCACTGAACTGTGACCTTCTCCACTGTGGGGCCTGCCTGCTCTCCTTGATCTGTGATATAAAATTACTGATGGGTTCCACACTTCTTCCTTTCAGAAAGGAATACTGTTCTGCTCAGTGACTGGGTGAGGATTGAGAAGGAAGCCCAAATGAGACGGACTGATGGCACATCGGAGGCTAGAGGGCATCCTGCCATTAGTGGGGCCTCAGTTCTTCAGTTAGCACTTCCAATGTCATTAATAGTGTAATGAGATTTCTCAGTGGCTACTGAACCTTTCCTCTGCTTGGCACATCCTCATCCACTCTCTGGAGCAGCAAACATGAAACAAATCAGAGGGGATGAGCCAGGCTTTGTCTAACCAGAAAGCTCTCTGGGAAATGGAATTCTTCTAGCAGGTTACCTGGCTTTGGGAAGACTTGATGCCATCATTGCTCTTAAAAGAATAGGAAAGCTCAGGGTCCCTTAAATGTAAATGGGCTGGCAAGTCTCTTTTGCTGGTTTGAGCAATCAGACAAGCTCACTGGCTGGAACACAAAATGTGCTTCATAGTGGGGCCCATAAAGCTAGCGAGGCTAAGTAAGCCCGTGCCCAGGACCTAGGGAATAAATAGCCAAGCATCACTCCTGTAGCATGATGAGGAAATAATGTGGCCAAGTAGAGGAGGAGAAGGGAATGGGAGGGAAAAGGGGAGGAGGGAGAGAAAGACACAGAAATAGGCTTTCTATAAAGCCAGCTTCGGCTGGCTTCCACCCAGTGTCCGGGCTTAGAGTCCAAATTTCAAGTTTACAATCAGAACTAATAACTCCTTGGGGGACTGTTGTTTCTTATTTAGCATGAGTATAGGACACACATCCACAGAAGAACAGAAGTCTTCTCTGAGAGGCTGTGCCCACAAGCAAACGACTTCCAGAAGGAAGAAGACATTCTTGGTGGCCACTCTGAAACCAAGACAGAAATAAACTCTTCCCTCTTAAGGAGGCAAGACAAGCTTGTCAGCTGCAGCCACCTACACAAGAGGCCTTTAGTCCCAGTATTCTATAGGGTCCCTCCAAAATGAGGCAAATAGAACTCTTTATTTCCAGAGAGGAAGATGAAGTAGGAGGTGTGGGTATTTTGTAGAAGGCTGGAGGGGGGCTTTAATAGGCTCACTCTCATCATTCCTTACCCACCTCCCAATATTGGGTCAGAAACTACTTTCATCTCAAGAGAAAAAGTTCTTCTCTAGATGGAACAAAAATCAATTCGTTTATTAAGCACCTGCTATATTTCTTCTACTAGACATTTACATACTTGAAAGTTTACAAAATCCTTTAGACACATAATCTCTCTCACAATTAACTGTAAAGTAGGCAGCACAAGTTTCTTTCTTAAGATGTACCATGAAGATGAGACTGCATACAGGTCATACAGGTGCAGAGTGTCAAATTCAGGACATCTAGGTCTTCGCTTTAAGACCACAGCTTACTCCACTACATTAATGGGACCAGGTATACTTAATTTTCAAACCTCAAGATGGGTAGTCAGATTACGACTAAGTCAACCATAACTTAAGGCAAAATGGGGTAAGTCTATTTTGAGAAAAAAATACACACACACACACACACACATATATATACACCCCTTCTTTTTTTCCCCTCAGCAGGTAAGAAATGTTACATGCCAGTGAATCAAGGCAATAACCCCAGGAACAGACAAGCTTGATGCAAATGGATGAGGCTCTGGACTGGGGATTAGCCACCCTGGGCTCCACTAGTTATGACTGACTCTGGGCAAAGCACCTCCTTCACTAGGCCTCAGTATCTTCATCCATAAAAAGGGGACGAGCAATGGGTGAATGTTTGTTCTCTAGTCTGAGGCAGAGGTGACTGTCCAACAGGTGGCTGCAACACTACTGAATATAGCTTGAACCAGATAAAAATGCAATTGGGAAATACTTAACAAAATAAATTAAAACATAATAAAACATAGATAACATTACATATGAAAACCGGTTCACGATGGTAGGGGCCCCTTTTCTGTGGAGTTTGACAACACTAGTCTAATGCACCAGGAAGCTGTGAGATTCCAAGGTTTCCTCCCACCCTCTAATTGGGATCTGCCATTATTTAGGACCCACAACCCATCCGAACTCAGGTCTAGCAGAGCACTTCTAAAAAAGCAACTTCAAGCACAGTGGCTGCCTTCTGACCAGTCTCCAACAAATCATTCAAGTCCAAGTCCTTTAGAGCTGCAAAGAATCTAGGGGTCCCCCCACCACAGCCCTTAGAGGAAAGTCCCAGAAGCAATCCATAAGGGCTCTGGAATAAAAACTGTCAACAGAAAGGGAATTTGGAGGTTGGGGGTGGGGGGGGAGGCCTTTACACTCCCATCATTCACTGAAGAGAGAGGGAGGGAGGATGGAATTAGCCAGCCATCTGCTCAAGTTATGGTTATATTAAAGGGCTGGGTTTAGCTAACAGGAAATCTCTCAAGCGGTGCTGGTAATTTACTAAGTGTTGTTCTACCCTGAATCAATATTGAGCAGAGCTCAGCCTGAGCTCCTTTCAGTTTATACAATATTCCAGAGTATTCCTCAATGAAGGGGCCGGATCGTGCCCTAGACCTTTGAACAGGAACACAAACTCTGGAATTCTCATTACAATTGGGACACCTCAAAAATCAGTTCTTGTCCTTAATGAACAAACTAAGCTTTGAACTGGAACAGCTCCTACCATCATCCATAAGAAAATGTGCTCCTTTCCTACCATCTCCTTGATTCTATCTGAGGAATAGTTGTGGTATCTTTAGCTTGCAGTTTTCCTTCCTCCTCACTAATTCTTTAATTCTTTTTCGGTTTTTGATTTTACAGTTTCTGACCCTGTGGGGGACAGAGAGGGTCTGGTCAGTTTAGTTCCAAAGACATACCTTCTCAGACACCTTCCTACTGCCTAGATAAGTGGCACCTCACCTCACCCTGTCAGTTGTCTCACTTGTAGAATGTTAGTGTGACTACTGTACAAATCCAGGCTCTGGAAAAACAATCACATGCCCCATGATGCCTATTTGGCAATTGGTTCCTCAAGTCTCTCCCTAGGCCAATTCATCCTCTACCCAAGGTGATTTTTCCAAAGTTCTGGTCCGACCCCATTACTCTCATGCTCCATGAGCTCCAGTGGCTCCCTATTACCTCCAGAATCTAGTATCCACTTCACTGTTTGGTATTTTGAGCTCATCCTACTGGTCCCTTCCTACTCCTTTATTCTCTTCCCTACACTCTATGATCCAGCTATACTGGTCTAACTTGCTGTGCCTCCCACACACACCTCTATCTCTGGCCTCTATGCCTAGAAGGCTGTGGCCCCTCTCGTTTACTTCTTAGTTCCCTTCCTTCAAAACTCAGCTTTTTCACTAGGCCTTTCTCAAGCCCCCCAGCTGCATTCCCTCAGGATTATTTCTCATCTGTTCTATTTTTCATTTTTTTATGCCTAGTTATTTGCATTCTGTCTCCTCTATTAGAATTTGAGCTCTCTAAGGACAGAGACTACCTTTTGGCCATTCTTTGTATCCCCATGATAAGCACCTGATAAATGCTTGTTGACTGCCTGACTAGTTGTGGAACGATGTGAAACTGGTAACCTGAGTCTCATCAGCACCTTCTCTACCCAAGGAGGCTACCAAGGCCATCCTACTTGGCTAGCTGGGATTTGCACTAGCTCCTCCCTATTATTCAAGAGTCTGCTGCAGGTTCTTTGCAGCCTTCCCTGCATACTGCAGCCTATGGAGTCTCAGGAAACATTTATTAAGGATCTACTAAGTATAAAGCACTGTACAAGGCACTGAAACTATAAATATAAAAGGAAACAGTCAAGGAATTTACATTCTTGTTGGAGGGATACAAGTAAATATACATTAATTTCAGAGAAAGAAAATTCTTAACACTAGAGAGAATGCTTCCAGTAGGAAGTCAGTGAGCTATCCCTAGAAGGAAACAATTCTAAAAGACAAAGGTAAAAAGAGAGTGTATTCAGGCACAGAGGATAGACAGCCTGTGGAAAAAACATGGATACAGAATATCTGATAGGTCACTTTGGGTATAAGCCAAAGTAAGGGGAAAAGAAAAACACAGGTCTGACAAGGGAAGTAGGAACAAAGACAATTTAAATATCAGACTAAAGAGTTTGTATTGTATCTAAAAGGCAATAGGGAGGAAGAGGAAGATTTTTGAGCAGGGGAGAGACATGGTTAAACCTATTTCTTGGGAATATGAGTAACTACTGGATTGAAGATGGATTGGAGAGAGAAGAGAATGAGAAGTGAAATCGATTAGTTGTTAAGTGGAGAGAAGACTGATGCCAAAGGAGAAGAGAGGTAGAAGGCATAAGAGTTAGCAAATAATTGGGGGAAAGACAGAGAGGAATCAAAGATGACTAAGGTTACAAATCTGGGCAACTGGGAAGATGATGGTATTCTGAATGATAATAGTAGAAGGCTTGACAGGAGTTAGAAAGATGATGAGCTTTTTTTTTTTTTTTTTTTTTTTGGACAAGTCTGAGACACTAGTGAGATTCAGGTAAAGATGTCTGGCAGGCTTGGAGAAAGATTAAGTTTGGATACATAGATTTTAGGATCATGTACCTAGAGATAATTGAAGGCATGGAGTCTAATGTAATTACCAAATAGTATGTAAAGTGAAGGGTCCAAAACAATCTTGAGAGGATAGTTAAGGATGGGAAACAGATGATAATAGGACACTAAGAAAGAACAGTCAGAAAAACAAGTCAAGGGGAATCAAGACAATAAAACAAGGGTAGATTGCCAGGACAGGAGACAGGAGATCCTGGGTTCAAATTTGATCTCAGACATTCCTTAGATGTATGACCCTGGGCAAGTCACTTAACCCCCACTGCCTAACCCTTACCACTCTTCTGCCTTGGAACCAATGAGCAGTATTGAGTCTAAGATGGAAAGTAATGACTTAAAAAAAAAAAAAAGTATGCTAAGTGACCAAGAAGTCAGAAGAATTGGTGTTACTAAAAGACAAAGATGATCTAGGGGCATGAAAATGCCCAGGGTCTCCAAACAATAGGCTACCCAGAAGAAGCACTCAAAACATCAGGGCTTCCTGAAAGAACTGCCATCGATTCACCATCATCTTCACTGCTACTCCCCAGGAAGATAGGACTACCCAAGGCCCACCAGTCCTTGATGTTAAACAGGAAGCTGTCTTCTTCAGTCCAATGATTTCATCAAAACACAGGAAACCCAAGCTTCTGAACCTAGGAAGGCTCTGAAGTAACACAATTTCCTTGTTTTTTTGTTTTTTTTTTTTAGAAAGAGCATCTAATGTAACAGAAATGTCTAAAGCAGCTTAATAAGGTAGTAAACCTTAAACTAAGAGGTAGGAGTAAACCAGCTGGAATGATCATTGCTTATCTCATTCAAACAGAAAAGAGAAGTCATGGTTATTACTAATAGCTGACTTTTAATATAGGCAGAATCCTTTATAAAGATCATCTCCAAGACCTAGGTTCAGAGTTGGCCTTAGACATTTCCTAGTTTTGTAACTCTGGGCAAGTCACTTAGCTGCATTTGCCTAGCCATTGCCCAGAAAGTAAGGGTTAAAAAAATTATCTCCTATATCCTCTCATAACCCAGTGAAATAAGTACTATTATTTTTATCTGCATTTTAGAGATGGAGGAAATTGAGGCACACAGTAGGTATTTAATAAACAGATGCTGAATAAGCAAAGCTCAATACCAACATAATACCAGGAATAGTATCTTGGAAAGTATCTGTCCTCAAACCAGTACTCTGGTGATCCTAGTATATACTTCTGCATTTTCAAATCAATTTACCTTTCTGCTCACTTGAGGCTAGATGCCAATGTAGCAAGAGAACCAAGAGTCAATTTTTAATTTGGAAAAGAACAAACTGATCTGGACATGTTTAGTAGCTAACCATTTCCGGGCTACCCAGGAGAGGATAAAAAATTTAAAATCACCTAAAAACCACAGTAGTAGTATAAAGCTTAAGGGAAAGCTACTGGGACATCTTGGAATTAATGGCCTTAAGAGCCCACTCTCTAAATGCACCCATCCCCTAACTGCAAGCTGGTAAAAGGCTCCTGATCACAAATCACCAAGTTCCCAGTTGTCCCTATTACTCAGAAAGACCTCATATGAAATACTGACTCAGTTGTGGGAATCTCAGTTCTAACAGGCTGAGTCCAACTGGAAGGAATTCAGAGGAACATTAGCCTCTTCCATCCCCAAAGATTAAGGGACTGGAAGGACTGACTTCTGAGGCCAGATTAAAGAAGCTAAGCATGTGTTGTTTGGCTAAAAGCTATCTGGGAGGAAAGAAGAGGGGAGGAAGACAGGCAATGATAAGAGTTTCGAAAGAGGCAAATACCAAGAGCTAATAGGTCTTTTTGGGGGGAGTACTTTGTTCTTCTCACATACTTGTCATCATTTATTATCTTCCTCACCACCACCCCCAAGTCTATAAACCTGAAGGCAGACATATTGTAGTTGTTTACAACTGTGCTACCCTCAGTGCCTAAGAAACTTCCTTCAAATTTGTGAAATCAAGGGGTTGTTTTTTTTAAGCAGGGGAGAATTTGAGTTATTCAAAATGAAAGGGAAGGGGCAGCTTGGTAGCTCAGTGGAGTGAGAGCCAGGCCTAGAGACGGGAGGTCCTAGGTTCTAATCTGGCCTCAGACACTTCCCAGCTGTGTGACCCTGGGCAAGGCACTTAACCCCCATTGCCCACCCTTACCACTCTTCCACCAAGGAGCCAATACACAGAAGTTAAGGGTTTAAAATAGAAAAATTATTTTTAAATGATAGGGAAAAAACTAAGTAAACCCATAAATGGTTTCCCCAAATTTAGACACTCTCATAGTCAGGAACAGATGGGGTTGGATGGAGGAGTAAGAATGAAGACCTCAACTGTGCTTCAACATCAGAAAAGACCCTGTAGGGATAACAGTAACCTACTAAGTTCCACAGGGACAGATCCCCATTTAATTTTTCTGAATTAAGTATACTCTTTCAGACTTCTCTGAGGACCATCAAAAATGAAAGTCCCTGAGGGCAGGGTACATTCCTGCAAGGACAATTTATAGGAGCTTTCTCTGGTTCATCTTTCCCATGCTCTCTAAGGCCCACTTATCAGCTCAAAAGCTTCCTGAATATAGGCAGTATTTGCAGGTTCAGCAGCACAGATTGGGGGGGTAGGGATAGGGGAAGAACTAACCACCAGAGGAAGCCTTAGGAAAAGGATAAAGGTAGGTCCTTTAAAGGAAAAGGTCATATTAAGGAGAAATAAAAACAACAAACCCACAAAGTCTCTCTGAATCAGCAAGAAATGAAATTCAATGGACTCCAGAACCCAAGCCCGTGGCTGGCATACTGCTATCAGCATTTAGGACACCAAATCAGGGCAGGCTGGAGACATAATTTGTCCTGATGTCAGAATATGGAACTAAGTAATCGGAGCATATGCTAAGTTTCTTTTTAAAGAGACATGCATCAGCCAGTGACAAGCATTGTTTTCTGTGTTTAGGGACACATCTAAGAATGGAGATCTTAGCAAGAGGTGTGTCAGAGCCTCTCTCTGCAGATAAGCCTTCCAGGGGTTCTCCGGACAGGAGTATTGGCTAAATCTGAAACTTAATCAGTCTCCTGGGGTTATTAATGACTCTTGTCATCCCTCCTCTAAAAGCCAAAACGCTCCTCTGTGGGAATATAGACCCAGTAGAAAAGATGCTTCGCCCTTGTCTTTACCATAATTCTTTTCGAGGTGGAGTGTCTATACTCCCCACCTGCCAATCTCAGTTATTTCACTCCACTGTTAGGGTTGCTAAGAAAAGGCTTCTAACTTAACCATGGGGTCCAGGTTGTTTTTTTTTTTTTTTAACTATTTTTAGATTTCAATAGATTTGGTTTCCTTTGCAATCTTCTGTATTTTATTTTATGTACTTTAAAACATAACTGTGAGAAGGGTTACCCCCTCTGCTTCCCCAGCCTGATTGCCCACACAAAAGATAGGCACTTTGCTCTAACCCTGAGGATAAGCACCACCACTCTGCCCATCAAGGTGCAGTTGGCATAAGAAGGGGCTTTTTTTAAATCTCACTCTTCAACAGTCTTTTCTATTCAAGTGTTATTAATACAGTGTCTACATAAAACTACAGACCAGTCAGATGTCTGTTGGAGCAGAGGATGGCATGTAAGAGGAAGCATACTAGAGGGATGCAAGTAAACAAAGTTTGGGCAGGAGGAGTCATCTCTGCTGCCTAGTTAGCACTCCTAGGGCTTCAGAACATGAATCAGGAAAAGAACTAGAGAAACTGAGTCAAGACAGGTATCTTGGGGTTCTCTGGATAGTACCTGAGGTTTTTCATTTTCCCATGCAGTAAAATGATAGGCAAACCATCATTCACTCCCCTCAGTGGAGAGGAGGAAATGGTAATGGGCAGAATTCATTAGGAGATTCTAGGGACATGCAGGTGAAGAATGTCAGAGAGCAGGTTTCCTTCCTAGGTCTTCCCCACTGGCTTCCAGGTAGGCTCCTGAATTAGTGGGAAAAGATCCTTGAAATGCTACTCACAGAATGCAAGGTGGAAAGGAATGGAAACATTGAAAATGAGAAGAATGAGACCCCTTCGGTATGGTGACAAGCCCAAGGTCACACAGCTCATTTAATATAGCAGTCAGAATTTGAACTCACTGTAGTGAACACACTGTAGTTCCCTCCACCTCCAACTTGCAGGTTTTAATTTGAAATGAAAATTAGAGAAATATCCACTTCTCAATGACTGTTTCCTGTGGTATGAATCATTAGGCCTTTGCTAGAAGTAGGGCAAATAAGATAGCCTGCCATTAAGTAAGGAGAGAGCAGTGGACCTGGGAAAGAACCCCAGATTTAAAATCCTCCTCAAACATCTATAAGCAATGACTGTGCCCTTGGGCAAATCACAACCTCTGAAAGATAGTGTATTCATCTGTAAAATGGGAACAATATATGTACTATCTAGCTCCCTGGGTTGTTGAAGAAAGTTGTCAGCAATCATTAAAGCATTATATAAATGTGAATCAGTATTGTGAGTCAGGGAATGTAGTCAGAACAAGCATTTATTATATTAAGTGCTTTCTGTGGACCACAAACTATAAGCTCTGAGGATGCAAAAAAAAAGGGGGGGGGTGGCAAAAATCAGTCCCCACCTGCAAGTAGTTTACAATCAATTAGGGGAGAGACAACTGAAAACAATTTGGTATTAATTGAGCTGTATATAAGATAAATTGCTTGTGACCTCAGAGGGAAAGCACTGGTATTAAAGAAAGGCTTCCCATAGAAGGCAGGATTTTAGCTGGGACTTGAAGTGATGAGAAGGGAAGAGCATTCCAGGCAAGGAACAGTCAAAGAAAAGGACTGGACATCTTGGGCAAAGAACAGCATAGCAGGCAGCTACTGGAGAGAGAAACACTTTTTTATTTGTTTGGTGATTTTTAATAAACTCTCACTTCTGGTTTCAGTAACAACTCTAAGACAGAAGGGGAGGGGGTAGGCAATGGGAGTTAAGTGACTTGCCCAGGATCACACAGCTAGGAAGTGTCTGAGGCCAGATTTGAAGCCAGGTCCTTCCACTCCAGGCTCTATCCATGGTGCCACCTAGCTGCCCTCTGACAGGAACACTTCTGAACACCAGGTTTCATGATTGTACATCTTTAATAGCAGAAACTTCTGCTTTCCAAACTATACACAAGATGCATTTGTTTCACACTAAGTTGCATTATTAGAATGAAGGCTTAAATTTAACCTCAGAGCAATTTTCCAACAGCAATGTCCAAACTTGTCTAGGCTGCACATGCCTCCTGGGCTCTCTCTGGCCCCAGAATTAGGACTAAGTCTTAGAGGGCCCTTTCATCATTCAATACACCCAAAGGAAAGAACTATGGGCAAAATAGGACCAATATTCCTGACTACCTAGGCAACAATGTCTGGACAGAAAAGCCAGGGCTTTGCCTTGGAGTCAGGGAAAACTGAATTCAAGTACTGCCCATGATATACACTCACTTTGTGGCCACAGACAAGTGCCCTCAGCATGGCTACATTCTAAGAGACAGATGAAGTAACTACTCTGCCTCAGTGGAGCAACTCTCCACGCTAGGAGCTCCTCCATCCAGTAGAAGAAAACATCACTCTACACCAAAAAGGGAAATGCTATATAAATGGGTGTTACAATTCTGATGACAGCCAGCATGGCATTATAAAAGGAGCCCTAGAATAATTTATGAGGTAGAAGACAAAAATTCAGGTCCTGGATTTGATCCTTACTAGCTGAATAATCTTGAATAAAGTCTTGTTATCTCTAAGTATCAGTTTATTAATTTACAAAATGAAGTTAATAATGCCTGCCATAGTTACCTTGCTGTGATGAAAGCTTACAAAACCTACAGTGAAGATGGACTTACTGTACCACGTAGTTCTACAGTCCATCCTTCACTACAAACTGTAGGGGGCTGCCAGGGGCCTCATCCAGCCCAAGATTGCCACAGGAAGTCACCCTCCCCAAACCAGGAGTTAAGGATGAGATAGCTCCTTGCCCACCTAATGTCAACACAAAGGGAGAATACCCAGGGCAGCTCAGAAGATGCTGCTTTACCCAGTAAATCAGGGACATTCATTCAATTCTGACACCCCCACTAGATGTACTATTCTCACTGTTTCTGGAACGTGAGATGGAGGAAGAAGAGTTGGCACTGACTAGGTTGGGTTTTTCACCTCTTTGTTTCTTTCTAGAGGAAGGCTAAGCAGAGAGGAAAACAATTGGCATCCTTTTCTCTCCTTCTGAAATAAAGATGCCAAGCTGGTTCCGGGCAGTCCAGAGGTACTTCACTGAAAGCTTAGCAAAAAAAAAAAAAAAAGAAAAGTGCAGAAAGCAGGCCCGTGCCGGTTCCTGGCAACATTTTTCTGGGGCCCAGTAAGAGGAACTAAGAGAAGCCTTGTCTCATGCATCTGAAGGCCAAATAAGCAAATGTAATTAAGATGCATGTCACCCTAGAGAAGGATAAACGGGCCAACATTCTCATATAAACCATTTTAAATTTAACCCTAGTGCTCCTCAGAATAGTAGCTCCCAACTCCAGAGCCCTTTAGGGTTTCCCATCTCTGCTCTCATGAACAAGAATGTGAATGATTTGTAGGAGTCCCAAAGGCACCCTCCCATAGGGGCATTTCTAGAAGGAGTCTCTGAAATGCTGGTTCGCATTTCTACAACCCGAAGTGGCTAAAGAGCTATCCCTGTGCGTCATCTCATTTGCTTCTTACAACAGCCCTATGAGGTAGGTAACCAGGCAAGTATCATTATCTCCATTTTACAGACGAGGAAACAGCCTCTGCTGGGAGCCCACATTCATACAACCTTATTAAGGAGAAGGCGGCCCTCCAAACCCAAATGCACAAGACTAGATCACTCAACACCAGCCTTGAAGGAGGTGCATCTCCTAACTTGCTGAAAAGTGGAGCCTTTTCCAGTCAAGCTCACCCCAGGCTGGGCCAGCCACCTGCAGCTGTGATGGCCCTAAAATGAGAAGGCAACAATTTGCAAGGTTTTAATTACCCCCAATTACCTGCTAAATGACTCTTCACTTTCTGAACCTAAATTTGCCTCAGTTAGCAAAGCTTGAATTGTGCTCAGAACCCTCCTTGATCTTCTTCCCCTAACCAGAAATGGACTCTCCCAGCTCCCACAAGGCTGAGGCGCTTCTCATCCAGAAGATCAATCCCTATGAAACATCTACTAGATGCTAGTCACTGAGCTAAGTACTAGATTGTGTCTTACTATACAGGTAGGAGCTATCAGAGGCAAGGGAGACCCTGATCCTCTGAACCACCGGTCCAGGAGCCACCTGAGAACAAGGACTATCTTGAATACCCCACAGCGGCTGAGATGTCAAGAAATGTTTGCTAAAACTATAAAATCTGATTCTTCTATTTAAAAAGGGGGGCAAGGCAAAGCAGGACAGCATGAGAGGGTAGACCATAGTTCTTAAACTGAGTGGCTCAACTTAGCCACATTGTTACAGTGAACAAGAGGAGGTGTCTGGGCTTTCAACAGTAACTGATGCAACCTGTTACTTTCAAAGCTAGGAAAAGATGTCAGTGAATAACCTGCATAGAAAACCAGTATAGAAACCTGGGTTTCTCTGTAGGAACCATGTGCTACAAAATACAAACTTTTCAGGCTCACTTCACTCTGGCTAATGACTTATTCTGAAATTATGCCGGGGGGGCCCTTCTCAGTTTAAGAGATCTAAAGAAATGGACCGAGTTTTCTGTCTATCTGGAATGGCTTTTTTCTCCAGAGAAAAACCACAGGGTTTACACTTTTACTCTTCCCTTCCCTTCAAGGGGTTTTTGGCTTATAGAGGACCTGCCCTCAAGCCCCACAGGGTGTGGCTCAGGAGGGAAGGCGGGGAGGGCAATCAGGAAAAAGCCCCAAACATTTGCACAAACAGGAAGGAGGAAACTTAGATCAGCCCAAAGTAGAGCCGCAAAAGATGGGTAGGCTCTAGTGTCAGGGTAGGTGATCAGAGAGGGAAGCAGAGTTGAGGCTGTACCTCACTCACAGCAAGTTAGGGCAAGGTATGAAAGGCTCTTAGGCAGAAAGCCCTCAACCCGGATTCCAGACACCACAGCCAGGTCCTCACCCTTAATGGCCCTCCTAAGCAAAGTCAAGGGTCAAAGGATGGAGGAGCTGGAGTCTGTCCAAGCCTGGGGCTCCAGGATGCCACCGTTCCTGCGGCTCCCTTCCTTGGCCCAACTACACCCACCCTCCCTCCACCCTCCTCTTTCTGGGCTCCACTAAACAAGGCCAAGTGAATAAGGAAGTCGTGATGGGAGGGCGGAAATCAGAGCTGAGCTCAATGCAATGTCTGCAGCAGGGCTGTCTGCCTCTGACTCAGGAGCTAACCCTGACAGCTGCCAAACGGTCTCCGTCCGCCCGTTACCTCCGAGAAAGGCCTGGAAACTTCAAAAAGTGCCTCCCCCCCACTCCCTCCTATGCCCAGAGTCTCTGCTGCCCCATGCAGAGCTGGGAGCCCGGCCAGACCAACCTCCCAGGGAGGGGTTAAAAAGTGGGGCCAACTTCAGAGTTCTCCCAGTAAGTAGTCATTTATGGGAATCTAGGGTGAGCTCCGGTGCAAAGAGTGAACAGAGATAAGGAGGCGGGATGGGCAACTTCAGGAAACTGAGTCATCAGAGGGCCCCAGGGGATGAAGGAGAAAGGTTGGGAGACTCAAACTTCCAAAGAGTGGAAGTTCCTTGAAGGCAGTCACTTGGTCTTTGTCTTTACTTAGGGTCCCAGATCTAGGAGGTATTTAATAAATATTTCTTCAAATGAATGGAAGAGGATAAGAATAAGAGATAAGTGAAAGAAGGGAAAGACAGAAAGAGAAGAGGGAGACAGAATGGGGAAGAGGGGAAAGCAAAAGGGAGACAGAAAGGGGGAGGGGGGAAAGGGGAGACAGAAAGGAAAGAGAGAGAAGGGAAATCAAGGGAGAAAAGGGAGCATTACGGGGGATGAGGACCCAGTGGGCTTCGGTCCTGGGGGAGCCCTCCTACCCTCCAAGTGCCTTCTTCGTCCCCCTAACGCCCCTATTCCAGCCCTAGACCCCCAATTCCAAAGAATCCGAAGCCGTCCTCAAGCCTCCTTGCGGCACCTCCTCCACCAAGAGACCTGGGGCCGCAGAGAGCCCAAGCCGCACTGGTGCCTGCCCTCGGCGAGAGCCCGCTTGCGCAGGGTCCTCCAGTGCTCCGGGAGCCCGCCCGCACCCCATTTCCGGGCGCGCCGAGGCTGCGAACCAAGTGGCCGCCCGCCCGCGGCCGCTGCAGACTATGTGCCTCGTAGCCGCCCGCCCAGCTCTCGGGCGCGCTCCCCGCGGCGAGGGCAGCAGCAGCTGTTGGCCTCGGAGGACGCAGCGAGCTCACCTGAGCCCGGATCTGGTCCCTCAAGCCGATGTCCGGCCGATTCTGTGTGGGTACCTGCTCCGGCTTGCCACCTGCGCTCGGGCGGACGGGACGAAGGCGGGCTGGAAGGACGGGCAGGAGGGAGGAAGGGAGGCCGGCAACGCCAGCCAGCCAGCAGGTCAGGTTCGCTCTGCCTTGTGCCCCGGCCGGCCTGCCCAGGAACGGCGGTGATCTGCCAGCCGCGCCTCGCCTCACCGCGCCCCAGCCCCGCCGTGCCGCTCCCTGCACCGCCCAGTCCCGCCCCCTCCAGCCTTACTAACCCAATGCGCGGCCAGCCGCGCGGCCCGAAACCCTCCCCAGGAGTCCCCGCGCCCAATCGCAGCACTCTAGCTGGTCGACGGACGGGCCCATGGGCCCGTGGGAAGCCTAGGGGGCGGGGAGAGGGAAAGCCAAAGGCAAAGGGCTTTTCCCGAGCTCTATTCACTTTCTCCCAGCCCCCTACTGCCTCGCCCTCCAAGGCTCCTCCCCCTGCTTCAATTGAACCAATTACAACCTATCGTTGAGCTTGATGAATAGACTACTCGACCCACGGGAAGCCGAGCGGACCGAGGGAGGGGCGTTGGAAGCCAAAGGAACCGGGCTTTCCCTCCAGTCCCAGTCCTTTCCCTTTACTCTCCCTCCCGCCTTCCTAGGCGGGAGCCCCACCTCTCTAGACGCTCCCCAACGGACCGCCGGATTTGAGGATGATGATTGGCAGGAGGTGGAGCCAACCAGAAAGCAGCAGCTGGGGTCCCGGAGCCGGCAACTCGGACTGGGCTTCCCAGCTTTTGGATGGAGCGAGGCCGATCCAGGAAGAAACAGGAGCTCGATGAAGACTTTATGGAGGAGTTTGGCGCGTGATTATTGCAGCCGTATTTCTAGTGCATCCTTCCCATCAGTCACTCTTGCTAGTCCTAGGTCAATTGTGCCTATTTTACTAAAGGTGAAACTGACGGCCCCGGAGGGGAGACCTCACCCAGCCAATTGGAGACGGGCCAGGATTTGGGTTTTGAACTTAAGTCCTCCAGCTCCAAATCCAGGACTCTTCCTACCACATCCCATTGCTTCTTTCCCAACCATGTCCATCCTCCTCAAGCCCCAACCTTGCCTCTGGGACCATGACCTAGCCTTGGAGTAGTCAGAGAAGATGCAAACTCCCAGCCCGGTCTCCCTCTGGAAAACCTCTGCCTTCCCACCCCACCCTTTCCTAAGCTCCCTTTGTCCCAGACGAAAAGGTATTCCTCCTCCTAATCAAGGTTAACCTGTGCCCTGATCCCATCCCCTTCTGCACCTTCTCGGGCTGATTCGTCAGCCCTGTCCTGCCGGCTCCCTATGGATGTACTTCTGAGCCTGTCAGGGCCCCTCTACTTTCTCTTCCAGTGGAATCTGATGTCCCCCCCCCCCCAGGCATTTCAGACTTAAAATAATCCCCATTACCTTTCTTTCCCAAACTCCCCTCTTCTCAATTTTCCTGGCCACTGTCAAATCCCACTCCCACCTGGCCCCCAGTCAGGGAGACTCAGAATTGTAGGGGTCATCCTCTAATAAGCTCACTCTCTCCCAAATAAAACCTGTGACCAAATCTTGTCCTTTCTGCCCTCAAAACACCCTCCCAATCCCAGAGGTCCTCATATGGCACTATCACTCCTACTTCTGGCCATCATCTTCTCTCCTCTGACTGTGCAGCCTGCTTCTAGTCTCTCCCTTCTTCAATCCTTCTCCAGAGCCTCTGAAGTAATATCTTCTAAAGGGACCAGTAACCCTCCTCTACTCAGCTTCAGTGGCTCCCTGTTAAGCCCTACAATAAAATGCCAATTGCTCAATGTAGATGAAAGAAAGCTCTTCAAATCTGGCCCCTTCCAGGCCTTGTACCATTGCTCTCCTCCATTCACCCTCTGATCTAGCCATACTGGTCTATTTACTGTAATACACCCAGGATGCTCCATCCTCCTATGTGCCCAAACACCACTGAGTATTTATTATATGATATAAGGTGTCCCCAGATTCTTGGGTGCAGTTTTAAGCCTTAGTACCTTAGAATACACTAAGACTTTGGGGATATCTTATATTTTGCACTTACCGTAGGACATATGTTTCCTTTCCCTAACGGAATATAAGCTGGGGGCAGCTAGGTGACTCGGTGGATTAAGAGTCAGGCCTACCCCAAAGAGATCATAGATAAACAGACTTGTACAAAAATATTTATAATCGCGCTATTTATGGTGGCAAAAAAACTGGAAAATGAGGGGATGCCCTTCAATTGGGGAATGGCTGAACAAATTGTGGTATATGCAGGTGATGGAATACTATTGTGCTCAAAGGAATAATGAACTGGAGGAATTCCATGTGAACTGGAAAGACCTCCAAGAATTGATGCAGAGTGAAAGGAGCAGAGCCAGAAGAACATTGTACACAGAGACCAATACGCTGTGGTAAAATTGAACGTAATGGACTTCTGTACTAGTAGCAATGCAATGACCCAGAACAATTCTGAGGGATTTATGGAAAAGAACGCTACCCACATTCAGAGGAAGAACTGCAGGAGTAGAAACACAGAAGCAAAACAACTGCTTGAACACATGAGTTGAGGTGGACATGTTTGGGGATGTAGATTCAAAACAACCACACCAGTGCAACTATCAACAATTTGGAAATAGGTCTTGATCAATGACACATGTTAAAACCAGTGGAAATTCGAGTAAGCTATGGGGGTGGGGGTGGGGTGGAGGTGGGGGGGTGGAGGGGAAAATAAGAACATAAATCATGTAACGATGGATAACTTTTCTAAAAAATAAAATTATTTTTAAAAAAACGTCAGGCCTAGAGATGAGAGGTCCTGGGTTCAAATTTGACCTCAGACACTTCCTAGCTGTGTGGCTCTGGGCAAGTCACTTAATCCCCATTGCCTAGCCCTTACCACTCTTCTGCCTTGGAGATAATACAAAGTATTGAATCCAAGATGGAAGGCAAAAACCCAGCGAAATTGTGTGTTGGCTAGGGGTGAGGGTGGTGGTGGAGGAGGTGGGGTTTGGGGGAGAGGGAAAGAACATGAAACATGTAACTATGGGAAAATATTCCAAATAAAAATTTAAATTAAAACCAAGACGGAAGGTAAGGGTTTTTATTTTTTAAAAAAATGAGTGACTAAACTTGACTTAAAAATACAAACTTTCAAAAAGATACAAAATGCTAAAATGTTGCTCTAGGGATAAGCAGTCATATATGAAACTAAAATCCAGTTTACAATCCTTGTTCTTAATCAGACAATAAGTTCTATTCAGTCCACCATATTGCTTCTTGGAGGTCATTCATGATCAGAAAGCCAAGTTTCTATTGAGTGGAGGGGCCAGAAGCCAAACTGAAGCAAAGTCCATAAGTATAGATCATTTGAATTTCCAGAAGTAGTCAGACAGAGGTGAGAGATGAAGTGATACCTTGAAAAGATAGTAGCAACAGAGTCAAGAGAAAATGGGTTAGTCTTTTTTTAATAGGTTGGGGAAAACTAAACATTGTGAGCACTCCTGAGAAAATGGAGAGGTCATGATAAGGATGAAGATCAAATTCAGGTAGAACAAGAGAGTGGTAAAGATGGACCATTTCATGGTCCCAGATCTTCAAGATAAGGAAATCTCAAGTGATAAATGATAGCACCAACAGAGGGGGAGAGAGAAAATACCAATACCATAGAATGCCTTAAGGCCTGCAAAGCACTTTATAGATATAAGATTCTCACAACAGCCTTGTGACATTAGTGCTGGGATATTATTACCACATTTTACAAGTAAAAAAAAGTGAGGCTTCAAGAAGTTAAAATTACTTGCCAAAGATCACACAGTTAATAAAGATTTTAACCCAAATCTCCAGGGTCTCTAAAGCTGCCTCTTTTCCCATGATATTACATTGCCATGATGAAGAAGAGGGAATGACTACAGAAGCAAGCTCAGGGAACAGAGGGAAAGATGAAAGGAGTAAGAAGGCATTCAGGAATGAGATGAAGGCCACAGGACACAGGATTCTAGATCTAGACCCAGAAGGCACTTAGAAGTTGTCTGGTCTACTTCTCCCATTTTACAGGTAAGAAGATTGAGACCCAGGGACATAAAGTGAGCTGCTAAGGTGGGACGGTCAGCCTTGACAAGCCATTGAGAGCAAAGGAAATGAGAAGACAGATGAAGGCAATGCAGAGCTTTGGATCCTTGTTGCCTTCTTTACAGACTCTTCCTGCCCACTCCTAAATGTGGTCTTCCCAAAGTCTTTGCTTGTTTTTCTCCAGTGATGGGTTTGTCTTCCTTGGGAATCCTCAAGCAGACACCTAAAGACCAATGATTGGGTACATTATTGAAGGGATTCCTTTCATTTCTGGCTCAGACTCTATGACTGCTGAGGTCTCTTTCATTTTTCAGATTCTGTGACTTGTTATCCTTCTTTCTCTCTGTCTTTGTCTTTCTGCCTCTCTCTCCCTGAACTTTCCTACTCCCACAATGTCACCTAACCCCTCTATGTGGATGACTCACAAATCCCTATGCTCAGCCCTGACCTCTCACCTTAGACCCAGTTCTGTGTTTCCCAGTTGCCCAGTAAATATTTCTAGAGTTTTTGGATGTCATCCCAGCATTTCAAATCCAATGTGGCTAGTATTGAACACGTTGTCTTCTCTTCCTTCCCTAAACCTGCTCCTCCCACTGATTTCTCTAATTCTGTCAAAGGCACCACCATCTTCCTAGTCACTTACTATGCAGTTCTTCATCCTTATTGCCTTCTTCCTCTCCTCATTGTTCAGGTCTAGTCAGTTCTCCCGACTCCTTCTCAGATCTACATTTCTTTGCCTTTATCCTTCATGAGATAGTCATCACATTGGTCTTCTTTCCCCTACTAAACTATAAGCTCTTTGAGTACAGGAATTCATCTCATCTCCATCTGGATCCCCAGCAGGGGGATTTAGGATAGTTTCTTTGCCATAAATATTGATTTGATGAGTAAAGGAAGATTTTCGTGCTAAGAGAGGCAGTATGGCAATAGGAAAAGAAAGAGCTGCTGTTGAAAGTCTAGACACCTGGGGCCTAACCCTTGCTTTCCCTCTATACCTTTTTGAGGTTATGCTGGGTCTCTTAAGCTATCCATCTGGTGAAGCCTAAGGATTCCTCTCAGAATCATGATTTTTGTGAGAATTTAATCGCATTATTCAAATCCATTTTTTTGATTGGATGAAGAAAAAGGCCTGGAGCTTACCTGTATAAGGAGGATTCACATGCACTCTGGGAGGATAGCAAAAGCTTAGTGGATCCTTGGCACCTGCAAGACTTGCCTCTTATCCCACACGACTCCTGGACACTGATCAGGATTGAGGTCAAGTTCGCCAAATCAGAAGGACTCAGGAAAAAAGATGTGAGGAAAGATATAAGTTTTGGGTCAGGAAAGGAAGGGGGCCTCTTTTTGCTGGGAACCAAAGAAAGAGGAGGTGGCTAAGAGAGTATGAAGGTGTGCCTCAAAGTTGGCTCTTTTTGGCTCTGTGTGTGAAACAGTTTGAGGAGGCAAATCTTTTAATTTATTTAATGAATAATTATAAATTAAGATACAGTCTCAGGGGCAGCTGGGTAGCTCAGTGGATTGAGAGTCAGGCCTAGAGACAGGAGATCCTAGGTTCAAATCCAGCCTCAGACACTTCCCAGCTGGGTGACCCTGGGCAAGTCACTTGACCCCCATTGCCCACCCTTACCACTCTTCCACCAAGGAGCCAATACACAGAAGTTAAGGGTTTAAAAAACAAACAACAACAACAACAACAACAAAGGTACAGTCTCCAGATAATTTTAATCTTGACATTTTAAATTCATAAAATCAACCACATAGGATTACAAGTGAAACCAATTAGTGAGATAGTTACCAAAATGTTTTGTTTTGCTTTAAAGTGCATAGACCCCAGGTTAAGAAGCCCTAAACCAGAAGGCAGAAAGATGACTCAGCGGATTGAGGGCCAGGCCTAGAGATGGGAGATCCAGGGTTCATAATCCAGCCTCAGACACTTTCTAGCTATGTGACTTTGGGCAAGTCACTTAACTCCCATTGCCTAGCCCTGACTGCTCTTCTGCCTTAGAACCAATATACAGTTCTGATTCTAAAATGAAAGGTAAGGATTTTTTTTTTAGAACTCCTAACTACATTCAGGTTGGACAATGAGATCACAGAAGTTTTGAGCTGAAGGGACCTTTTATTAAATTAGTCCAGGATTATCTAATGTTAATCCAACTCCTTTATTTTGAAGCTTAAGAAGCTACAGCAAAGGCAAATGATGATCAATGACACATGGAAAACCCAGTGGAATTGCTCATTGGCTACAGGAGGGGAATGGAAGGAGGGAAGGGAAAAAACATGAATGATGGAACCATGGGAAAATTCTCTAATTAATCAATTAAATAAAATTGAAAATAATAAAAAGAAAAATGGAAAAACGGAAAAGAAAAAAAGAAAGGGCAAATGACTATACTGAGGCTTTGGTTCAGATTGCTTCTGTCTAGACCTGGGATTTCATTTCTGTGGTTCTGAGTGAAGAAATTCTATTCTTGCAGATCTGGGTGTTCCATAAATTATAATTTGGAGATTTGCCCACATTCATATAGCAAGTCAGTATATATCAAAGGCAGGACATGAACTTGAGTCTTCCTGATAGTCAATAAACATTTATTTATCATAAATCCTCTGCCAGGCACTGTGCTAAGCATATCAGTCTCTCTTACACAGTGTCTTACTCCAAAGTTATCTAGCTAATAGCAGAGTTGAGACTGGAGGTCCCTTCAATCTAAAGTTGATGATTGGAGTGTAGTTGGTGGCTCAATGGATTGAGAGCCAGACTTAGAGACAGGAGGTCCTGGGTTCAAATGTAGCCTCAGATATTTCCTAACTGTGTGACCCTGTGCAAGTCGCTTACCCACCATTACCTAGCCCTGACCATTCTTCTGCCTTGAAACTAATACACACAACTAAGATGGAAGGTGAGGGTTTAAAACAAGTAAGTAAATAAAGTTGATGGCCCTAAAACTGGATTGATTTTGATCCTTCCTTCTGAATGGCACCACATTTCAGCCATTTCTGACTGTCACTAAATACAAGAGAGCAGAACTGATAACAACTGTATGGTAGTCATAGTTTCTTGGGTGTGACCAAAGGGGAATGGGCCAGCACTGACAGGGAGCTGTCCAAGTTACAAAAAATAGCTCTGGGAGCAAGAGATCCTTTGGCCCTAAAGGTGCAGAACAGAGTTGGAGTTGAGCCAGCTCCAAGTGATCTGAAGTTTAAGGTGGGTGTGAAGTAAAGGTCCTTGGTTGGCAATGGTTAAAGTTGCATAGAATGTTTCTGCCCCTCCATTTAGGTGCCCGGGAGGGCAAAGTGAAGGCAAGAGATTGGGGAAGCTCTCATCTTACCCAAGAGAAGGACTCACGACCATCTTTGAGACATTTAACTAAAGGAAATTGTAATCAAACCACAGAGTGTTCTTGGTCAAGAGAGGGAAGTGTCACTAAATGTGATGAAAGAGACTCATAGCTAAGTGTCCTCAGTGTCAACAGACGGCAAAAGTATTAAGATAGTGATAACAAGACTGAAATGAGAACGGCAGAACAGAGGATAGAAGTTTTCTTCTCACGAGGTGTTGCAGAAGGCTAGACCACAACTGGAAGGGCTATTGTTGAAGGTGGAGAAAGAAGGACGTGCATGTCATCCATTCTCTCCAGCCTTTGTGTCTGAGGTGCCTCTGGTCCAAAGGTGCAGAGTTATATAGGGAAGGGAGAAGGTAGACAGACTGGCATAGTGGCAAGAAGCCTAGCTCAGAATTAGAAGACTGAAGTTTGAAGCCTGGCTCTACCACTTGCTAAGGACAAGTTTAGGACAAGTTATTTCTCCGGGCCTCAGTTTCCTCCTTTGTCAAATGAAGGGGCTTGAATCAGATGACCTCCGTTGGTCCCTTTCAGCTCTAGATTCTAGCATCACACTTCTCTTAGCTCAAGCCCACATCCCATTAGACAAAGCCCCAAATCAGAAACCTGTTCATAACCATTTTAACAGCAGGACCTCACAGTTCTTCTTCAATTCCATGCCTACTTTAAATTTCATTATCACTTAAAGCTGCCCCCACTCTAAGAACATAGGCTATGAAATGGTGCTCTCTGTTCTCTCCTTTCTCCTTCCTATGACCCTTGACTTTCCCCTATTGTTTGGTTATCACCCGGAGATAATATTTCTAAGGTGCTTAGCACAATGGCTGGTACATAGTAAGTGCTTAATAAATGTTTGCTCTTGTGTATAATTGATATCGTACTTGTTACCTTCTCAATGGATGGGGAAGAGACTGGAGGAATTAAGACAATTTGGAACTCCAAATTCTGAAAAATGAATGTAAGGGGGACAGGTAGGTGGCTCAGAGGGTTGAGAGCCAGGCCCAGAGATGAGAAGTCCTGGGTTCAAATCTGGCCTTAGACATTTCCTAGCTGTGTGATCCTGGGAAGTCACAACTTCCATGGCCTAGTTCTTACTGCTCTTCTGCCTTGTAATCAATACATAGTATTTATTCTAAGGTGGAAGATAAGGGTTTTGGGGGAAAAAAATGAAAGGAAGGATGGAAGGAAGGCAGGAAAAAAGGAAGGAAGGAAGGAGGGAGGAAGAACTAATTTTCTTTAAAAGAAAAATGAAGAAAATAAATAAATAAACAAACATATAAATAAATAAATAGGCGCTTGTTCCCTGTTCTTGTCAGAGTATTGCCTTGCTGAATCTTGGGCCCCATGGTTAGTCATATCAGCAATATTTGCAAATATTACACATGTACAGTACACGTTGTATCCCCTAATAGAACATGAGTTCTTTGAGGACAAAGCGGACTTCATTTTTGTCTTTGTGTGTCCAGTACCTATCACAATGCCTGGCACAGAGCAGGAAGAAAGTACTTAAAGCAGGAAGCAGGTACTTAATAACTGACTTTTGCTCCCTCTGGATCTTCTGATATTCTGGGCTAGCTTCTCCCCAGCCCCAGGGGAGCCCCAATCTTTGCTATCTCTGACCTTTTCCCCAGGCCATCTAGTATTACTCAAGGAGGTCATCAGACCCATGCTGACCATGCCCACTGCAAATTCATGCTATTTAACCTCAGCTGGGCCCTCTGTGCTACTCAGCAATCCTAATTTATCGCCTGTTGACATCCTATTGAATTCCCCAAGCAGCTGTTCGAAAGCTCTTCCTCTGTCCTCAAGCCCCCAGCCCCACCTGCCCCCTTTATTCCCAACAGATGATCTCACCTCCTACTTACAGAGATTAAGGTCATCCAAGGTGACCTCCTTCAATGGCTCTCCTCTCCACCTCAAATCTCACCATAGCTTCAATTGCCTTCTTCTCTTCCTCCTTCTATGTCCTTCTCCTCAAAAAAAAGGGGGAAAAAAGAGCCTCGCCTCCTTTTTCAGGCTAACCTTGCAACTTGGGCTCTGAAATGCTACCTTCCCAAAGCCTCCTGGATGATACAATCATTCCTAGGAAGAGAGCTTAGAGCTTGAGGAGACTTCAGAAACCGACTAGTGCCATACACTCCCATTTTATAGGAAATTAGGAAACTGAGCCCCCAAATGGCAAGTAACTCAACCAAGGTTATAAAGGCAGTAAGGGTCAGGGGCTGAATATGAATCTGGGTCCTCTGGTTCTAGGACCAGGGCCCTTTCTACTGTACCAGGCTGCTGCCAAGTACCTTCACCAACCCATTCACTTTACAGAGGAGGAAAATGAATCCTGAATGGTCTAATGGCTAATAACCATCTCAGAGGGTAGGAAATAGCAAATCTAGAATTTGAACCCAGGACCTCCATTTGGATTCATCCCATCTCCTTTTCTCCTTGTCTTTTCTGCCAGCCTTTCTCACTATCTGTTCTCTCCGTTCTGACTCCTTTTCTTTAGTCTCTGTCCCTCACTATATCTTTTCTCTGCAAAGCTCTTTCCATCTCCCTCTCTCCCTCCCTCTCTGCCTCTCTGTGTGTTTTCCTTTGTCTCTCTGTTCCCTTTCTGTCTCCTCTCTGTCTTTACTTTCTTCTCTCTCATCTCTGTGTATCTTTCCGTGTTTCTCTTCTCTCTGTTTCCTCTCTCTTTTCTGTGTGTATGTGTTTCTGTGTGTGTGTGTGTGTGTGTGTGTGTGTGTGTGTGTGTGTGTCTTTCCTCTCTCTGTCTTCTCGGTCTCTGTCTTTCTCCCCTTGGTGAGGTGACCTCCTGACCTCTGAAAGGTTGATATTACAAGTATTCCTTATCTCCATTCTTCAGATAACAAAACTGAGAATCAGAAAGCTTAAGTGACTTGTCCATGTCGGTGTCAATGGTGACCTCTGAACCCAGGTAGCAGCCACTTCAATGAGGCCTTGAAGGAGTATGGCTATTTAGATGGGGAGAGAAAAGCCATTGATGGGATAGATGAGGACCACATGTCAGCCTTTTCTCTGCTGTGGGGCATAAAGGCATTTTTCATTAATTAGTAAAATTTAATTGCTTCTGTTTTCAGGTAGTCTTCATGGTGTCACAAAACCAGACTTGTGTCTCTTGGAGATCCCTTTTGGAGGATGGTTTCATGACAGTGTCATACTCCAGAGAGGAGCATTAGCGGATGGGGAAAACCTGCATATCTTTTGTGACCTGGTGCCAACAGATGCCAAGAACTGGCCACTTGTAGCCAGTCTCATTGATTTGTTTTTCTTCCTGGACAGAGTGCTCTGAGGTAAGTGCTTTCTATACCACTGAGGTGTCTGTCCTCTGGGTTCAGGGGAGGGAAGTTGACTCCCTGGAAGCCTGGATCCAGTACCTTGTTTAAGTCTCACAGATGACCTGTCCTGGTGAGCCCTTTGGATGCCATTTGGACAGCTCCAGAGCTCTTGGTGACTCACTAGGTCACA
Organism: Gracilinanus agilis; assembly: GCF_016433145.1. Classification (NCBI taxonomy): domain Eukaryota; kingdom Metazoa; phylum Chordata; class Mammalia; order Didelphimorphia; family Didelphidae; genus Gracilinanus; species Gracilinanus agilis. Next base: position 218,849,922 of record NC_058134.1, on the reverse strand, counting down.
CTGTTCTGGTTACAGAGTCACAGTTAGGAGGACTCAGTAGCTGCCCTTCTTGGTGTGGCCAAAAACTTTCACCGAGTGGCAAATCAGCCTCCTGAGCTCACCAAGAGTCTTGCAACGCCTACCACCAATGATGCCGTCATTTCCCCACCACCACCCCCACCACTGACCCTCAGTCCTGGCACATCTCAGTACTATTCAAAGGGTCAGCTACTCCTCAAGCAGCTACAATCTAAGCTCAATAACAGGGATGGGGGCTGGGCCTTTGATTTCAATGGTTTAGGGACATCCCAAGGAAGCAAACTCCTTCTACCAACCCAGGTTGGCACCCTCTTATAGTCTTTTTTTTTTGAACCCTCACCTTCCATCTTGGAGTCAATACTGTGTATTGGCTCTAAGGCAGAAGAGCAGTAAGGGGTAGGCAATGGGGGTCAAGTGACTTGCCCAGGGTCACACAGCTGGGAAGTGTCTGAGGTCAGATTTGAACCCAGGACCTCCCATCTCTAGGCCTGGCTCTCAATCCACTGAGCTACCCAGTTGCCCCCGTCTTATAGTCTTTGGGAGTTGCCTAAAGCACTGAGCAGTTAAGGGACTTATAAGGGTCAAACAGACAATAACCTACATTTATATCTATTTGCAAAGTCCTTTCCTCATATTTCCCCCTTTGAGCCTCAGAACAACTGCCAGCATTGGTGCTACAGGGATTGTTTTCTTCTCTTTACACAAGGAAAAGGAAGCTAAGAGAATCTGAGTGATATGCCCAAGATCAGGCTGCTCAGTGTCAGGCAGGATTTGCACTCAAGCCTTCTGACTCCAAGTCCAACATTTCTTCTGAGATGCTGAACTACCGAGAAAAAAAGGGTGATGGTATTCTTAGGCCATAAAGGGTTTGTCTCTTCAGTCCCCACTTTCATTTACTTTTCTAACCTTGTCCCTAGTCCAAGTTCTGGCCTCAAGACAAATCTCTGGGGGCAGAGTAGTATGATGAAAAGAGCACTAGGTTTGGTACTAAGGGACCTGGGTCCAAATCCTACCTCTCACCCTTTACTAGCTATGTGATCTTAGGCAAGTCATTTCACCTCCATGGGTCTTAATTTCTTCATCGATAAAGTGATGGGGTTGGTCTATGTGATTTCTGAGGGTCTACAGATTCTGTGTTCCTAGACAAACTAATTAGTTAGGCATGTCTCGGAACTCCCAGGGCATTGAGATGGCAGAATGAAAGCATTCTATCCTCCTGACATTCATCTTATCCATCCATCCATCCTCTCCCTGCTTGGCTTCTCTCCTCGGTGAGCTCCTTTATTCCTCTCCTTCACGGTGACCCCCTTGGTCTGACTTCACTTTTTATTAATGACGGTGGCTCCACAGTGGCTGGGAGGAGATAAATCAATGGAGGGGGTTGGCTTGCCTCCTGTCCTTCCTTGGCCCTGCAGACAGTCCACAGAGGATGAGAGACTCTCTTATCAATCGACTTTCCATTATGTTACTCCCAGTCTGGGACCAGGAGCATGTGCCAGGCAATGAGTTCTGCATTCTCAATGAATCACACCAAACAAGATGAATGAAAAAGCCTTGATTTTACTGACAAGGAAACGGAGGCTCAGAGGGGTCCAATGACTTGCCCAAAGTCACACAGTTATTTAGTGGGCTGAGATTAACAAAACCTTTTCTTTCAAGCAGATGCTGGATTTCTTGAGCTTCTCAATCAATCCCTTTGTCTGCAGGTGGTCATTTGAAGTCCCCAAATCTTTGATGCTTTGGGATACTGCTTTGTTCAGGCCCTGTACCATGGCTGGAACAAATTGTACAGTGCTTCTCCAACTGTTTTTGTTTTTAAAAGGACCAGAGGAAGATAGTCCCTGGAAATTTGACCAGGATGAAAGCTAAGTCAGAAAAGAGCACCCTCTCGTCTATGTTTGAAGGAGAACTTTTGCCCTCCTGGGGCCCTTGGATTGCAATCAAATATTCAGAGATATAGAGGAAAATGGAGAAAAAAATGTTTACTTCAGAGATGAAAGTACATTGCTAAACTAACCACAGGGCCTTGTGTACAGAAACCACATGTCTCAGCAATGCCGGGGAGTGTTACAAACAACCGTGGGGAAAGGATTGCTTCTGCCACTGAGCTCTAGAACCCAGACGTCTTCTTTCTGGTGGGGTATCACCCGGCTGGCCCTCCTTTTGCTAGAGTGGACTGGGGCACTGCCTTGGCATCATACCCCGTGCTCCCAGGTGCTGTTAGATTGGAATCAAGTCAAGTTATTTCATCCATCAACAAGCATTTCTATAATCCCTACTATGTGTCACTAAAGATATAAAGAAAGGCAAAAACAGTCTCTACCCTCAGGGATCCAGACCCTCAGTCTAATAAGACCTTAAGAGTAAAGAAATATTAACTCCCAGGCCTCTGGACCTGGTACCTCTCTCCCATCCCCAGCTTCAGGCACTGAAGAGTCCGGCCAAACTGGCCTTTTTTTTTTTTTTTTTTTTTAATCCTTGTACTTTGGTGTATTGTCTCATAGGTGGAAGAGTGGTAAGGGTGGGCAATGGGGGTCAAGTGACTTGCCCAGGGTCACACAGCTGGGAAGTGGCTGAGGCTGGGTTTGAACCTAGGACCTCCTGTCTCTAGGCCTGACTCTCACTCCACTGAGCTACCCAGCTGCCCCCTAAACTGGCCTTTTTAAAGATGGATTTTTATTGTAATCTTTTCTTTTTACATCCCAGATTCCTGATGTATCTATCCCTTTCTCCCCCATACTCTAACTCCCAATTAGGGGCAGCGAGGTGGCATAATGGAGATAAAGTGGCCTCAAATACTTCCTAGCTATGACTCTGGGCAAGTCACTTTACCTCATCAGTAAAATAGGGATAATAATAGCACCTACCTGGCAGATTTGTGAGGATCAAATAAGAGGCTATTAATATAGCATTTTGTGAACTTTAAAGTGCTTTATACATTCTAGTTATTATCATTATTATTATCTCTTTTGCACAGGCTGTCTGCCCAGGCTTGGAATGTTCTCCCTCCTTATCTCTTTCTCTTAGAATCCCTAACTCTCCTTAAAGATCAATGTCAGCTCCATCATGAAGCCTTTCTTGATTCTTCTGGTTTCCCAGTATCTTCCCCAGCCTCAACCTCCAAAATTACTTTGTGTGTATTTTGTATTCTCCTACCTAAGCTCCTTGAGAGGAGAGATTGTTTCACTCCTTGTCTTTGTATCACTGATACAAAGTGCCTTAGACACATTTTTTAAACCCTCACCTTCTGACTTACAACTGATGCTAAGTATCCATTCCAAGGGAGAAGAGCAGTAGGCTCTGGGCAATTTGGGATTAAGTGACTTGCCCAGGGTCACACAAGTGCCACCTCGCTGCCCGGCTTAGACACAACCGATGAGTGATTCTTGGATGATATGTACAAGCTGTCTCCTTGGTAGAGAGAATACACGCTCCTTGAAGGCAGGGACTGTCTTCCTATCCCTTTGTATCTCCAGTGCCCAGGATAGTGCCTGCTACCCAGCAGATGCTCAATAACAGCCTGGTGAAAGACAGAATGGTTATTTATTGAATTAAAGTGAGATGGGTTACGTTAAGTTGAGGAGAGCTGTTCCAGGTGCAGAAAGTGAAGCAGGAATCTGGCAAGAGAGAAGGTCTTGGCTTTTCTACCAAAAATGGTTACCAGGAATGATTTGCTTTGGAATAAAAACAGTCAGGAGGGGGATGTGGTGCTGTAGAGTATTATCTGATGGGATGTCAGCATGTGGCAACGGGCAGTCCTACTACAGATATAGTCAAGCCAGGAGAAGAGAGTCCTGAACTAACCCCAAGGGACGGGGGGAATGGAGGGAAAGGCAGGCTGGGAAAGGGGCACCACAGAGAGGTGAGTCTGGGAGTGTGTGGGGGGAACATTTGAATCACACGTTAGCAAAGATCAGAGCAGGCTTGAGAAGGAAGCCCAGCCATTCCATCACGTCCCCTGAGTTTTCTTACTCTGGCTCCAACCCCACTTTGCCCCATCCTAGTTACAGGTCTGTTCCAATGAAGAACACTCGTCATTGATCAGAGGATGACAGCTACAGGAACCTTAGGAATCAGCTCATCCCAACTCATCATTGTCCAGACCAATCAATCCATAAGCATTTATCAAATGGTCACTCTGTGCCAGGTTCTGTGCGGGACTCGAGGAATAGAAAGTCAAAAAGGAAACCATTGTTTCTGCCCTCAAGGAGCTTACTTCTAGAAGGAAAAATAGCATGTGTAGATGAGGAACAGGGACCCACTTCAGGGAAATGACTTGCCCAGGGCATGCTGGCATATACGTGTGTATATGTATGTGTGTACAATAAGGCTAAGATTAGAATGACCCCCAGTCCCAGCTAGTCTAATCCAAGACGATTGCTTCATCCACATTTTCTCCAGCCAGAGGCTAAAAAGCACTCTAAACCACACCCCAAGGACCTAAGAGGTGCTTCCATACAGAGCTTCAAAAATCACAGAATTTTTTTTTTTAAGGTAGAAGAGATATCAGGAGCCATATATTTAAATTTCCTCATGAAATGAAAGCAAGGAAATACTGACAAATGAAGGAAGACATTGGGACCCCATAGAATGTATACTGGTCCCAGAGGAAGAGGACCTGATTTAAATCATGCCCTCTGTATGACTTTATTTATTTATTTTTAAACCCTTACCTTCCGTCTTGGAGTCAATACTGTGTATGGGCTCCAAGGCAGAAGAGTGGTAAGGGTGGGCAATGGGAGTCAAGTGACTTGCCCAGGGTCACACAGCTGGGAAGTGTCTGAGGCCAGATTTGAACCTAGGACCTGGTTCTCAATCCACTGAGCTACCCAGCTGCCCCCCTCTGTTTGACTTAAGATAAGACACTTCCTCTCTTTGGGCTTCAATCTCCACATTTTTAAGATGAAGAGGCTGGATCAGATGGCTCCTGAGGTCCCTTCCTGCTCTATATCTACAATTCTAGAATCTTTCTGGGCCTCAGTTTCCTAATAAGAGAGGCTGACTAGATGACCTTTGAGATACCTTCAAGAATTAGAAATACCTCTAGGCCTCAGTTTCCTTGTAAAATAAAGAGGTAGGATGAGATGGTCTCTGAGATCCCTTCCAAGTCAAAGCTCTTATCCTAGCTTCTTATCTACCAAGCACCAACAGTACTTTGTGCCCAGAGTCAGAAAGGAAGGTCCCTATCTATCTACTGGGAAGTTTTCATTGTGACAGACATAGCTAACAGTGTGGATGAGGTGGTATATCCCAAGGTCCAGTGAGGGATGCCAACAAGGAGAACTTCAAAAAAGAGATCATGGTCCACTGGGATGGCCATGGAAGATTCCTGGAGGAGGTTGGTAATAGGCTGAGCCTGCAAGGGTGGGGGATATCATGGAAAAGGAGAAAAAACAATGCAAACTGAGATGAGAGGGAAAGTCATCCTCTATAAATGGTTCCACCAATTGGCTGCCAGGGCAGCTTGAGTTTGCTAAAGCCCCAGATACATTTTGCCTGGGGTGTTCTTACTTAGGGTCTCTAACTTTTAGGGAAATGTGATCCATATGTTTCTAAATCATTCTCACTGAATGCATCCCAGGGTGGTTTTGCACAAAGCTGTTTGATGTACAAAGAGTCTCTGGAGCCTTTTTTTCCTAGAAGTGGGAAGTGAGGTGTGCCAAGACTAAATTGCCCAAAGCCCAGTACCCCTGAGGTTCAAAGGCATTGAGAATGTGGTGGACTGCTCTTTCTCATGCAGGTGGAGATCAGTTCAGATTTTTCCCAGGAAGCCCTGGGGACTGGCTAGCCAGGTGAGAGGCCCACTACCCAAACACACAACTGGAAAAAGTAAAGCTGATCTACTGAGACTGTTTTTTTCTCTTCTGGTTGGCACCTCTCCTTAGGCCATCAAGATCATGACCCTGGTCCCCTTCCTTCTCCCCCCAAAGAAGCCCAGAAACTCAAAAAATGGAAGGGAGTTTTTACCAGAACAGAAATTTCATATGGCATCCCCAACAAGGACTCATCATGCCTCCACCAGAAATCCTTTAGTAGTAATTTATTAATGAGCATTTATTAAATACCTACTGTGAGCTAGTCACTGTAGTAGGCACAGGGGAAACAAAGACAAAAAAACAAAGCAAATCCTGCCCTCAAGAAACTTGTAGTCTAACAGGAGAAACAACACATACATATATAACTAAATATGAACTCTCTATAGATAGGAAAGGGGAAAAAAGAGATTCCCCTTAGTGATTAGAAGTCCACTTCCTCTACAAGCATTCCATTCCATTTTGGGGTAGCTTCAGTGGTCTTGGAGGCTGAGCTGAAATTTGTTTCTCTGCAATGTCACCCTTTGTTCCTCCAGAATGCTACCTGCCCTGGAGCTAAGCAGTACAAGTCTAATGGTTCTTACACAGGAGAACCCTATCTAGACTTCCAGGAAGTGATTGTATTAGCATAGCCCTGAGTAGCCCAGAGAAACGGACTGAAAATTTAAGAGGTAGTGGAGCAGCTGGGTTACATAGTGCATAGAGAGCCAGGCCAAGAGGTGGGAAGACCTGGGTTCAAATCTAGCTGTGTGATCCTGGCCATTTGCCTAATTCTAGCCCCTTTGTCTTAGAGTTGTTCCTAAGGCAGAGAATAAGGATAAAAAAAAAAAAAAAAAGATTAAGAGATAGTAATTAGGCACTTGAAGACACAGCATGGTTTGGTGAAGTGAGTATTATACTTGGAGTCAGGAAGATCTATGTTCAAATGCTACCACAGTTTCCAAATCTGTCAAATGAATGGTTTGGGCTGGGGCTGGATGACTTCTGGCACTAATTCATGATCCTATCCCATGATCTTGTGGCTGCTCAGAGTTATTAATGTTGGGACAGTTAGATGGCTCAGTGGATAGAGAGCCAGACCTGGAGATTAGAAGTTCTGAGTTCAAATTTGGCCTCAGACAGTTCTTAGCTGTGTGACCTTGGGCAGATCACTTAAATCCAACTGCCTAGCCCTTCTACCTCTTCTGATTTGGAATTGATACTCAGTTTCATTCTAAAATAGAAGGTGAGGGGCAGCTGGGTGGCTCAGTGGATTAAGAACCAGGCCCAGCGATGAGAGGTCCTAGGTTCAAATATGACCTTCCTAGCTGTATAATCCTGGGCAAGTCACTTAACCCCCATTGCCCAGATCTTACTACTCTTCTGCCTTGGAACCAATACACATAGTGATTCTAAGATGGAAGGTAAGGGCTTAAAAATAAAAATAAATTAAATTAAATTAAATAGAAGGTAAAGGTTAAAGAAAAAAAAAAGAGAATAGTGTCAACCTAGCAGTGTGTCTCCAGTAGAGTGCCAGAAGGCTCTGTCTTGGCCTTGTCTGATTAACAATTTTTTTCAATAACTTGTAAGATGGCATAGATGTGTGCTTATCAAATATGTGAATATCATAAATCAGAGAGGGCTAGATGATAGAATTAGGACCCAAAAATATCTAATAATTTTGGATCTGTGCCTTATCTTTTTTTTTTTTAACCCTTACCTTCTGTCTTGGAATTGACACTAAGTACAAGTTCCAAGGCAAAAGAGAAGCAAGGGCTAGGCAATTGGGGTTAAATGACTTGCCCAGGGTCACACAGCTAGGAAGTATCTGAGGTCACATTAGAACCCAGGATCTCCCACCTCCAAGCTTGGTGCTCTATCTATTGAATCACCTAACTGCTCCTGTGCCATATCTAATATGCTGAAATTAAATAATTAATTAACAAATTAAATAAAAATAAATGTATTGGGGTTTAAAAATTCAATAGCATATTCACAGGTTGGGAGAGACATAGCCATATAACCGTTTGCATGGAGAAGTCCTAGGAGCTTATTTTCCTACAAGCTCCAAATGAGTCAGCAGAGTGACATGTCAGCTAAAAATGTTGACATGAACTTAAACTATATTACTAAAAAGGCCCAACTTCCAGAATGAGGGAACTGATAGTCCCTGTGTTCTGTCCTGGGCAGACCACAATGGTCAGACCACATTGAGATTAGTGACCAATTCTGGGCATCACGTTTTAGTAGGGATATTAACAGCCTGAATTATGTCTACAAGACAATGACCAGAAGGCTGTGAGGAGTAGAAACTCTTCCCTATGAAAATCAGAGGAAGAAAGTAAATTATTTTAGATTAGAAAAGAACAGAAATCAGGCAGGGTTGGGGCAAAAATTACATTCTAAAGCATTAGAAAGAGACAGCTAGGTAGCACAGAGGATAGAGTACCAGGCCTGGATGAGGGGGGGGGGGTCCTGAGCTGAAATGCAACCTTAGACATTTCCTAGCTGTGTGACCCTGGGCAAGTCACTTAAAATCCATTGCCTAGCCCTTACCACTTTTCTTCCTTGGGATCAATAGTATCCCAAATAGTAAGAGTTTTTTAAAAATAAAGAATAAAGGGTTATAAATATGTTCATATAGAAGACGGATTGAACTTGCGCTGGCTGGTATCTAATGAGATGATATTTGGAAAAAGCACTTAGCACCAGTGCCTGGTATATAGTAGGGGCATTCTAAATGCTTATTTCTTTTCTCTTTTCCCTTCCCCCTTCCATGGGGAAAAGTGTTATAGCTATAATTTGTGATTCAGGTCCAAATATTGAACCCAATAGCTTCCGAGGGCTCTTCCAATTCCAAGAATCGAATTATGACTCTGATTCTTTGCATTATCAGAGAAGGCAGCATGGGGTCATGGGGCAGAGCCCTGGATTTTTTAAGATGATGACTTGCTTTTAACTCCAAGCTAAAACACGGTCAACTGTGTAATTTAGGGCACTTGCCTTCACTTCTCCCTCCAAAGATTCATTTTATTCATCTTCAAAATTCATCCATTGTAAATGTAGCAGCAGGGCACAGTGGAGAAGGCAATAGACTTGGGTTCAGAATTCCCTTGGTAGAATCTTGGTTCTGTCCAAGTGTGACCTGTATGCCCTGGAGATATCACTTAGCCTTTGGAGCCACCATTTCCTCCTCTACCATATGAAGCCATTGGACTGGATAATCTTTAAGTTCCTTTCTAAAGTCTTAGGCCTCTCAGAAAAGAACCAAGAGAACCAGAACCAGGAGAACCTTATACACAGAGACAGATACACTGTGGCATAATAGAATGTAATGGACTTCTAGCAATGCAATGATCCGGGACAACTATGAGGGACTTATGAGAAATTCATCCATTCACATCCAGAGAAAGAACTGTGAGAGCAGAAACACAGAAGAAAAACAATTGCTTGATCACATGGGTAGATGGGGATATGATCAGGGATGTAGACTCTAAACAATCACCCTACTACAAATATTAATAATATGGAAATAGGTCTGGATCAATGACACATGTAAAACCCAATGGAATTGGGCATTGGCTACGGGAGGGGGGAGAGAGGAGAGGAGGGAAAGAATATGAATCATGTAACCATGGAAATTTTTTCTTAATTAATCAATTAAAAAATTGAATGGCAAAAAAAAAAAAGTATACTCCCCATTTCTTCCTTTTTGGAATGAAGAAAGTGAACTGAAAAGAAACTGTGGTCACTTTCTCAACCTGGATCTAATAAGAGACAGAAGTAAAACTAGACTCCCAGCCTGACTGTGACCCTGAAAGGGTTCTTGATTTCTCACTGGCTGCAGGAGGGAGGGGGGGTTGAGATTTGGGGTAGGGGTGGGAGTTCTTGGGAAGAGGGAGTTTCCCATCACTCTACCTAGAATGGTTAAGCAATTCAAAACTGCCCAAGGAAGAAATCTCATTGGGGACACCAAAGGCCACTAGATTTCCAATCAAGAGGCCTGCAGTCAAGTCTAATGTGACCAAATCAGTTCCCCTCTCAGAGTTTCAATTTATTCATCTTCAAGAAAAGATAGATAAGGACACAGGGCCATCGATTTAGAGCTAGAAAGGCCTTTGGAAACCACCAGACCAACCCCCAAGCTTGTGCTCACTGCCTCTCAAAGATGGTTCAAGGAAAGCCAGAAAGGTGAATTTCTTGACTAAATAATTTGTGATGCCTAAATGTGAGGCAGACAACTGTACTTGAAGAAATTAAGAATACAGAAAATAGAATATATGAACTACAACAGAGTGAATTAAGCAGAATTAAGACTGTGGGAGGAGTAAATCTCTATATCTATTCTATTTATCTAGTCATCTATCTATCTATTTAAAACACTGTATGAGTGTATATGTGTGTATATATGTATATACACCTATATACATATATGTTCCTCTATTAGTCTGGATCTGATTAATTCACTCTGCATCACTAATATAAATCTTCCCATTCTTCCCTGCATTCATTGTAAAGATAGATAGACAGACAGACAGACAGATAGATAGATAGATAAAGAGACATAACAGGGACATACAAAAAAATGAAACCATCTCTGCCCTAATTAAGGAACTTACTTTCAGCCAAGGGAAACAACATATCTATCCAGGTAGGTATATATAAAATATAGAGACAGGGACTGGACTTGTGGTTTTGATCCTAGATATAAAGTTGGAAAGTTTCTTTGAGATCATTACTATCTTAGAGGTTGGGGGTGGGGTGGGGGTAATGACTTACTGACAAAGTATAAGTGACATGATCAGGATTTAAATCTAGACCCTCTGATGCCAAATCCAGGTACCTTTGGGGAACATCTCTCTAAACATGGCCCATGTCAGTGTCTTCTCTGACCCCTTCATAGTCTATCCTCCCTGGGTTCTTCCCAGTTAATGAGAATCTACCCTCCTTTCTGCCTGTGCTAGTCATACTCAAGAATCAGCTGAAGTTCCTGATTCTCAGAGAAAGCCTTCCCAGGTCACTGTAGCCCACACTGATCCCACCATTTTCTGAACCCTCCAGCACTCTCAATCTGAATCCAAATGCCTTTGCCTTTGATCCTATTGTGTTTTTCCCTTTAACTGTTTCATGTTTCTCCATCTAAAACTGTAGATAACACACAGGTCAGGCAGTCCAACCCCATAATTTTACAGATGCGGAGACTGACACTTACTGATTTACCCAACTTCAAAGATGGAGTTAGTGGAGGAACTGGGACTAAGCTTAACCCAGGACTCCATCCTCTCACTTCAATGTTCTTTCCACTAGTCTTCCTCTGTTTTGTTTCTCCCCAACAGAATTATAAGCTGGAAACCAGAGACTTCCTGGGTATAGCCCAGGCCCCTTGCTAGGGCTCTCTTCTCAATTATACACAGGTTCATGGTACTTTGGGGATCTGTTGTCTAATTCAAAGTCACAGTTCTGAGAGTGCCCCCACACACTTTTCTCTCTCCTTGACCATACCAGATGATACACAGATTCAAAACAAACACATTTAGTTAAAACAGAATGGCAAGATAATTGTAAGGAATTTGATTAAGCATTAAATGTTCTCAGGACCCATTCCTAAATGGCTGCCACACCCAAATGTCTCCTGGGACTGCTAGTCAACCACCGAGAATCCTAGCTCTCTCTCCTACCTGGTGAGGAGAGAGACAGATCTTGGAACTTCCCAGAGAGTGTTGGGGATTAACCTTCACAACAGGCTCTATTATGTGCTTATATTACACATAATATAACAAACATCATTTATGTCTTTGGTTCCTTCCCTTTCCATCTCAGGGCAGTGGAGGCCTCTGGGGCGCTGCTGATTTCTCTGAGGAACCATGAGGGAAGGCTTCCTGCAATGTTTCTCCCCACCTCCATCTTCTGTGCCAAGTGCCCTGACTTGGCTCCATAACCAGCAATAGCACTATTAGCATTGTCTGGGCATGGCTGCCATTTCTTGGCATCTCTCCCTTCTCCCTGGCTCCTCCCACACCCCTCAGCCATAGCAACGTCTGGAGTTTCGCCTCAACCTGTAATACTCTCATTCTTTTGAAAAATGTACTTGCACTAGAAACACATCTACACAATTCACTCAAGATAATGTCGCCAGCCTGGAGACCCCCCTGGCCAGGCTTCAGAGCAGTGCTGTTTGAAGAGAATTTCCTGGGGCAGCTGGGTGGCTCAGTGGATTGACAGCCAGGCCTAGACACCTGGGGTTCAAATCTGGACTCAGACACTTCCTAGTTGTATGACCCTGGGCAAGTCACTTAACCCCAATAACCTAGCCCTTACAGCTCTTCTGCCTTGGGACCAATATTTAGTGGGGCTGCTAAGATGAAAGACAAGGGTTAAAAAAAAAGAGTAGAATGAAGAGAACATTATATACAGCTGCAGATTTAATATTTGAAGAATAATTTGTGAATTCACCTCCAGAGAAGGACCTGAGAAACAGAAATACAAAAGATATAATCTCTAAAATTTGCCAGATGATGCTTTCTATAGTATGGGAAGGGGAGGGACTGAATTTAAAAAAATGCTTTTACATATGACTTATCACTTGTTTGTATGGGTATATGATTTGGGGTTTGGGTTTTAAAAGATTGCTCTATTGCAAAAATGAATAACATGGAAACAGGTTTTGAGTGAGAATACATGTATATCCCAGTGGAATTGCTTGTTACCTCTGGGAGGAGGGGAGGAAGAGGAGAGGGAGAGAACAAGAATCATGTCACTTTGGAAAGATATTTTTTAAATTAAAAAAAGAGCAGAGGAGCTCCTTAACAAGTTGACCCCAGGAAGATGACTGGCAGAGATCACCTGCCAATTTGTAGAAGGGCTGGGATCCTGGCCTGTACCAGCAAGATCAAAGGTGTCAGAACCAGGGAGTATCAGAGGTAAAGGATCCTCAGAGGCCATCTGAGCTAAGCTGTACCTGAATAAGAATCCAGCATTTTGGACAAGAAGCAATCTTTTGCATGAAGACCTCTGGGGAGAGAAGTCTGGATGCAAGAAGACCCGAGTTTGAATCTGGCCTACTAACTTGTATGATCCTGGGCAAGTTACTTAGCCCATTTGCTTCAGTTTCCTCATCTCTAAAATAGAGATCATAAAAGCACCTATATTTGAGGATTGTTATGAGGATCAAACCAAATAATAGTTGTAAAGTACTTAGTACAGTATCTGGCACATAAAAATAATTTTTTAAAAATTGTAGTGCTTAGCATATATACCTATATATATATAAATACTTATTGCACTTTTAGTAAGCACCCAACAAGGTTGTTGTTATTGTTATTATTATTATTATTATTATTATTACCACCCAAGGAAGCCTGTTCCACTTTTGAACAATTTGAGTAAAGGCTGTTGTTTTTTTTTCCTTTATATTAACCCTACATTTTGCCCTATGCAACTTCCATTCATTGCCTTTACTTCTGCTCTCTGGGACTCAGCAAATCAAACCTATTTCCTCTCCCAAGTAACAACCCTTATTACATTTGAAGATGATGGTCATACCCCCTCTTAGGTCTTCTCTTCTCCAAAATGGAACCTTCTCAGTTCCTCTTGTGACCCAGTTGCGTGTCCCTTTGACCACTGGTTATAGAAGCAAAATTGGAGCAAGATGGGAGAAGAAGAGAATCGGTGAACAAATTCATGAGAAAATTCATCAGTGCACCATGACCTCCAATCCAGAGGGACTGTTCAGGAAATTTGGTACCAGAGAAGGATGGTGGATTCATTTTTATCACATTTTCTTTCCCTCCATTTTCTCTCTCCTTTTCCTATCTCCTCTATTTCTCTCAGCTCTGTCTCCTCTTTTTCTCTTTCTCCCTCCTCCTCTCTCTCATTCTCTCTGTCTTTTTGCCTCTGTCTCTGTCTCTTTTTTCCTGTCTCCTGTTTCTCTCTCTGTGTCTCTCTCTGTCCCTGTCCCCTCTCTTCAGTCTCTCTCAATTGTTCTTCTCTCTGTGTCCATCTATCTGTCTCTCTCCTTTCTCTCTCCCCATCCCTGTCTCCACTCTTTTCTTTCTTCCTTCCTTCCTTCCTTCCTTCCTTCCTTCCTTCCTTCCTTCTTTCCTTCATTCCTCCCTTCTCTTCCTCCTTCCCTCCTTCCCTCCCTCCCTCCTTCTTTCTTTCTCTTTCTTTCTTTCTCCTCTCTCTTTCTACCTTCTCTCTTCGCTTTCCTTTTTTCCTCCCCCACTCTTTTCTCCTCTCCTTTCCTCCTGATCTCTTCTCTTCTCTGTGTCCTTCTTTCTCTTCCCTCTCCAACATCTACCCAAGAGCAGCTGGAGTCTGACAGAACTAGCTCCCCAGAGGCTCAGAAGGGAAGTGTGGTTTCCCTTCCCACCCAGGCATCCAGACACAAGGGGAATCTGACTTCTCTCCCACGCCTTCCCCCCCCCCCCTCTTATTTCTGTAACCATCATGCTGTCACCTCCTTGTGCTTAAGGGAGCCAGTTACAGACATGGCTTCAAACATGGCTTCATTCCTTTACTTCTCTTTCCTTCTTTCCTAGACGCACAATTTTTTTCATGCCCATCTCTGGTCTTACCAAGATCTTACCAAGCCTGTCAGGGTCAGAGCCCAACCTGAGACTCAGAGCTCTTTGGGTTAGTGATCCCTCCCCTACCCAGTAGTGTCTCCTCTGGGTCATCTCCTTGAAGAGCACCACCTGAGACAAGAGCACTAAGCCCCCAGCAGAGATGGCTAGGGAAGTCCCTTCTGCTCCACATCCCACAGAACCAGCTGCCATATTCCCAGGATGGGCAGAGTTTCAGGAGCTACCTCCCCTCAAGCAGGACTACTGAGAAGACTCAATACACAAGTCTACTGCACTCCTATTTGTATGCTTGGCCTTTGGGGATTTACAAAGCAATTTCCCCAGTAATCTTCAGAAGGGCCTGTTGTGTACATGAGGACACTGAGGCTTGGAAGGGTGATGTGAGAACCCCCTTGTCCTCAGTCCAAATCCAGCCCTCTGAATCTGCTACATTATCAGATAACAGGGAAGGACATGGTCATTGCCTCCAAGCAGAGAGAACATCTTGATGCTAGAAGAATGGCATATATTGAATCAAGAAACAGGAACTGCCAGAGAAGGAGTTGGTGGAATCTGACTGCAGATCAAAGCATGGCATCTGTCGTCACTTTATTTCCTTCATGAGTTTTTGTTTGTACATGTGATATGTGTCTCTTGGGGAATATGGAAACACGTATGGCATGAAAGCTCTGGTGTGTGTAGATATTGCCTTGGGGAGGAAGGAAGGATGGGGGAGGAATGAAGGGAATTTGAGTCACAAAAATGGCAGAGAACAATTGTCCAAAATTCTTTCTACATGCGACTGAAGAAAGAGAGAGAACTAGGAGCTGACTGAAAAGCATACCATTCCTCGCTTTATTTCCTTCATGAATTTTTATCTAGTATAAGTGACTTATGTCTTCTTTTCACATGACTAACACGGAAAAAGGTATTGAAGGATAATACATACACAATCTATGTCATATTATCTGCCATCTTAGGAAGGAGGAAGAGTGGGAGAGAAGGAAAGAACATGGATCACAAAATGTGAGAAAATGATTATTAAAATTGTATCTACATGTAATCTAGAAAGAATAAAAAGAAACAGGAGCCGGTAATACCAAAGCTCTTTCCAAAACTCTTTCCCATTAATCATCACAGGATATCCATCTCCATGCCTTTGTGGAGGTTGTCCCATGTTCTTGGCTCCCTCCCATCCTGACATTCCATATTCTAGTTCTCCTCTTATCTAAGGGGTCTTGGATCCCTCCTGTCCTGACATTTTCCTCATCTCTGTCTCTTAGAATCCTGGTTTCTTTTAAAATTTAGCTCCAAGCTATTACTGGTTTGTCCCACCTCCCCACTGTCAGCCCTAGCACCCCATCAAAATTGTTTTTGTTCAGTCATCTCCAACTCTTCCTGCTGCTGGGCCCCACCTATCCACTCATGAAAATTACCTCATATTTATCTATAAGTATCTTATATGAAAGGAATCATGGTATGGCAGAGAAAGTATCAGCCTTATAAATGAGGATAGTTTGGACTCTGAACCAGACCAGATGTATGACCCTGGACAAGTCACCTAACCTCATAGAGTTCTAAGCAGTTTTCTCCAGCTCTGAGAGCTAAGGTACAGATCTGCCTTGGGTAAGGGAGTTTCTTCATCCAGGCGTCGCCTGCATTAATGAACTCACAGGGTAATTCTGTTTCCTTAGATTTATTCACCTGATTCAACACTATTTCCTTCAAGGATTGGTTCCTTTTTTTTTCTTGGAGTTCCCAAGGGTTCACATCTTGCTTGGCCCCTCATAGGTACTAATAAATGCTTGCTGGTGGATCTCATTTGGTCAATAGCACAATCCTGTGAGCGAATTAGGGAAGGTTCCTATTATCCCCATCCAGTGGATGAGAAAATAGAGGTCCAAAGAAGATAAAGGAGTTGCTCAAGGTTGCTCAGTTAATTTCTGGGTATGGGGGAGCATTAGCCCACAGACTGCCACTAAAGAGTATTTCAGGGGCACTGGTAGCTCAATGGATTGAAAGCCAGGCCTAGAGATGGGAGGTCCTGGGTTCAAATATGGCCTCAGATACTTTCTAGCTGTGGGGCGCTGGACAAAGTCATTTGACTTCCATTGCTGAGCCCTTATTGCTCTTCTGTCTTGGAACCAATACACAGTACTGATTCTAAGGAGGAAAGGAAGAGTTTTTATTAAAAATAAATAAATAAAAAGAGTGTTTCAGATGAAGTGAGGAAGGGCCTAGAGACCAGAAAACACTCCACAGACTGAGCATGGAGACAAAGCTGTCCTTCCAGGTCTCCTACTCACAGTGTCTCCCTCAGTCTCCTTCCCCACTCTGACAGACCCAAAGCTATGTTGAAGAATATTGGGAAAGCAGCTTTAAAAAAGGGTTCTGTGGTAGGAACATAATCACGGAATCATAAGATGTCAGTGCTGGAAAAACCTTTAGAGTGTAGAACGTCAAGGCAGAGAAGGCCCTTAGAACATGGAATGTCAGGATGGTAGAGATGGGAGAATATGGATGTCAAAGTTAGAAGAACCTTTCAAGTACAGAAAGCCAGGCTAGGAGGGACCTGAGAACATGGGATGTCAGAATGAGAGGGACCTTAGAACGTGGAATAACAGAACTAGGGAGACCTTAAAAAATGGAGTGGCAGGCTGGGAGGGAGCTTAGAATACAGAATTTCAGAGATAGAAGGGGACTTGGAACAAAGAATGCCAGACCTGGAATGCCATCTAGTCTAAGTTTCTTCTAGTCAAATGAAGTTAGCTTGACACAGTACCAGGCACAGACCAGACGTCTTCCTTACTCTAAGTCCAATGCTTACTCTGTTAAGAGCAGAGTTTCTTCCGTTGCCACGTCCTCAACCCCACTTAAGGCTGGAGCACCAAGCTCCCCAGGAGAGCCAGCTAAGGAAGCTAAGCCCCCTGCGGTACCCTTTCTAGAATCAGCCAATGCTCTACAGAAGGTGGCTCCATCTAATTCTTTCCTTCTTTCCAGAGAAAGGAAGGGGCAACAGACAACTTCCATTCTAGGCCCAGCTCCCATCCAGAACTCTTCAAATGACCTCAAGGAAGTGCCCCCCCTCTCTCTGGGACTTAACTGCCTGCCTCTTCTATAATGTGAAAGTGTTGGACTAGATGGTCCCCTTCCTGTTCTGACATTCCATGATTCCTCACCAGGCCATCAGGGATTTAGTTTTCCTCTCCCTTCCCCCTCCCATTAATAACTTTCTTTTTAAAGGGCAAACAGGCCTCCTGGAGAAATGGTAATCAGAGCTGGGATCTCTGGCCCCCACGCTCCAGACCCCAGTTTCCCCTCAGACCTCTCCCAGCTCTGTGGTTTAGCAAACATTTCTCAGCATTGGAGAAGAGGCCTCCTCCCCTTCTTAGCGGTGGCAAGAAATACTTGGCATTCCTGAGTTAAGAGGGACTCAGGGCCATTCTTTTTGCTCAGCAGAAGGACAAGCCAAAGAGGAAAAGCAGAACCCTCCCCCATTCCTCTCCAGCTTTCCTACCCTCCTCATTCATTCCCAGGGTCCCTGCACCCATTGCCCCAGGGCTGCCTACCCATTTAGCCAAGTCAATTCAGTTTTACTTAAGTCTGACAAGGACATTGGGTAAATGACTAAGATGTCCTGGGTTCCAAGAGTTCCGCTCTGGGTGAGATAATGAAGACACATTAACCTTGGAAAGAACACTGGATTAGAAATTGAAAAACCAAGGTTCAAATCCAGCCTCTTCCATGAACAACCTGTGTGACGGTGGGCAAGTCACTTTAATTCTCTGCACCTCAGTTTCCTCATCTGTACAAATGAGGGGGTTGAAGCTTAGTGGCTTTTAAAGTCTCTTCCTGCTCTAGGTCTCAGATTCTAATAATAAAAGGAGCTGGGGAGGAGGAGAAGGGAGGGTGGTGTTGGAAGTTGGTGGGAAAGACAGGCAGGGAGCTAAGAAAGGCCAGAACAGAAGGTCAAATGGGAAGTGAAGAAAACAGAGATTTAAAAAAATCTATTCCAAGAAAACTGAGGAGAGGAGAGAAGCTGAAGGAGTGGGCTGGGGGAAGGTCCCCTTGGAGGAGGAGACTTCAGCATGTGGAAAACCGAGTGGTCTAGTGTGGCAGGAGCATGGCATATGGAAAGGGGAAGCAATGGCCCCGTTTATACTTGGTTTTTATCTACCAATTTAAGTGTATTTGTCTCCCAGAAAGAATGTAAGCTCCTCAAGGGCAGGGACTATGAGGTTTCTGTCTCTGTATTCTCAGAGCCTAGTACAGCACCTGGTACATAATCACTGAGGTTCAGTCATGTGCAACTCTTTGGGATCCCACAGACCATATCACACCAACCCTATCTGTGGAGTTTTCTTGGCAAAGATACTGGAGTGATTTGTCTTTTGCTTCTCTGGTAGATTAAGGGAAACAGAAGTTAAGAGATTTACAGTTAGTAAAGTGTCAGATTCTGGATCTGAACTCAGGTCTTCCTGACTCCAGGCCCAGCACTCCATACACTGCCTCCTGGAACGTAACAGGCACCAATAAACATTTGGTGGCTGATTGATTGATTGATTGCAATCTGCCCAGGTTTGGAGCTTCCAAAGAGACAGACAGGCCCTATCAAAGGGAAGTTTCTGTGATTGAAAGACCAGTCTTCAACATTCTGTGGTCCCATTACTCCTAGTCCGTGGGGGGCAGATTTTTAATTTTATTTTTGTCCAAACTTGGGATTTCATAGATGTAAGAAACTCTAGGTAGAGCCATCGATGTGGATTGGCCCATTCTTGGCGATTTATGATCTACTTTGGGCACTGGAAAGTAAAATATGTTCCTAGGGTCACAGAGCTAACCCAAAGGGAAGGAGAGAGCCCAGAGCTTCCTTACCTAGAGGCTGGCCCTCTATTCACTACACCACTAAGGACTTGAGGGAGCTAAAACCATGATCTTCCCATTTCCCTATTGCTCAGCTTATTCCCTCTTCTGCTCCCACCTCCATTCTTTTCTCACCCCAGAAGCACTTCTTTTTCCCCATCCCCATTTCCCTCTCTTCCCTGATCTCTCAATCTTCTCTCCTATTTCTCATTTCTTTCTCCCCCCCCCAATATCCTCACCCCCTTCCCTGCCTCAGGCTTCCTTTTTCTTTTAACTTCTCTCCTCATTTCCCTCTTTTCCCTCCACTTCCCATCAATCACTAAATGTTTATTAAGCACCTACTATGTGCCAGAGAGGCAGTGAGGTAGTACCTTGGATAGAGTGCTGAGCCTGAAATCAAGAAATCTCACCTTGCTGAGCTCAAATCTGGCCTCACACACTTACTACTAGCTGTGTGATCCTAGGCTAGTCTCTTAACCCTGTTTGCCTTAGTTTCTTCATCTATAAAATGAGTTACAGAAGGAAATGATAAACCACTCCAGTATCTTTGCCAAGAAAACCCCAAATGGGGTCACAAAGAGTCAGATGTGACTAAAATGACTGAACAACAATAAGAACAAGTCCCAGGCACTGAACTATGCTGCTTCTTTTTTGGACTGGATTTAGGATATATTTCTACAGGAAATTCTGGTGAGGAAAATCCCTGTGCCCAGTCAGAGAGCATCTGTCTCCATATTTATCATCTTTGAGAATTACCTCAGTATCTAAGAGATTAGATGATTTACTTAGCATTATCCATCCAGTTTGGGTCAGAGGCCTGCCTTGACCCTTGGTCTTTCTGCCTCTGAGGCCTGCTTTCTGTCCACCACACTAGACTTTCTCTTAGGCACTAAGGATACCAAGGAAACAATGGAAGTCTCCACCCTCGAGGAGCCATCTTCCTACTGCCATCTCTACTCCCATCTTCCCATCCCAATCTTCTTCTCTTTCCCATACCTCCACCCACCTAGTTCCTTCTTTTCCTCATCTCCCCAATCACTTTTCTCCCCCCTCCACCCCCCAGGCTCTTTCTCTTTCTCAAGTATCCTCTTCCCACCCTCCCCTTCCCTCACTGCTTCCCTTGGTGGCCTCAGGCCTCTGCCCTTCCTGTCTTCAAGAAGTTGTGAGCCCTCTTTTCACTCAGCCTCCCAGTAAACACTTGGCCCCTCATCTCTGGAGCCCACAAGTAACAGTAGGTTCTACGGAGCCATTGCAGACTGACTCTATCACAGTCATATGAAAGAGGACTTTGAGTCTTACTAACCAATGACCTTAATGAAAGATGTAGGGTAGTGGAAAAAGTCTGAGAAATTTATAAGAATCCAAGCCATTCCCCAATTGGTGAATGGTCAAAGGAACAAAACAAGCAGTTTTCAGATGAAGAAATCAAAGCTACCAATAATTGTATGAAAGAGAATGAACCCTGGAGTCCAAGGACTTGGGCTCAAATCCTGCCTGGCATCAAATCACTTTCCCTCCCTGAGCCTCATTCTCCCCACCCAGATGAAGTCAGCTACTTCATATAGAGAGTACCCAAGTGTTAGTGGTATGCAAACGGGGTCTGGATGGAAGAAATGTTTGCATTGGCTAGGGATAGGGCTAGATGATCTCTAAAGCTGCTTCGATTCTATGACTTCCCAGAGTCCCCTGCTCTAAGCCTGTGGATCTATTTAACCACATCCCTTTGAGATCACAGTTTTGTGGCAGCTGCAGCGTCCCAGGCATGTAGAGACAGACCAGTGGTAGTGATTCAAGTTTCCTCTCTTGTATTCAGGGATTGCTCAACAGGTTATTAATGGGAAGTGAGGGATGTCTGGGATCATCCCCAGATGAGGCCGTGTTATCCCATAGGTATCTCAAACTAAACATGTCCCAAACAGGACTCGTTATTTCTCCGCCCCATGTGTCCTCAACCTTCCTCTTTATTTCTGGCCCAATTCTACTAGTCATCTAGGTCTGGGACCCAAGAGTCATCCTCCACTCTTCACCCTCCCTCAGCAACCTGCCCCCCCCATCCCACAACACGTCCCTCATTCTCCTCTTTCTCTCCCCTCATACCACAAGCACCCTCATTAATTTCCCTTATTACCTCCAGCCTGGGCTATAACAACAGCTTCCCAACCAGTCTCCTTACATCCAGCTTCTCCCCTCTCCACTCTAGACCCCCTCCATCTGCCAAAGTGACATTCCTAAAGCTGAGTCTGGCCATGTCACCCCCCTGTTCCAGAAGTGTGCCTGGCTCTCTCATGACTCGAGGACAAAATACAAGCCCCTCTCCTTGGCACCACCAGACCTTCACCGCCTAGTTCCAGCTACATTTTCAGCCCGATCAGACATTACTCCAGCCCATCTCCCAGGGCTGATTACTTAACGGTTTCTGTGTTCTAGCCAAACGGACCTAACTGCTATTCCCTCTAAATGGCATTCACTGTCCACCTTCAGGTCTTTGCATCAGGTTGGCCCCTCTGCCTAGAATGTAGTTACCTTTTAGATTCTCTAGCTTTAAGGATCAGTTCAAGCATGATCTCCTAAACCTCACAGGTCTCTTTTCATCTCTCTATTCCCTCTTCTTTTCCCCTCCAAAAATTACTTTGTATTTAATATGTATATGGGTATGATATAGAATAGTACACTTTGGAGGCAGCTGGGTAGCTCAGTGGATTGAGAGCCAGGCCTAGAGACAGGAGGCCCTGGGTTCAAATCTGGCCTCAGACACTTCCTAGCTGTGTGACCCTGGGCAAGTCACTTGACCCCCATTGCCTACCCTTACCACTCTTCTGCCTGACTCCAAGATGGAAGGTAAGGGTATAAAAAAAAATAATAGTACACATTAATATAGAGGATTATGTGTGTGGATATACTTTTTTTACTTCTCTGTGGGTGTGTTTCTTCCAAGTGGCATGGAAATTGCTTGAGGGCAGGGATTGGTTCATTTTTGTCTTTGTTTTCTCAAAATCTACCTAAGAATTCGTGCATTTGACAAGCATTTGAGTTCCTGCTTATACCCTACACCATTGATGCCCCACTATTATTATTTTTATCGTAGTTGTTGGTCAGTGATTTCAGTCTGACTCTTTCTGACGCCATTTAGGGTTTTCTTGGCAAAGATACTGGAGTAGTTTGCTGTCTCCATCTTTACTTCATTTTTTTTTTCAGATGAGGAAATTGAGGCAAACAGGGTTAAATGATTTGCAAGTAAAGAGTCTGAGGCAGGATTTGAACTCAAGAGGATGAGGTCCTGCCTCTAGGGCCAGGGCTCTATCTACTGGACCATGATATTTCACTACTATTATTACTAGCACAATAAGCGGAGAGGTAAGAGGTACCATAATTTAGTAGTCACAGAATTAGGAAGACTTGAGTTCAAATCCTCCTTGCACAGGTCACTCTGTGCCCCCAGTTAAATCTTTAAGGTTCTTAAATTACAGACCGGATGCCCATCAGCATTGGGAACTCCTTTCACTGTTGGAAGCAAGGGTCTGAGATTTCAAAAATAAATTAAAAATAAATTAAAAATAAAAATAAAAAATAAAATACTTTGGGTGATTATCCAATTGTTGATGTTAGCATTTGATTTTGAATTGGGCTGTTAGATCCTGTCCCGGAGAGCTGACAGAGAGGAAATAAGGGTCCACTGAGAGTGAGGTAAATTGGGAAAAGGGAGCAAGACCCAGAGTTGGGCTAGTCTGGGCTAGTTCTAAGGGAGGTCAGGCTTCCATGGGGCGGCCCTGGGCAGCTTGGGGGTTGAGGAGAAGGGCTTTGGAGTCCAAGATCAAATATCACCCTGAAGCCAGAGATGGGCCTTGTTTCCAAGATCACTTTCAACAAAGAGTTAAGAAAAAAGCACTCAGAAACCTCCCTGCCCCCATTCAAGAAACCCTCCAAACAACTAGGCTACTTCAGATGTGGAAACTTCCAGCAAGATCTGAGAATTCAAAACTCACAGAATGTTAACACTGGAAGGAGAGTGGTGATCTACAACGTCTGAATCAGTCACTAACTTGCTATGTGACCTTAGGCAAGTCTTTTCCTCATCCTGGGTTTCAGACTCCTCATCCATAAAATAAGGGAACTGAATAAGATGATCTTCAAGGGTGGTCCCCTTTCCCAATTCTGATCCTGCCTGTATGACCTTGGGCAGGTCACTTACCTCCCTGGGCCTTAGTTCCTCATTTTTAAAATGGAGAAATTGAAGTCCAGAAATGGACATTTCAGAGAATCAAAGGACTTGGGGCAAGAAAAGACCTTACAGATATTTAAATGATTTGCTCAAGGCCACCCAATCAATCAGTAAACATTTATCAAGGACCCCCTTTGCATGGCACTGGGGATCCAAAGACAAAGCGAGAGCAGTCCCTGACCTCAGGAAGCTTACATTCTCTAAACAAGACCACGGGAAGGCAAATGGGTAGAGACTACACAGTGGCAAAGTGAAGGCTGGCCTTGGCCAAGGTCCTGCCTGCTAGGCACACTCCCCACACCTCACACACTAGCTGCTCTGCAACCTGCACTGCTGGTGGGAGAAATATTATCACCTCGAGGCTCCCTGGGGAAAAGGGAAAAGAAAACAAAAGACAACTGTAAGCCCTTTGAGAGCAGAGTCTGGGTCTTATTCCTTTCTCTGGGAGACCCCTCCTTCGTCACTCCCCTCACCCAATGCAGCAAAATCCTTAGAGCTAGAGCATTTTCTGAATGAGTGAGTGATGGAAGGAAGAGAGGTGTTCAATTCAGAGGAATTATGGACTATCAGATGGGAGGAAAACTAATAAGAGAGGAAGGGAGAAGATAATTCGGTTCAACAAGTATCTACTGGGTACCTGCTGTTTGTCTGGCACTGGAGACACAAAGGCCAAAATGAAAAGTAGCCACTGGCATCCAGGAATTTATAGTCTGGGGAGGGATGGGGCCAGGGGGAGGGTGGAACAAGGAGAACAATGTAGACAGTGATAAGCAAATAGAAAACATCTACTGAACCTGGTGTGTGCGTGTGTGTGTGTGTGTGTGTGTGTGTGTGTGTGTGTGTGTAATCTGGAAAGGTTTCCTTTAGGGGGCGGCCCCTGTTGGTCTTGGAAGAAAACTCTAGGCACTATGGGGGCAGAATCGAGGAACATTCTTGGCTGGAAGAACAGAGCAAACAAAGGCTTGATGGAGTGGTGTGTATGGAGAACCACAGAGAAGTCAGTGCTGGGAAGGGTTTCAGACACTTCTGTGTGACCCTGGTCAAGTCACTTACCCCATTGCCTAGCCCTTAGCACTCTTCTGACTTGGAAGAGATACTTAGGATGGGGTCTAAAACAGAAAATAGAGGCTTAAAAAAAAGAACTGGGACTATTAGGGCTGGGAGGGGCCTTCCTCAGCAATCATTGACTAGACACTTTCTATGTGTCAGAGACTGTGTTAATCATTGGAGATATAAAAGGAGGTGAGCTCACGTCCTCATATGGGAGGCAACATCAGAATAAGTCAAAGGAACAAGCATTTATTAAGCGCCTGCTGTATGCTAAACTCTGGAGCTACAAGGAAAGATAAAAACCAGTCCCTGCCCTGCAGGAGCTCCTAGTCTGATGGGGGAAACAACATGCAAACCACTATGTGCAAACAAGAAATGGGAGACTATCACTGGGAAGGCAACTCTGGACGTTCAAGATATATACAATATAAATGAGAGATACTCTCAGAGAGAATTAGGGACCTGAAGCATGGAATGTCAGAGCTGGGAAAAATCTTCTCTCTTCCAATCCAATAGATTTTTTCATACTAAAGCAGTTGCCTTCTGTTTTCACCATCAGGGGGGTAGGGGTGGGGGCGGGGGGGGGGGTGAACTATTTGAAGTCTCCCAAGGGGGTGATGATTATGAATCAAAATACCTTTTACATCTGCCTGGTGAGAATCCTCTCCTGGAATGTTCCCTTTTCAGGCCAAGGAGGTTGCCCCCAGGGATGGCCAGAAGCAAGGGAGCAAGCCAGTCAGATTCCCAGGCTTTAGGAAACACATCATGGATTTCATGGATTCCTTCTCTCCATCTCCAGGGATGTCTCTGGATCCCTGGGTGCCCCATGGGGGAGGGAGCCCATTCCAATCTGGGAGACTTCTGCCCTTTCCCAGCCAGGTAACAAATAGGATCTATTGTTCCGTTGCAGTGGGAGTCCTTCCCTTTGTTTTCTAAAATGACTAAGAGCTAAGCTAAGGACATATTTGTTAAATCCAAACAACTTCGGAGGTATACCATGAGGCCCTGGAGTGCTAAACAGTCCCTACCCTCAAGAAGTTTTCCGTCCTACCTGGGAGAAGCCTGGTACAGGAAGGAGTGGCTGGTGGAAAGGTAGATATCATAAGTGGCATCACAACTCTGGTATTTTCATGAGGTTAACTTTCCCTTTTGGTAGTGCAGTGGCTAGAACACTAAATTGGAATCAGGAAGATTCACCTTGATGAGTTCAAATCCAGCCTCAGACCCTTGCTGCTTATTGTTATTTGACACATTCGGATACTGTAATGGATCCATGACTTTTCCATTTGTGTACTCCCTCCCTCTGTGACTTCTTTCCTGGGCTTCTTTTTTCCCCCTTTAAAAAACTTACTTTCCACCTTAGAATTAATACTGTGTATTGGCTCCTAGGTAGAAGAGTGGTAAGGGCTAGGCAATGGGGGGTTAAGTGACTTGCTCAGAGTCACACAGCTAGGCAGTATCTGAAGTCACATTTGAACCCAGGACCTCCCATCTCTAGGCCTGGCTCTCAATCCCTTGAGCCACCCAGCTGCCCCCTTCTGTAATTCTTGCCCTTGTCTTACCATCAATACCTAATAGACGTTAGAGCCAATACCCTCTGGCTCCCTTTACTAGTTTGAGGATAGTAGAGTCTCTGAGGACCATCTATCATTCCCCACTCTTCCTTCATGATTGGTCCCACCTACTTTGTGCCTTATGATGCCTTTTAAAAACACTTCCTCTTCCTGGAAACCTTCACCAGGGATGGGCTGTAATCTATTCTGTGACAACCACTCTGCTAGACAATGGTAATTTAAAAACAATGTGCAGTTTAAAATGTTCTAAGTCCTAGGAGACTACAACTCCCAGGACTCCCTACCACAACTTCCCCAAACACCTCCCATTTCCTCTGCGAGAGGTGTTTGAGAAAGTATAAGAGAGAGAGGTGCTGGGGCTTTTGGCACCCTTTTCCCCCAAAGTGCCTTTTTCAAGGGACTGCTTTTTGGAAGAAGAGCCTAGATCTCTGGAGATCTGCCTCCTAGCTTCCCTAGACCTTCCTTTCCTAACTTTTCCTATTTAAATAAACCTAGCTATTCTATAAACTTAAGTTGTTTCCTGATCTTTATTTGAGCCCGGAAGGGCTAGGGCCAATTTCCCACTGGGGCTGGTAGGACCAGCTACCTTCCTTTCCCAACTGTAAAAAAGATGGGGCATCAGAGATGTAAATATGTCCTAATGGTTTGTGGGTACACACACTGGGTTGAAGGAGAGATAGAACCAGTGTGTTGTTTGGAATTCAGGGAGGTGCCATTTAAAAGTATCTTACAAACTTCCTGTGGACATGTGGGGAACTTTGAGACTACATTCCCCGTGATCCAATGGGTTTCCGTTTTCTGACGTGATTACGTCAGACAACGGGAACCAATGCTGAACTCGACTTAAATTCAGAGGTCGGGCTTGAGACGCTCTCTCT
Organism: Gracilinanus agilis; assembly: GCF_016433145.1. Classification (NCBI taxonomy): domain Eukaryota; kingdom Metazoa; phylum Chordata; class Mammalia; order Didelphimorphia; family Didelphidae; genus Gracilinanus; species Gracilinanus agilis. The sequence goes on along the minus strand of NC_058134.1, from coordinate 218,822,964 downwards.
GGCCTGCGAGACTAAGGAAGATGGGTGGAGACACTGACAGACAGGCGGCATTTTTAAAAAATAGTCAGGCGTGGTCATATATAGATTTTTCAACATGGCTTTAATTAAACTATTAATTTCTCTCATAACTTCAGCCTTTATCATTTTTAATCATTACACCAGCCAGGATAGGGAGACCAAGAATCAAGAATGGCAGTTAGCCCCAACTGTCACTCTGCTCACCCTAGGCCAGGGTCTTTGGAACCAGCAGGCAAGGTAAAGGGTTTTAACAGTTTTAATTATGATTTACTAATAAAGGTGGGATAGGGGATTCTACACTTAAAACCCTAAAGGGCAAATCACAAGGGCAAGGGGAGGACTTGTCTACTCTAACTCTAATTGACATAGGCCAGGCAGGGCTCAAGGAGCAATTCTGGAGTCACTGGGAAGGCTGCTTCAAACCTGGTTCCAGCCAAGATTGACCAACACAGTTAAAGGGCCTAAGGGTGGCTTTGAGGGTTCTCATGGTAATCCACAGATGATCACAGGATGCCAAGAGCCAAGGTGGTCCAAGGTACCCAAGTAGAGAGAGTGTGCTTGAGGTGCTGTCCACCAGATCCTAAACGCCTCCTCCACTTGGTGCAGCTCTGTAGGTCTTGTCCACTTGTTGAAAGCCACCACCACTCAGGATCGCAGGGAATCAGGATGCAGGGTGTCCTTAACTCTGAGATCTCCCAGGGCTAGCAACAGTTTGTGCCAACCACTAATGGAGTCTCTCCCAGAGCACAAGCAATTTCCTGCTCCTTCATTCCATCTTGGAATGCTCCAGCCCTTCCTGCTAGGTCCATATAACCTATATGTAACTAATACTAAATAATATTCCTCACAACACTACCTACCTATCTTCCTATTTCTTTCCCTTCCTATTTCCCTTCCTTTCTCCCATCCATCCTTCCTCCTTCTTCCCACATCACAACAACAACAACAACAACAACAACAGCTTCCTACCTTCAAGAAGCTTATACTCTCTATCTGGATGTGTTAAGCACAGATTCTTATTCATCTTCAGTTTTAGTCAGCTGAAAAAAACTTCAATGACTCCCTATGACCTTTAGAATAAAATACAGAATCCTCATCTTAGCACTTAAAACACTACCCAGAATGATTTCTAGAAACCTTTCCAGTCTTATTTCATATTATTTCCTTTCATGCATTCTCTGTCCCAGGCAATCTGGCCTGTCAGCTGTTAACTGTTCAGAACATTCCTTCTCTTACCTCCAATGGAGCCTGGGTTAATGTCCGTCTTCTCCTCCTCTCCCTCACCTTCTTTCAAAGGCAGACGTTACTGGGATAGTGCAATGGTTAGAGCATAAGGCATAGAGTCAAGAAGACCTGAGTTCAAATTCAGCCTCAGATACTTACTAGCTGTGTGACCCTGAGCAAGTCATTTAACCCTATTGGCCTCAGCTTTCTCATCAAATAGAATGAGCCAGAGAAGGAAATGGCAAATCGTTCCAGTATCTTTACCAAGAAAGTCCCAAATGGGGTCACAAAGAGTTGGACGAGACTGAACAACAACCACTTTTTGCAAGGAAAGGACTTTTCTGATCTCCCCAGTTGCTGCTACTGCCTCTTACACAGACTTCACATACCTTTGATTTGGACTTTGATTTGTACACAGGTAAAATATAAGCTCCTTGAGGGAAGGTGTTTTTTTTTTTTTTTTTTAAATCCTTCTTTCACCAATGCCAAGCCTAGCTCCTGGTACTTAGTAGATGCTTAATAAATGCTGGCAGGATTTTATTGTTCTTCTCACCCATTTATTTGTCTGTAACATCTGTCCGGTGTATAGTATATACTGTCCAGCTACATCAAATAATCTAGGCAATCAATGTATACTTTTCATTTATCTGCAGGCATATAGCAAATGCTTACTAAATGCTTGTTGACTGACTGACTTCATCATACATCAGAATTGTCAATTCAAATTGAATTCCAGAAATGGTGGCGGATCTGAAGGGGAAATGTTAAGCGGAAGGCAGAGTACAGTTTTAAATTGAACCTAGTCTATGGTTTTCTTCTCCTAAGCCCTGCCTGTCTGTTTGCCCAGTTTCACATTTCAGGAGACAGACACCCCCTCATTTCACAGGTGGGGAAACTGAGACAATGTCCTCTTTTTTCACATCTGAGCTGGGGGTGGCTTTGGAGGTTAACCATTTGGAAATAGCTGGGGTGGATTTGTCATGGCATTCTATCTCAGGACAAATAGCTGAGACTGTTGAGGGAGGGAGGGATTGGTACCTCAGAAATCATTCAGCTGGATCCCCTCCATTGCCAGAGAAGTTCACTGGCTGGCTAGTTTCCTTCATCTGCACATACCTGAGTTCTGAGTGTAATTGTTGAATGATTAAATGAATGAGTGAGTAGATAAATAAATGAAGGTAGCAGATTCTTAAGAATCAGATTGTCAGAACTGGAGGCAACCTTTGAACACAGAATGTCAGACCTGGGAGGAGCCTTAGAACTCAGAAGGGGCATGCTGGGAGAGGCCTTCAGAATGGAGAATTTCAGATCTGGGAGGAACCTCAAGAACTTCCCTTTTTAAAAGCTTGTTTAACTTTTAAAGCCCTCTATAACCTTCATTAATGACAGCATCTCCCGCCCACCAGTTCTGCTGCTAGTCCTTCAAGGCCACCTTCCTCAGAGGCAGCTGATATGAAAAAGAGGCTTGCCATTGCAGGACCCTGAGCCCAAGAGCCTTGGGAAAAACAGTGCTTCCAGCCCAGTGCCCTCAGCCATCATCTTGGAAAACAACCTCTGTGGAGATGCAGCTGGGCAACAGCTTCTGAAGATCCAGAAGAGAAAACTCTTGCTACCAAAGTCCTGGGTACTGTCCACTGTGGATGGTTCAGCATCAGAAACTAATGGGATTTTTTGCCAGTGGAAATGTCATGAAAGAAGGGGCCTGACCATTCTGTTTTGCTGCCATGCTCTGAGAACCTTCGGAACTTTTCCATCTGACTTACAGCTAAAATCTTCCAAACAATCTTTCAAATAACTTCAGTGAAATGCCTTGGCCAAGGTCACACACATAGGAAGCATCAGAGGTAGGGGCCTGAGCACAGACAACTCCAGTCAGAGCTCTTCCCACTGGCCCACACTGCCTTGATCATCTGAATAACATTTACCAGACTCTGGTGAAAAGCCTGCTGAGTGGGTGAAGGGGGGAGGGGAGGGCAACAGGGGGAGGGTGGAAGGGGAAGCAATTTAAGAAGGTAATTGGGTATGTGTTCAGTGGCCTGGAAATAACCTTTATTTATTGCACTGTTACCTGAGAGGTATGGGCAAAGTTGCCTGCAGCTTGTCCCATGGCCCAGCCTCCTGGGCCTCTGTCTGATTTGCCCTCCCGGTGGTGGTAGAGGGGCTTGACACACTATTTTGCCTAGATGCCCCACTCTTCCCAGTTTAGCCTGGGAGGAAAAGAGATAGAGAAAAGGAAACCAGTAGGCTGTCCCTTTTGTCTCTGCTCATTTGACTCATAAAGCAGGCTATGGTTGGCAGAACATGCCTCTCACTAGCCAACCAAGAGAGTCCACCTCCTGGCCTGGCTATGGGACTATGGATTGGCTGGGCCTGAACCTGAGCCTGAGCCTGGGCTGGGTGCCCCATGGGCAGCTGGATTTTGGCCAGGAAGGGAGGTACCCACCCCCCAGCTACAGGCTGAACTCACTGTGCCCTCCTTATCCCCATGATATCATTACTTGGCATTGTACCACCTTGCCAAGCAAGCCCCAGGTGGGCCTGCCCTTCCCATCAGCCTGCCTTTAGGGAGCTGACGTGGGTGGGGGAGGGCAGGCTGAGGCTCTAAGCTTCTCCCTGAACCCTATTCCCTCCTGCTCCAGGACGGGTTCACCCTGGGCCACACCTGGTCCCTGGAACAATCCTTATATAGTTTTTGCTCATAGTGGGGCATTTGCCTCAGAATCACAGAATGTCAGAGCAGGGAGGGACCTGAGAACAAGGAATATTAGGACTGGGAGGGACCTAGCATGGGATGTCAGAGCTGAGAAGGACCTTATTAGAGTATGGAATGTCAGAGCTGGGAGGGACCTTCCTTTACCACCATCACTCAGCAGCCTGCCCTCCTGTGAGGTTCTGGAGTTATCTACTGAGGCTGAGCATACTTTCCTTCCTTCCCCTTGAGCTCAGTGCCTGACTCACAGTCTTTGCACTCCAACTCCTGCCTTCAGACTGGGGAACTTCAGCTTCTTTCTTTCTTTTTTTTTTTTTTTAAACCCTTGTACTTCGGTGTATTGTCTCATAGGTGGAAGAGTGGTAAGGGTGGGCAATGGGGGTCAAGTGACTTGCCCAGGGTCACACAGCTGGGAAGTGGCTGAGGCCGGGTTTGAACCTAGAACCTCCTGTCTCTAGGCCTGACTCTCACTCCACTGCGCTACCCAGCTGCCCCCTTCAACTTATTTCTTGATGCTCTCAGAAATACCCCCAACTGCCCAACTGATTAATTTCCTCAGTTCCCAGGATCTCCTCCTCCACTGTACCTACACAGAGAGCCAGCTATGTACACAGATGATGGCCATACCCTTGGAGCTTGCCATCACCTACAAATGTTCCACTTCCCTATTCATTAGCTCCAAAATTAATTCCTTCATCTACTCATAATCTTTTATCATTTCTTCTTAGAGCCCTAACCCTATCACCCTCACTGTGACCCAGTTTCCATCTGTCTCTCCAGTTCTTTCCCAGGCTCTCACTCCTGCACAAGCTCTACCCTTTCTCCTTCTCTAACTTGCTTTCTCTCACTCTCTCTCTTTTTTAGAGCTATCTACATCTAATTTTTATTTTTAAAATATTTTTCCGTGTTTCCATGATTCATGTTCTCTCCCTCCCCTCTGTCCTCCCCACTCCCAGAGCCAACAAGCAGTTCCACTGGGTTATACGAATGTTATCACTTGATACCCCTTTCCATATTATTCATTTTTGCAATAGAGCAATCTTTTAAAGCCTAAGCCCCAAATCATACACCCATATAAACAAGTGATAAGTCATATGTTTTCTAACTTGATCTCTTAGTAAACCAGTGTAACTCTATATTACTCTCTACTCCTACGTCTTGTCCCTTGACTCTTGTCCTTTGCCTTGCCAAACTCCAACCCTGGATTATGCTCATCATTCTCCACCTTTGCTCTTATTTACATGTAGAATTAGGCTAGAAGAGATCATGACACTATGCTGACTGGGTCTAAGCTATCTAATCTTATGTGGGCCCTCACCCCGGCAAAGCAATTATTCTATTTCTGTCTTCTGGACTCAATATTCCACTCTCCATAGGGCTCTTTGAATAACTCCCATCTCTCCTCTAGCCCCAGAACACTGTCCACCCAACATCTCAGGCAAGTAGTTCCACTTAACACAGAAAAATGGAGGCCATTCCCAGAGAGTTCCCTCTTTCTCCCTCCTCTTTGTCTCACATCCCACATCTTCTCCTTTATTAATCTTCTCCCATGAAGAGACAACCCTTCTTCTTGGCAAGGCAAACTTGGCAAAACCCTCTGTGTTCACCAGCGATCCCATTCCATTCTGTCTTCTCCAGCAGATTTGCCCCCTCTATCATCTCTGCTGCCTCACTTATCCTACCTACTGGGTTCTTTCTTTCTGGATGTCTACAGACATACCAATGTCTCATCCATCCTTAAAAAACCCACAGTTGATTCTACCATGCCTGCTAGCTATTATCTATGTCTCTCCAGCTTCTTGGCTAACTTCCTTGAATAAGCTATCTCTGACTAGTGCCTCCACTTCCATATCTTGCTGTAAGCTTCCAACCCTCATCATTCAACTGAAACTACTCTCTCTAGAAAGACCAATGATCTCTCTCTGTTTTTGTGAGAGAGCATCCTGTCTTAGAATTGATGCTAAGTATTAGTTCCAAGGCAAATGAGTGGTATGAGCTGGACAATGAGGATTGAGAGATTTACCCAGAGGTCACACAGTGACACAGTGCTAAAGTATGAGGTAAAATTTAAACCCAGGACCTCCTTTCTCCATGTCTAACCAATAATCTCTTAATTGCCAAATTTAATGGCTATCTCTCAGACCTCACCCTTTGACCTCTCTGAAGCCTTTCTCCCTGATGTTCACTCTCTTCTACTTCATACCTTCTCTCTAAGTTTTTGTGATATTACTGTCTTCTGGTTCTCCTACTTGTGAGATGCTCCCACCTCCTTAGTTTTCTTGACTGGTTCTTTGTTCACTTCAAAGCCACTAATTCCACTGTGTCCTCTAAAGCTCTGTCGTGGGCCCCCTGCTATTTTTCTTCTTTATCCTCTCTCATCTGCTCCCACGGATTGAATGATTATTTTTGTGCTGATGACCAAATATCTATATATCCAGCCCTAGTCTCTCTCCTGAGGAACAGTTCAAATGCCTTCTGAACATCCAAAACTGAATGTCCCATAGGAATCTCCAGCTCAACATTCTGCCCAAAACAGATTTCATTATAAAAAGAGAATCATTCTTTCCTAAAGCAACTGCCTCTCCATGAGGACTAGAAGTATCCCTCCAATGCGAAGGATGCCCAGTTCCACCTCCCTTCTCCTCCCTTCTTTTTTCTTCCCTCTTCTCAATGTCTCCCACCTTCCACTAACCTCCAAAAGAAACCAGGAGCAAGGATAAGCCCTGTGGGAACTTGATTTCTAACAGGAATTGTTTTCTTCTCTGGGGCCTGGAAGAATGAGGAGCAAGTGCTCAGCTTTCTGTTTCCTCCTCCTTACAGATACTGGATATGGCCCTGAGCAGGGACCCGTGGCTCTGATGGCCCATGGCACTGGTTAACAAGACTGCTTAGCACCAGGCAGGTGGTTCCCTTTTCCTGTGTATATGACTTGGTACCTGTCTTTTTCTTTGATCCCCTTCCTTCCTTGGTCCCACTTGGTTCAATCAGCCCTGAAAGGCCTCATGGTGAGTTCACTGTTTTACTCAGAGGAAGGCTCAGGCAAACAAGATGAGACCAGGAATCAGGAAAAGCAGATTCTTTAAAAGCTTTGTCTCTAATAATTGTTCACATTTAAGTTCAAAGAAAATCATAGGTTCTGGAAAGGATTTTGGACATCATCTAGCCAAATACCCTTATTTTACAATTTAGGAAACTGAGGCCTTTAGAGGCGAAGTGGCCTAGTCCCCCAGACCTGGTAAATTGTCTGAGCTGGCATTTGAAGTCCAGTATGGCTCTGGACTCAGCATACCTGACCTCCTTTCTAGGCATCTTCTCATAAAGAAGTTGCTTGCCCAGTCACACTCCAAATTGGGTTCAAACCCTAGAACTTTTTTTTTAATTTACTAATTACTAATTGTGCTTGAACAAATTATTTCCACCTTCTAAGCACTTCAGTTTTCTTATCTGTAAAATGAGGGACTTAAACTAAATAGCCCCTAAGGACTCTTCCAGCAGCTTGGTAGCAAAGTGGATAGAGAGCCCTGGGCCTGGAGTCAGGAAGACCTAAGTTCAAATCTGGCTTAAGACACTAGCTGTATGACCCTGGGCAAGACACCCTGTTTGCCTCATTTTCTTATCTGTAAAATGAAGAACTTGGATTAAATGACCTCTAAGGTCCCTTCAGACCCTAAATTTATAGTCTTAAGTCTATTGGTCCTTCCACTCTGCCTCTAGCTAGAGGTAGCATTGCAAAATGCAGGCACTGGCCCTGGGGTCAGAGGACCTGGATTCGAATTCTGCTTCTGATAAATGGACAAATATTTTACTTATTAAATACTTACATTCTAAGTAAGTAAACATTCTAAGGATAAACAACACAGATGCCAGGTTTCAATTGCAAATCAGATGGAAAAGTCCCATGGCCCTTTGGGCACCATAGCAAAGCAGACAGTGAAGACTCTTCTTTTTTATTTATGTATTTTTAAACTTTCACCTTCCATCTTAAAATCAATATATTATATTGGTTCCAAGGCAAAAGAGTGATAAAGGCCAGGCAATGGGGGATAAGTGACTTGTGCCCTTGTGTTCACACAGCTAGAGAGTGTCTGAGGCTACATTGAACCCAGCACCTCCTGTCTCTAGGTCTGGCATTCAATACAGTAAGCTGCCTAGCTGTCCCCAAAGCTTCCTCTTTAATGTCATTTTCACTGGTAAAATATCATTTTCTATTGTTTAAACTGTCTGAAAGTACTAAGGACTTCAGAGGCAAGAACTTTCCTACCTGGTTTTTAGTAGTTAGGGCTGAACCAGGTGCAGGAGCAGTTGCAAGGCTGGATAACTGATGGGGCCACTGAGCTAGAAGCACTGCTGCTCCTAAGGCTGTTGGGTTCAAGGTCCATGGGTGTCTCCATCAAGGTCTGAGGGGAATGGAGGTCAAGGTTGTTGGGTTTTGATTGGTCTGGTACATGCTGCCTCCTGTCTCTCCCTCAGGACACTGCCTCTTCCCTTATCTGAAAAATGACTCAGATCCTATGATGAAGTCACTCACTCTTCCTTTCTGGGCCTGGGTAAGGTGACCTGATTAGGCTAAATAGCCTCTGGGGCAACTTCCAACCTCTAAGTCTATGAGTGGCTAGGTGGTACAGGGGATAGAACTGACTTGGAATCAGAAAGACTCATCTTTGTGAGTTCAAATCTGGCCTCAGACACTGGCTATGTGACCCCTGGCAAATCATTCCACCCTGCTTGCCTCTGTTTCCTCATCTGTAAATTGAGCTGGAGAAGGAAATGTCAAAATGCCTCAAAGATGAAAACCCCAAATAGGGTCCTGCAGAGCCAGGCAGGGCTAAAAAAATGACTGAAGAAGTCTGATCCTAGGATGTTGGCTAGGTTACTTCCCCATTCCTCCTGGGGCATCATTTTCCTCATCAGTAAGGTGACCTGGTTAGGCTAGCTGGCCTCTGGGGCACCTTCCCGTTCTAAGCCAATGATCTGATGACCCTGGTGAGGTGCCTGGCCTCTCCTCCCCTCCCCAGCCTCAGTTTCTCTTCCTTTTAGATGAAGTGGTTGGGTTTAGATGAAACCAGAGGGAACATTCCCTGCCCTGGTTACTTCCCCACAGACTTTGCTCTGGCGTTCAGGGATCCCTCTCATCTTCCTCTTTTTCCATCCATCTCTCTCCTCTCCTCCCTCCCCTAGCCTCCAGCAGCCGCCCGTGGCCTGGGAGGCAGCGGGAGAAGGTAGCCCGAGGCCGAGTGCCACCTGGGTGCCCACCCGCAGGTGTGCATGCTTGGGGCCATAGGCCAGTGCGGAATCACAGAGCGCCCTTGTGTGCCCGCGCTAATGTGTGTGTGTGCCAGTGTGCGCCCCGGGGCGTCTGCGGAATGTATGAGCTGAATTGGGCCATCGCCGGGTGGGCGGGCGTGGGCGGGGCCGAGGAATGTGGCGGGGTCTCGGGAGGCCGGAAGGGTGCCTCCTCCAAAGGGGCAGGTAATGACAGCAGCCCCATTTATGGGCCTTTGTGTCAACCATGGCCTTATAAGGGCAGAAGAGCCCCGCCGACTGGGCGGGAAGGAAGGAGGAGGAGGGGGAGGAGGAGATGGAGGCGGGGTCCCCGTGGGGCTGCCCTTCCTCCTCTGGCTACCACCTCGACATCCACCCCCACCCAACCCACGCCGCCGCCGCCGCCGCCGCTACTGCTGCTGGGAAAACTTTTCACTGCTCCCCGCCCCCCCAACCGCGGGACCCAGCTTTGGCCCGGGAGGGAAGAGCTCCAGTTCCCACCCCAACCGCACCTCCCCTCCCCCATTGCTGCCCCTGGGAGCCTCGATCTGGGCCCCTGCCCAACATCTCCTCCCCAGATCTCCCTCCCCCCCCCCCTACCCCGCGTCCGGTCCCGAGCCACTGGACCCACTAGGCAGGCAAGTATGCAGTGTGGTGCAATGGCTAGCACCGGCATGCAGATGGGGATTTGGAGTGCCTAGACGTCGGTGCGAATCCTGATTGCCACATTATGGTACCTCTCCACTAGCTCTAGGAGGTTTTTAGACCTGGGAGGCAAGTTTAAGACTCTTTCCACATTTTACAGAGTTGGAAATTGAGGTTCAGAGGCCTGGCCTGGCTTGTCCAAAGCCACATGGAGAGAAAGTGGCAAGAGCCAAGATCAGAATGTCTGGACAAATCCCTTGACCTCTTTGGAACCAGTTTCTCCCTGTAAAATGAGAGACTAGAACCTGAGACCTCTAGGGCCTAAAATCTTAGTATCCTATCCAGAATCAAAGGCCCCCCAGTGACCCAGAGGCACAAAGGACTTTGCCTCTTACTCCTCCTCTTCCTTCGGCCACCTAGAGGGCATCTAAGCATTCCATTACAGAGTAGAAGCTCCTGCCTCTATTCTCCATCTTCCCCCTCTTCCCACCTTTACTCTTAATCTGACATTCCATGGATCTATGATCTCACCCACATGGGAATTCCCCTCTTCTGGTGAGCTTGAACCCCATCCAGGCTTTCTCATCCTGTCTGGTTCTTGTTCATATGTTTCCACAATGTGTCTGGAGGCCTTCCTCTAGGTCATTCATGAGACCCCGCAGCCCCTCTAACATCTGCCCATCTGTTCTCACTACCCCCTAGATGGCCATCATTTGTCATTGACATCTTTGGCAAAGCTGAAAGAGACCTTAGGGGCCATCCCTGGTTCTGTATGGAAGGCTAGACTCTATTCCTTGTGACTCGACTCCCCAGACCAAAGGATACCCCGCTACTACCCAACATGCTCTCTCTTCCTGGTAGAATGGAAGCTCTTTGTAGACAGGGACTTCCTCATTTTTATGTTTGTGTTCCCATAGTGTAGTGCCAGTTATACTCCCACTCCTTTTCCTTTTCCTTTTTTTTTTTTTAAACAAAAGAGAAAGAAACTAAGGGAGACCCAGAACTGAAGGAGACCCAGCGAATGGTGCTATTCAGTGGAGCTCTGGAAAGATCCATGTACAAATCCAAGTCCTTCTACTTACTGACTGTACAGCCTTTAACAAGTCACTTCTCCCTCTTTGGGTTCCAGTTCCTTGTCTGTAAAATGAGGGGATTAACCTAGATGATCACTGCAGTCCTTGCCAACTCCCAAAGTCTATGATGCTAAGGGACTGTCACATGAGGAACAAATCACAGAGTGGTACAAGAACCTATGTATCTGGGATTCTTGGCCTCTACCACATCATGGCAAAGGGCAGCTAGGTGGCAAAATGAATAGAGTGCCAAGCCTAGAGTTTGAAAGACCTGAGTTCAATTATGACCTCACCTCAGTCACTTACTAGCTGTGTGACCATGGGTAAGTCACTTAACCCTGTTGCCTCAGTTTCCTCATATGTAAAATAAGCTAGAGAAAGAAATGGCAAACCCCTTCAGCATTTTTACCAAGAAACCCAAATCGGGTTACAACACAACTGAAACAATTGAACAGCCCTGACCACCACATCATATTGTGACTGTGGATAAATAATTTAATCTTCTCAGCCTCAGTTTCTTCAACTGAGAAATGAAGTGTTTGGACTGGGCAAACAGATTGATTCAGGGTAGGGAGGGCAGGAGTTTGGATCCTGGCTATGCCTTTTTCTACCTGAGTGACCTTGGACAGCTCAAGTGCCATCTCTTCTACAGGAGGCCTTTTTCAGCCCCCCCAAGTATTGATATTCGCTTTATGCTGACATTACTTTGTATATATTTGACTTATCTGCCTGTACATTTTTCCTTCCAATGGTGTCTGACATAGTAGATACTTAATAATTGCTTGCTGATTGACTGCATGAATGACTAAGAGATCACTGAAGGCAGTGTGAACTGGAGCAATGAGGAAAATCTTTCTGGAGAACTCAGAGCTTGAATGAACCCTACAGTCTACACGCAAAAGACCTCAGATCTGCAGCAGCACCTAGAGCCAGAGCCTGTTGCAGCTTTCTTTATTCTTCCCTAAAAGGATGTCATTGGTGGGTGTACCCCTGCTCTCTCCCTGCCACTGGCTATTACACGAAGAGAACTGATCCCAAGCAGGGATGGGTCCCCCAGTACAGGCTGTCCTGGGCTCTAGCTGGCCAGACTGTTAGAGGGAGAAGAGCTCATGCTAGCTGGGACTGGTTTCATAGTTTACTGTGACTGAGGTCTTTCCTGTCTGGCGGTGTTTTCTTTACAAAGAGGCAGCAGAGTGTGGAGGATTGGAATAAAGATGATGAATCTACACTTGGAAGGGACCTTAGAGGCCATGTAGTACAATACTTTCATTTTACAAAGAAAGAAACCGAGGCACAGAGCTGTTAAGTGGCTTTCCCCAGTTCACACAAGAAAATAGGTTGCAAATCTGGAATTCCAACCAAAACCCACTCACTTCAAATCCAGCACTCTTTCCACTATACCATGCTAACTGCCGGTGTCAAAGTCATTCTTTCCCCTACTCACAGTGTAATTATGAATACATCTTTTAACTAAACTCTCTGAGTCTCAGTCAAGTCAGTCAACAAACATTTATTAAGTATCTGCTGCTTAATTCTAGGCCCTGTGCCAAGCAGTAAGGATACTAAGAAAGTTAAAAAAACTGAGGCAGCAAGGTGGCTCAGTGGATAGAACACTGGTTCTGGAGTCAGCAAGATTTATCTTCCTGAGTTCAAATTGGACCTTAAACACTTACTTGCTGTGTGATGCTGGGTTAAGTCTCTTAACCCTGTTGGCCTCAGTTCCTCATCTGTAAAATGAGAAGGAAATGGCAAATCACTCTAGCATTTCTGCCAAGAAAACCCCCAAATGGGGTCCTGACTCTGACATAACTGAACATTAAAAAAAAAAAAAAGCTATCCTTCCCTGTCCTCAAGGAGCTTACATATCTTTTTTCTTTATTTTTTCTTTGTATTTTTGTTATTAAAACCCTTACCTTCTGTCTTGGAGTCAATACTGTATATTGGCTCCAAGGCAGAAGAGTGGTAAGGGTAGGCAATGGGGGTCAAGTGACTTGCCCAGGGTCACACAGCTGGGAAGGGTCTGAGGTCAGATTTGAACCCAGGACCTCCCATTTGAGCCTGGCTCTCAATCTACAGAGCTACCCAGCTGCCCCAAGGAGCATTCTAATAGAGGAAACAAACATATAAACATATAAGGCATTAGCAGCTAGGGGTAGGGAAAGAAAGGAACTAGGAAAAAGGAAAAATCCTACCTCTTCCTGAAGGTGGGTTTGAGCTGACCTGTACACCTTCAATCAGATCAAAGCCACTGTGAGAGATCCTGATTCATTCCCTAATTGGAAGGAAGGAAGAAAGGAAGAGAGGAAGAAAGGAAGGAAGGAAGGAAGGAAGGAAGGAAGGAAGGAAGGAAGGAAGTGATCCTTGAAACCCAGGAAGCTTTTCTGTGTCTTGGACAGAGGATCCACCATTTGAGAGATCAGTGAAATGACTCTTTCACCATGATGGAATTATCTTTATTGTCTTTTTTTCTGAGGAGGCCACATTACACTTGACTTGAGATTCCTTGCCTTCTATAGACATCTGAGTCAGGGTAGGGAAAGCAGTCTTGGCATATAGATTGCAGATTCAGCGCCACTCAAGCATATTTCTGCTCTGCTGTAATATTCTTTACAGGTAAAACCTCAAACCTTAATCTATTTTCAAACCCAAACCTCAATTTGTTTGTGCTAAGAAGTCAGTAATGCTGCAAGTTATAACTCTGAGGTACTTAACATTTGACCCCCACCCACAAGACTGAGAACTAACATTTCCAAGTATTGCACCCCAGTGGTGTCTGACTCAAATAGAACTGGTCGACTATGTATCTAAGGATCCCTGAAAGCCTCATATTGACTTAGTAAACCACCTATTAACATTATTGTGTTTTTATTTAATTAAAATTTTCCTATTTACATTTTAATTTGGTTTTGGTTACACTCAGTAACTGGTATTTTTTTTTTAATGCTTACCTTCCTTCTTAGAATCAATACTGTGTATTGGTTTCAAGGCAAAAGAGCAGTAAGGGCTGGGCAACGGGGATTAAGTGACTGTCACAGGGTCACAATGCTAAGAAGTGTCTGTTATCATATTTGAACCCAGGACCTCCTGACACTGGGTCTGACTCACTATCCACTGAGCCACACAGCTACCCCCAGCAACTAATATTTGACATCTCTATTGAATCCCTGTTTGGATTTTTTCCAGTAATTCTTTTTGTTTGTTTGTTTGTTTTTAAACTCTTACCTTCTGTCTTGGGGTTAATACTGAGTATTGACTCCAAGGCAGAAGAGTGGTAAGGGCTAGGCAATGGGGGTCAAGTGACTTGCCCAGAGTCACACAGTCTGAGGCCAGATTTGAACCCAGGACCTCCCATCTCTAGGCCTGGCTCTCCATCTACTGAGCCACCCAGCTACCCCATTTCCAGTAATTCTTGAATGTTGGAATGACCCTAGTAATTAATAGAGAATAACTCTTAGTGTGGATACTTCTGACTTCACTCTCCTGTATTCTTTTTTATAGTCCCCAGTTCTCTGCCTCTGATTGTTATGAAATCTATAGCAGCCTCCTCATCCATTATGATCCATTATAGTATGTTCTATTCTACATAACAGTAGTCTCTTATGACTATCAACCTCCATCAAGTGACAGAATTTTCCCCATCCATCCTTCTATTCTCACAATGCTGCTCCAAAATGTCAAGATTTACCCAATCCCCAAACTACTGGGTTCGAGCAATGCAAATTAGAAACTTGTAACAGTGCCAATCACAGTAGTCAGCAGATTTGGGCAATTATTAAACAGCTGGCACTCTCCTAGACCTAGGTCAGAACTAAGATTGTTACCATTAAAAGTGCTTAAAAAGAAAGAATTCTTAAAATATAATGTTCTAAACAATGAAAGAGGCAATCTTGTTTGGAAGTCAACCAAACTGAACAACAAAACACATTTTAAAATTTAGCACAGTATTTAAATTCCCAGAGGGAAAGAGAAAAGAAGAAAGGTATCCTGGACAAATCCCCCATTTTGGAACACCTTACTTACCATAACTAGCCTGTTTTAAGCCAATTTAGTGACTCTTAAGGCCAATTCAATTTCCTTTTCTGTGACTTTAGATAAAATTTGGAACAATTGAGATAATAAAAGCTTTGAAAATCATAAAGCACTATATAAATGATATATAAATCTACCTAATCACATATATTACACACTATAAAATGCTATATAAATCTAGATGGATTTATATATGTACATATAGAAAAATATGTCCTTATACACTACAAATACAAGTGATTATTGTTATGAAAAGTTCTGAATTCAGTAACAATTGCTGTGATCCCCAGTTAGCTGCTGTCACAAAAGGAGAGGTTGGGCTCTTACAGTTGATCTTGCCTCTTGTTAACCTGTGACCTCTTTGTGGTTGAGGCAAAATTCAGTCCATTAGAAATATTTGGGCAATGAAACAGCAGATTGTAGTACAATATCTGTATTTAAACAAATATCAGAAGGAGAAGCTGGGGAAAGAGCTGACCTTTTTAAGGGTCTTCCCTCAGTCTAGGCACCCACTTCTTGTGTCTGTGGAGCCAATGATTATTCTCAATATTTCCCTCTTTTCCCCTATTTCAGCCCTTCCTTTGCCCTTTAGATAGGATGAAAATGCCATCATTTCTCCACCCTGTCAGTGTCAGTTTCTCAGAATTTCTTCCTCTGGTTCTGACATAGCTATTTTGTATCAAGTTGAAACTACTCTCTTTCAGGATGACTTTGATTGATTCATGCCCTGTTCACATTTGGTATTGATCTCACAAAAAGGGTTTGTGCCTAGTTGAGTCACCAGAGCTCAGATGGGTTGGTTTGAATGCCAACTATCTATGGGAAGACTACAGTGAGGAGGGAGAGTATTCCAGCCAGGTCTGAAGGACAGCTAGTGAATTTGGGAGATGGAGCCCTGGGTTTGAGACCAGCTGGAGGGAGGTAAAGAGTGAGGAGAGATTGGAAATACAGGAAGGTATAAAGGACTTTCAATGACAGGATTTTCTATTTGATCCTGGAGGCAAAAGGGAATCAGTGGAACTTATTGTCAGGGCTTTCCTAAGACCTATGTCTAAGGAAAGGCATTTTGACAGCCAAGTGGAAGATGGATTGGGATGAGGAAAGACATAAATGAGGGAGAAGACCCTCTAGGGGAGAGGTGAGAAGAGCCTAAACCTAAATCTTGGCTGTGAGTGAGATGCAGAGTCAAAAAGTTAACATGGATTTGGTAACTCTGAGATGCTGGGAAGTGCTGGGAGATGAATCAGCAGTATAATATGGGAGAGAAGCTGGGAAGGTTGGGCAATAGGGTGGATTTGGGGGTGACTGAGAATGAGGAGTCAAGGATAAGACTGAGCTTTCACCCTTAGGTAAATGAGAAGATGGGGCAGCTAACTGGCATAGTAGATATAATGCCAGGCCTGAAATTAGGAAGACATCTTTACATCTTTCTGAGTTCAAATCCAACCTCAGGCACTTCCTTGGCTATGTGACCCTGGACAAATCATTTCACCTTCTTTCCCTCAGTTTCAACATCTGTAAAATGAGCTGGAGAAGGAAAGTGCAAACTATCTGTGTGACCTCAGGCAACTCATTTCACTCTGCCTCAGTTTCCTCATCTGTAAAATAAGCTGGAGAAGGAAATGGCAAACCACTCAAGTATCTGTGCCAAGAAAACTCCAAACTGAGCCATCAAGACCCTAAGCAAGGACGAAGCAACAACAAAAGCCTGGGAGGATGCTGCTGTCCTTCAGCCAGTGGGTAGGAAGAGAGAAGAAACAGTTTGGGAGGAGAGATGAACATGTTGAGTTTGAGATGCCTAGAGGATATGTAGATAAAGCTATCCAGAAGGCAGCTGGTGACACAAGCCTGGAGCTCAGAGAGTAGGGCTGGATTCTTGGAGGTGAGAATCATTTGCGTAGATACACCCTTTGAATTGGGGAGCTGATGAGATCACCAGGAGAGGGCATGGAAAATGAGGAGGAGAGAGCAAACAATTCTTGCCACTCTCCCTCTCTTCCTCCCTCCCTGGAAGGGTTTTTCACAAAGGCTCACCTTTAGCTCTTTGAAGTTTCCAAAGGCTCCCAACAATCCTGGGAGGGAGCTCCTTTAAGGAAGATGGGCACCATTTCATGGCGAATGACAATAATGAGAGCTGGCATTCATATAGCACTTGGAGATCTGCCAAATGCTAGATATAGAGGATAGAAAGCATATGAAGAAATTGGGGCTGGGACAGAGCAAGCCTGTACACTAGTGAGTGTCAGATGCAGGGTGCAAACATGGGCCTCCAGACTCTCTGCAGAGCTAGGACTCTGCTTCCCTTGCCTTCTCTCCCAACCACTCACTTTGTAGCCATATTAGCCCTGACCCCTCCTTTTCTTGCTCAATTGGGCCTCCTCATGAGGGGCAGCCAGAGCTGAGGGTCATAAAGATGGAGTATCCATCGCTTCTCCAAGGTGTGCACTTATTCCATCCATCCCTAAGGCCAGTCCCTGACGGATTTGCCAGAACAGAGCTTCCAAAGGAGAGAGTTCCCTCCACCTAGAGATTTTTCTTGTTGTTTAATGTGTCATGATACCATTGGAGGTTTTCTTGTCAAAGATACTGGAGTAGTTTGCCATTTCCTTCTCCAGTTCATTTGATAGATGAGGAAACTGAGGCAAATAGGGTGAAGTAACTTTTCCAGGATCTGATAACTAGGAAGTATCTGAGGCTGGATTTGAACCCAGGTCTTCCTGACTCCAGGATTTGTGCTCTAACTACTTCATCCCCAGGAATCCACTGACTCCCAGGAAGGTGCCTTTTAGGATCAGTGAACGGGAGCAGAAGTGTCTCTGGAAGGGCAGGGAGAATTTGGACCCCAGGGCAGCAGCAGCATGGGGTGGAGGGTGGAGAGAACAGAGCCAGATTTCATCAAACTGTTAAGTGTGTTTGGTCCTTCCCCTTGGAGTCTTCTTTCTTTACCCTCACCCCAATTCCGCCCCAGCCCGGGTGTTTCCTGGTTTCTTCTCTTAGAAAAGAATGCTTCTTCTCTCCGTTTACTATTGGGAAAAAACTCTGGCTGGCGTCTTTTCCTGTTCTTCTCTGTACATGGAAATGCTGACAGTGGTTGGTGCTTGTCAAATTCTGAATAACAACATCTTTGAGAAGTGAAGAAAGTTCCAGATGTGAAATTAGGGGACCTGGATTTGAATCCCATACCTTTTATGTGATTTTGAGCAAATCATTTCCTCTAAATGGAAATAATAAAGGAAGCAGCTAGCTAGGTGGCTCAGTGGTTTGAGAGCCAAGCCTAGAGATGGGAGATCCTGGGTTCAACTGTGACCCTAGACACTTCCTAGCTGAGTGACCCTGGGCAAGTCACCTAACCCCACTGCCTGGCCCTTATTGTTCCTCTGCCTTGGAACCAATACACAGAACTGATTCTAAGATGGAAGGTGAGGGTTTTTTGAAAAGGGGAAATGGGGATAATATTGCTTGCACTACAGACTTGAAAGAGTTATTTTATAGAAGCAAAAGTCCTATGGAAATATGCATTGTCGCTGAGATGGATCCTCCTGATCTGGACCAAACTGGGTGACTCAGTCTGGGTAGGGAGATCAGGGTCTTCTCTTCCTAAGAAGATGCCTGCCAGTTGTATACCTCAGTGTGTTCTCCAGTAGCCTGGGACATCAAGAAGTTGATGATTGGCCAATCTGGCCTCACTTTCTCCACTGCCTCCTCCCAACCTTCCCCCGGCTGATGTCAGCTGTCACCTTACTCAGCCAGGTAGCTTCTCCATACCAAATATGCTATTGGATTGAATAAGTTTTTGCTTTAAGGAGATTTTCACTTAAACAAATCAATTCAACAAACTTATTTATTAACAACTCCTGATAATGAGAGTTAAATAGCCCAGTGAATAGGGTGTGGGAACTGGAACCAGTAGGATCTGAGTTCAAATCTTGCCCAGCTGTATGACTCCTGGCATCACTTATCTTCCTTGTGCTTCAGTTATTTCATCTGTCAAATGGGAATAATTGCTCCTACCTACTAGGGTTGTTGTAAGGATAAAACATAGATAACATACATAAAGTATGTAGCAATCCTTAAAAGCACTGTTAAACCAGATATTATTATTATTATTATCTACTGCTTAGCAAGGTGGCCCAGTGGCTAGAGTATTGGACTCGACTCAGGAAGACCTGAATTCAAATTCTGCTTCAGATACCTAGCTCTGTGACTTTGGGCATCATTTTTTTTTGAAATTATTTTTTGAATATTTTCTCCTAGTTACATATTTCATGTTCTTTCCCTCTCCCCAAACCCTCCTAATCCCCCTTAGATGACGCACAATTCCACTGGGTTTTACATGTATCATTGATCAAGACCTAATTCCATATTATTGATAGTTGGACTGGAGTTATCCTTTAGTGTCTTCATCCCCAATAATATCCCCATCAGCCCATGTGTTCAAGCAGTTGTTTTTCTTCTGTGTTTCACCTCCCACAGTTCTTCCTCTGAATGTGGCTGGTTTTCTTTCTTATAAGTCCCTCAGCCTTGCTCTGGATCCTTGCATTGCTGCTAGTAGAGAAGTCCTTTATGTTCGATTGTGCCACAGTGTATCCATCTCTGTATACAACGTTCTCCTGGATCTGCTCCTTTCACTCTGCATCAGTTCCTGGAGATCATTCCAATTCACATGGAATTCCTCCAGTTCTTTATTCATTTGAGCACAATAGTATTCCATCACCTGCATATACCACAATTTGTTCAGCCATTCCTCAACTGAAGGGCATCCCCTCATTTTCCAATTTTTTGCCATCACAAAGAACGTGGCTATAAATATTTTTGTACAAGTCTTTTTCCTTATTATTTCTTTGGGGTATAATCCAAGCAGTGCTATGGCTGGATCAAAGGGCAGGCAGTCTTTTAAAGCCCTTTGAGCATAGTTCCAAATTGCCCTCCAGAATGGTTGGATCAGTTCACAACTCCACCAGCAAAACATTAGTGTCCCAATTTTGCCACATCCCCTCCAGCATTCATTACTCTCCTTTGCTGTCATTTTAGCCAATCTGCTAGGTGTGAGGTGATACCTCAGAGTTGTTTTGATTTGCATTTCTCTAATTATTAGAGATTTAGAACACTTTCTCATGTGCTTATTGATAGTTTTGATTTCTTTATCTGAGAATTGCCTATTCATGTCTCTTGTTTGGGCATCATTTAACTTCTGCTTACCTCAGTTTTCTTGTCTGTAAAATGGGGATAGTAATATCAGTACCTCACAAAGGTGATGTGAGGACAAAATAAGATTACATATAATATATGTATATATATTTTAAACCCTTACCTTCTGTCTTAGAATTAACACTGTGTATTGATTCTGAGGCAGAAAAGTGGTACAGGCTAGGCAGTGGGGGTTAAGGGACTTGCCCAGGGTCACACAGCTAGAAGGTATCTGAGAATGGATTTGAACCCAGGCCCACCTGTCTCTCGGTCTTGCTTTCTATCCACTGAGCCACCTGGCTTCTCCCTAAGATAAAATAATATTTGTAAGGTGCTTTGCAAAGTTTAAGTGTCTGTAGCAATCATCTGGGTAACAGAGGCATTGTCCTTTAGCAACTATTCGGAAAATGTGACACTGGCATTGACAATTCAGCTGTGGAAGGTCAACCGACCTTAGCCTCTTGTTATCGAGAATAACTAATAGAATGATTAAAATGCCGCTATCAAAGCATATGTTAACTAAATTAATGTAAGTACCAGTATGCAAATATCAAAATATTAAGGGTTATATTACTTGGTAAACAAATTATTAATGTGCTGATATTTATGGTTACATAAAACAAATGTGGTCATGTTAATACTGATCACATTTATGATGTAGTCATATACATGATAAACGTTCTTAATGTAATAATGATGCTGGACACTACCAGTTGGAGCTCTGGTGGGTTGGCAGACGCCCCCCCCCCCCAAGGGAACTCTTCTCTTGCCCACTTCTTCCTGCCTAACTCCTGGTTGCCTCTCAAAGTCGAGGTTTTTTATATGCTGCTTTTCTTCCCAGGAATGGTTTATGCTTCTCCTCCCAGGTACAAAGCAGAGCCAATACAAAGGAGGCAGCAAAATACAGAGGAAGGAGCCCTGATTCTAGATTCACAGAGCCTGGGTTCGAATCCTAGGTCTCTGTTCAGTCCTGGGTTCAAATCAAAGCTTCTGAGGCTTACCACCTGGAACACCTGCATAATGAATAATCTTTTGTACTTTCTTTTATGAATTTCTAATGGTTTTGGTTTTTTTTTAGAATGCCTTCTGAGATCCCTTTTAAGTCCAGATTTTGAATCTAAAGCATTGAGACAGATACTTTGGAAGGAGACAGAGTGCTGTGGAAGGATCCCCTCAAAGTGAGAGAAGTGGGAAGCAAACTTGATGGAAGAGGTGGCATTGGGACAAGGCCTTGAAGGATGAATAGAGTTTCAAGAGGCTGAAGTTCAGGGAGTATTGTTGATTTACCCTAAGTTAGGGGGGCAATGCGGACATAAAGGGAGGAGAGGGGTCAAAACCACCTCATTTTCACTGGTGCCTTGACTAGGTGAAAAACACTTTTTGCTTGAATCAAACAATCAGAACTGAATGTAGGGGCAGTTAGGTGGTACAGTGGGTAGAGCCTCAGGCCTGGAGTTAGAAAGATCTGGGTTCAAATGTGACCTCAGTTACTTTCTTGCTGTGTAACCCTGGGCAAGTCACTTAACTATTTGCCTAGCTTTTGCACTCTAGACAGAAGGTAAGGGATTAAAAAACGTAACAAGCAAAAAACCAAAACTGAATATGAACAGGACCTGTATACATCAATCAAAGCCATCTGTTAGAAACTGCCATGCCCCAAGCATAAAAGAAATATATAATCTCATAAAAGGAAGAAGCTGTCTCAGAATTGGGTGAGATGGTGGGGAAGAGATTGTGAGTACTTCAGTCTAGAGGATGAAGAAGCAGGAAAAACAAGAAAAATGGAGCTGGAAGAAAAGGGAGAAATGGAGGAGAGTCTTTAACTCTACTCTATCTTAGAATGAAGAACACCGGCTGAGAGAGGGTCAGATTCTCCTTTTCCCTCTTTCCCTCACAGACATGATAATAGAGGCTGCTGTTCCATTACCCAGATATCTCTAGTAAACTTGATTTTGTCTCAACTGCCAAGAATATGGGCTTATCTAGAGATAGATCTAAATCGAAGGTTAAGAAGAGAACTTAACTCCTCCCTGGGTCTTAGGAATTTTCCTAACTTGGGGCTCAGGGTAATCGTAACTGAACTCAGAATCTGATTTTCTAAAACCCTAGAGGAAGGAACCAAATGAACTTTAGGGGATGTTATATTGCTCCCTGGCCTTAAAATGAGCCGTTATTTTAACATAGTGTGTCAATTGGATTCCAGACTTAGTGGCCATCCCGTCAACCCCCTCATTTGACAGATGAGGAAATGGAGGCCCAGCAGATAAAATGATTTGCTTAGGGTCACATAGCTAGTTAAGTGTTAGAGATAGAGTTTGAACTCAAGTATTCCTGACCTCAAATCTAATGTTCTATACTACCTCCCTTCCTGTAATGCTTTACTAAAAGAATGATTCCCTAAAACAGGAATTTTTTTGTTAACTGCCTGGGCATCAGTTCATTTTTTTTTTCCTATTTTTTAAACCCTTACCTTCCATCTTAGAATCAATACTGTGTATTGGTTCTAAGGCAGAAGACTGGTTAGGGCTGGGCAATGGGGTCAAGTGACTTGCCCAGGGTCACACAGCTAAGAAGTGTCTGAGGTCAGATTTGAACCCAGGACCTCCTGTCTCTAGGTCTGGCTCTCAATCCACTGAGCCACCCAGCTGCCCCCCAGTTCATTTTTTTAAACCCTTACTTTCAGTCTTAAAATCAATAATGTGTATTGGTTCCAAGGCACAAGAGTGGTAAGGGTTAGGCAGTGGGGGGTTAAGTGACTTCCCCAGGTTTCCACAGCTAGAAAGTATCTGAAACCAGATTTGAACCTGGGATCTCCAATCTCTGGGCCTGGCTCTCAATTTACTGAGCCACCAAGCTGCCTCCAAAACAGTAATTCTTCACCCAGGCTCCATTACTTGTTTTTTTTTTTTTATTAATATCTTGATAAATTTATTTCAAAGTATTGTTTCTTTTGTAATGCTATATATTTTCTTTTCTGCATTTGAAAATGTTTCTGAGAAGGGGACCATGGTACAGAATAGAATCCCTGCTTTAAAGGAAGAATTTCAGGCTCCTTAAGGGAAAAGAGAGAAGGGCCAAATCTCAAGGAGGCCACCAAGTCTTTCTTTTTCCTGTAAGTTTCTCTGTGGGAGAAAATGCCACCCCACCTGGGAGGAAAGTCAGACAAAGAGCCCTTTCCTCCTCCCTTCCTTAGACCCAGATTTCTATAGAGATTGGGGAGAGAAAGGGGATGGGGCTGAGGGGGAAGAGAAGAGCTGATCTCTTGCTTATTCTGGGAAAGGCAACCCCAAGAGAGGGACCAACAGGTTAATGGGTCTTACATGGGGTGTGTCTGATTGTGAGAGAGAATGTGTGTGCCAGGGAGTGTGTAGCTTATGAAAATAAACAATCCCAGGCTTCTCGGGCTGTCCAGTGGGCCCAGCAAATACAGCTCCCTCTCCAATTCTTTGCAGCCCAGCAGGGGAGGGGGAAGTGGGTTCTGGGCGGGCTGCAGCCCCTGTCCCTCTACAATCACCCCAGGGATCTGAGGGCTATCTCTAGACTCCCCAAGGCCTGAGAGAAGGGTTAACCCTCCAATCCTAGGATGTGGAGGAAAGGGAGAATGTAAGGATTGAGAGGACCACCTGGAGGGGCCAGCTGAGGATCACTGGACAGAGAATGTGAGAGCTGAGAGGGACCTCAGAACCAGGAATGGGAGAGCTGGCCTGGGAGGGGCCTAAGAACAGGAAGGACCTCAGGCCATGGAATGTCAGGGGTGTAGGGCCTTAGACTAGAAAATCTCCAGATGGGAGGGACCTTGGAACAGGCAACAACAGAGGTGGGAAGGGTAAGCTTAAAGAGAGCTAAATCCTCCAGTCTACCTGCCTCGTCTCACTGGGGAGGAAAGCCTGCAAGGGAATGACTTTCTGAAGGGCACACACCTAGAGGCAGATCCCAGATTAGAATCTCCTAACTTCTAAGTCCTAGTTCTCTGCTTCTCCCACTTCCTTTCACTGGCTCTATTCCTCCCTTCCCCTTTCAGAAAAGTCTGGGAGGTAGATCTGGCTTTTTCTCCTGATAACTGAGTTTGGGGAGGTCTCACTGCGGTGGGTAGACAAGTGTTGAACAAACACAGGGCCTTCTGCTTGCCAGGCCATCGGATGTGCCACTCAGAAGGCTAATTGCTGTCACTTTAAGAGGGCCTTCTGGCCTGGCCAGCTCCAGTGACCCTGCCTCCCTTTCCCAGAGCCTTCAGCGAGTGAGCCAGCCAGAACTACTTGTACAGAGAAGAACCAATGGGATGTGGAGGGGCCTAGGGAGCCCATTTGACTAAGGAACAAGGGTCACCCCTCCTGGGAGAGGCCTGGTCAGTCCCCAACCACCCCCACTCCCTTCCAAAGGCAAAAAGGTTAACCAAACATCTGGAAAGTATTTCCCTAGAGCATCTGGAGGAAAGGCAACTCCCTGCTTGGCAAAGGCTGTGCTATGCTGGGAACAGAAGGCTGCCTTCTTGTCTCCCCTCCGCTGCTGCTTTGCTGGGGTCCTTAGGCAAATTCTTGCCCTCTTGGGGGGGCTTCAAAAATATGCTTAATGAATTGTCTGGCTCACAGTCTTAGGAATAGGTGGAGAGAAGGGGTCTGCCCAAGGGCTCTGAGGGTAAGATTAATGCCATGGGTGAGAGGGCAACTGGGATGGATTTTGAGGAAGCAACAAAAACTTGGGGGCTTGGAACCCTAAGAACTCATGGAATGTTAGAATAGGAAAGGGCCTTAGAACAGAGAATATCAGAGCTGGGAATGGCTTTATTTATTTTATTTTTAATTTAATTAATTAAGTAATTAATTTAGAATAGTTTTCTATGGTTACATGAATCATGTTCTTTCCCATCCCTCTTCCCTCCCCACTCTCTGAGCTAACGAGCAGTTCCACTGGGTTTTACATTTATCATTGTTCAAAACCTATTTCTATATTATTAATATTTGCAATAGAGTGATCATTTAAAGTCAAACCCCCAATCAGAGCCCCATTATACTACATGAGCAATCATATATTTTTCTTCTGCATTTCTACTCTGGGAGTGGCTTTAAAACAGGAAAAAGTCGGGGCTGGGAGTGGCCTTAGAACAAGGGATGGCAGGGCTGGGAGGGTCTCAGCATGTGGAGGGTCAGAGTTGGGAAGCACCTTGGGGATGCTCCATAGTTCAACCTCCTCATTTTACAGAGGAGGAAACTGAGACTCAGAGAAATCCATTTGCTGGAGACTACATAGCTGATCATTAAGACAGTTTGAACTACAGCCCAACCTCTCAGGCCTCTGTCTAGAACTATACCAAGCTGTCCGCCCCCCACTCCTGGGGGGACCTTAAGCTTTGGGGGTGACTAGAAAGAAGGCAGATAGATGAAGGGCTGACCTAGGGCTGCCAATAGAAAAAGATTCCTGGAACTGCTTTTTCTTCCTCCCATCCTCCTACAAAAACAAACTGGGATGTTGCTGATGGGGGAGACAGCAGGAACTTCTCCAGTTTCTGGACAGATGGGATGAAGAGCAGAGATCACTGAAGGCTACTTCTACTTCCATTCTGGGCTGGGGAGGTGAGATTCAGAAAGGCCCCTAAGAGCAGATGCTTTGGCTCCTGGAAAGCATTCAGGGGTCCTGAGTCCTCCTCCCAGCTTCTCAAGAGCTAGATACAGGTTTTTAGGTACCAGAACTTAGGACAGCCTCTGGGTTGGGCCCAGCCTCCTCATGGGTAGCTGTAGTTAGGGTGGGAAGTTGGTTGGCCTAGAGAAGGACTAATCTAGGATCTCAGACACAATTCCTAATGAACCAACATGCTTATCTGAGCTGAGTATTTTGAATGGAACTGAAGGGGTATAATAACCAGGATAACTGGCTCCCTCTACACGCCCCCCTTTTTTTTTTCTTAAACTCTTACCTTCTTTCTTAGAATGGATACTAAGTATTGGTTCCAAGGAGTGGTAAGAGCTAGATAAACAGAGTTATTTGATTTGTCCAGAGTCATATCTACGTAGTGTCTGAGGTCATATTTGAAATGAGGTCCGGCATTACCTCGCTGCCCCCTCTCTGTCTCCCTTTTCAAAAGCACTGTTCCTTTGCTCTCCCTGCCTGAGGCCTTTCCTAGTCTCTTCCTCCACCCCCAAATTACTTTGTATTTGCCCTTTCTAGATTTTGTACCCACTTCTCTAGGTATGGAATTGGTTTTCTCCAGGAGACCATAAACTTCTCCAAGTCTTTGTATCTTTATTACCAGTATGTAGGAGGTTCTCATGAAGGGCTCTGCCTTGCCTTGTTGTTGAGTAGGGTCCTTGTCTGGGAGTCAGGCCTCTAGGGTCCACTTCCAGACCCCCTTTCTAATTTGCCCACTTTGCCACATGGCTTTGCAGGAAGCCAGGCCTTTTTGATGTCTCTCATTAGCCTCTACTAGGAAAAGAGGGGAGCCTTCTCTACCCTCTCTTTTATCCCTGCAAAGAACTTGGGACCATTTTTTTAAAACTTAAAATTTAAAAATTATAAATTGAACCACCATCAACAGAAAAAGAGTCACTTGAAAATACAAAACCAGATGTAAAATCTTACCTCAAACCCTCAGTTTTCACTGAGACAGAAAACTAATTAATTAATGGATAACAAAGGAGCAAAGAAAATGCTTTTGTTCTGTGTCCCTGCCAGGCCCACCTTTACCACCCTTGGCCCTGTTTTCCTTCCTTTTCTTTTTTTGCTCTAGTTATAGTCAGCAAGTACAAAGTCCTGGTTTCACATGGTATCCCCTCTTATGGGTCTTCCATATTTCCTTGTGTGTTTTGCAATTGCCATTTTTTTATGGCACCATAACATTCCATTTTATGAATAGACCATAATCTAGCCAGTAGTCCTCTAGTTATTGGACATGTAGGTTATTTCCAGTTTTTTGCCAGTACAAATAGAGAAGTGATGAATTTTTTTTTATACAGCTAAGTTCCCTCCCCAGCCCACTTTTTTATTTTTATATTAATGTTTTGATAGAATTAATATTATTTTCTAGATCATAATTCTAGAGCTGGGAGACCTTTGAAGTCATCTGGTCCCTGCATTCCCCTACCTCCCTTTTACATAGGAGGATACTGATACAATTACTAGATCAGAATAAACGATTCATTCTTTGTAACATTGCATGTTGCCATATTATTTTCTAAAAGAGAAAAGAGGCCCTGGAATGGTGCAAAATAATGGATTTTGAGAGAGAGAGAACCAGACTTCAAACCACTCTGCCATTTTCTACCTATGTGACTTGGGTCAAGTCATTTCACCCCCATTTGTAGAGTTACACACTAAATTTATAGTTCCACGCTTGCACCAGATTGCAATCCCACTAAAAATGTATGTGTGTCTATTTCCCCATAGCCCAGTCAAGGTCAGAATTTTTTTCAGTTTTTGCCACTACATTCTAGTGGATGTAAGGTTGTATCCAGATTCATATTTGAGCCATGAGTCTAATTTGCCACAAGTCAAATTTGCTTCACTAAATGGGAATGTCTAGGTCAGCTTCCTGTTTGTTTTTTTTTAGCTTGCTTACTGACTTGCTTGATGAACTGAACTAATTAACTGTGGTTAATGAATTAATGAATGAAAAAAGTATCTACTCTATGCCAGACTTTGTACCTTAATGCTGGGCATAAAAAAGTAAGCAAGCAAGATAGGGCTTGCCCTCAAAAGGCTTCGGTTTAAATAGAGGAACACGACCCATTTAGGAGAGCTACAAGTGAAAAAAAGGGAGTTATTATGGAGTACAGACAGGTACTTCCATGGCAGCATGACTTGGGGATGACCTGGAAGTGCCAACACTGCACAGTGGGCTGGAACTGAGTGAGATGAGGTGAAAAATCACCCATCAGAGCCCACCGCATTAGGGGTAGGAGTTTGAGTTCTAATGGGAGGAGGAGAAGACCAGAGCATAGGTGACATGGCATGGCAATGATTGGGAAGTATGACATGGTGGAAAGTCACCCAGAGACAGGATGGTGGCTATTCAACTATTCACCTTCTTTCTCCACTAGGAGAAAGCTATCCTTGGTAGTAGTACCAGTAGTGGTTCTGTAGTAGTAGCAGCAGTAATAGCAGTAGCAGCAGCAGTAGTAATATAGTAGTAGTAGTAGTAGTAGTAGTAGTAGTAGTAGTAGTAGTAGTAGTAGTAGTAGTAGTAGTAGTAGTAGTAGTAGTAGTGATAACATACCTGGATAGTACCCCAGTTTGCAAAACTCTTCACATGAATTATACTGCTCCTAATCTTCCTCTTTCTCCATAAGTCATTATAGGAAGGAAGAAGATCTAAAGATCTTGGAAGTACTCTGCTGCCATCATGTCAACCTTGCTGATCTATCAGCCCCAGTATGCCAGTTGAAAGAGCTGGGACTCAAAGAATTGAAAACAAAGGAAACTTGGTATCTTTGGAGATGGGAAAAATCTTGACGGAAGGCATTGGAGAAATTCAGGAGTATGTGGATGTCTATGATTATGCTTTTGGTTTATCTCAAATGATTGGAGGGACTCCTTTTGCCTTCTGAAAGACCAGGCCATGCCTTCAGTGAACAATGGGATCTGGGTCTAGTTGGCATTACCAATGCATTCACTTTCTCAGTGGCTATGTTAGGCGGGAACAACACCATTGCTCTGATCTGTGGGAATGTTGTTGGCCTATGGAAGGGGGCACCAACAACTTCTCTCATTAGCATAGCTGTCACCAAGATGGTAGGCAAAGTTTTGGAAGACAATAATATCTACCTGGTACAATCCGTTCCATGATACATGGAGGGGCAGATATTGGCATGGCAATGGCCAAAGATGAGCGAGCAGATCTGTCTGTTGTCCTTTACAGGAAGTATCCAAGTGGGGAAATTGGTGGCAGTCATGGTACAGGAAAGGTGTGAGAGAAGTTTGTTAGAGCTTGGTGGAAACAATTGTGTAAATAGAATTAGCTCAAGCCCATTCATAGTTTAAACTCTAGCCACCAGAGATAATGTCATCTCCACTTCCCTTAGTGGGGAGGGGAGATGAGTTACCCACACATGACAATAAGTAACAAATCAAGAACAAGGGACTGCCCTTTGGGCAGTCCAAATCAGTGTAGAGGCTGCCATTTGTCCACTCGAATTAGAGGTGGATCCCCAGGAAGTGAGGAAAGATGCTATCTTTTAAATATGATGGTAACTTCCTGTTGAGGCAGTTCGCACTTTGAACTTGGTGCTGAAGGATCTCAGCTGAGACCTCAGGCAGCTTCCCCTCTGAATTGTCAGGTGGGTAAGTTAGGCTGACTTCTTTTGGCCTACCTTGGTGTTTCGAGAGTCTCTGCCTCAAGGAGGCTTCTTTGCCTCTCTAATTGCTAAGGCCTTGTGGCCAGTAGCCTAATTTAATGAATCTTTTAATTTTCACTCAGTCTGGACCTCCGCTGGTCCTGACTTGGGTCTGTTTTAATTATGGAATCAATCTAGATCCGACTGATTCCTGGTGACCACACCTTAATATATATCTATATAATATCTAATTTTTCCCTACTACACAATGCTATTATTGCTTTCAGGGATGCAGACTTGATCTAGTTATTCTTCCATCTCTTTGTAGTTGTGGGGACAGGAGGCCATCGATGTACAATTGCTAGGTGACTTTTTGCATGAAAGCATCCGCGAAGAGGTTGCGGGTAAACTTCTAAAGGTATATGCACAACTTCACGTTGGAAATCTATGGAACTTGAATATTCTCTATGGACCTCTCTACACCAAACAGGCAGTAAACATATTCCTTCAAGGAATGGAATGAGCCAAAAAGCAAGGTAGTTTAGAGGTCTGTGATGGAAAGACTATAGTTGCTAGGGAAATTGGGTAGAACTAACAATCATGACCAGTCTTGGCCATGATGCACCTATTGTGCATAAAGAGAAATTTATTTATCTCTTGTCTTAAAATTCAAGAATGAAAAATAGTTCTATATATGGAATAATGAAGTAAAACAAAATCTTTCAAGCAGTATCTTTGCAAAGGATTTGAGCAGTCTTTTGATGGCTTGGACCCAAACAAAGGATCAGACTGTGGTACTGTAAATGTCAATATTCCAATGAGTGGTGAAGAGTTTAGAGGTGTTTTCAGAGAGGAAAAGCATTCTGGTGGTGGCAGAGAATCAGTCAGCCAGGCATGGAAGCACTATATGAGACTATCCATATGACCGATGAGCTGCAGTAAGGACCTTCCTTTAGCTCAGGGAATCAAGTTTCAGTGTTTTAGGTTGATATGACCCCTGCAATTGGGGGCATTTTAAAATGGGCAACAATAACTATTCTCTTTTACTTCCTTGAGTTTTGAATAAATTGTGGGACCTTTTTTGGGTCAAGGGTTGGAAGAAGAGCACAATGACATTTATTTAGTGAAAGATGGATTGAATCACTTCTCATCTCCATTTTCTTTTTTAAGTCAACTCTTGAAATTAGTTCATCTGTTTGCTCAAGAAAAGTAGAAATTGACCATCCAATCTTTTTTTAAGGTCCTTACTTCTGTGTTAGAATCAATAGTGTGTTATATATTGGTTCTAAGGCAGAAGAGTGATAAGGGCTAGGCAGTGGGAGTTAAGTGACTTGCCCAGAGTCACATAGCTAGGAAGTGTCTGAGACTGGATCTGAACCCAGGACTTCCCATCTCTCAATCCACTCTTTAAATGGACAACAAGGGTTAATGAATTTGAACTCTGCCTGCCAGAGTATGGAAAATATTCACTGCAAGATGAACCTAGCTTTATATAAAACTAGTTTTAAAAACTGTCTAATCCTATGCTCATCCCTATCATTTCAAAGGAAAACATGACTTAAGTTTAATTGATGGTGAAAGAAAATCTCCTAGACTGTACTGATCACTGGTAAGCTAGAGTAGCTTTTTTTTTTTTTTTAAACCTTTCCCTTCTGTTTTAGAATTGATACTTTAGTATTGGTTCCAAGGGCTAGGCATTTGGAGTTAAGTGACTTGCCCAGGGTCATACAGCTAGGAAGTATGGACTGCTTTTTCCTCCTCCTCTTTTTAGTTTATTTTATAAAGGTCAAGTAGAAGATGAGAAAAGGACATACCTAGAAATGAAAGTGATATAAAAAATATAGTAGTACATTTTTTTTAAACCCTTAACTTCTATGTATTGGCTCCTAGGTGGAAGAGTGGTAAGGGTGGGCAATGGGGGTCATGTGACTTGTCCAGAGTCACACAGTTGGGAAGTGTCAGAGGCCAAATTTGAATCTAGGACCTCCTGTCTCTAGGCCTGACTCTCAATCCACTGGGCTACCCAGCTGCCCCTAGTAGTACATTTTAAATGACTTAAATTCAAGAAGACTTAGGTTGGAAAGTCATCACAGGGGCAGCTAGGTGGCTCAATGGATAGAGAACCAGGCCTAGAGATGGGAGGTTCTGGGTTCAAATATGACCCTAGGTATTTCCTAGTTGTGTGATCCTGGGCAAGTCACTTAACCCCAATTGCCTAGCATTGACCACTCTTCTGCCTTGGAGTCAATACTTTGGATTGATTCTATGACAGAAGGTAAGGGTTTTTTGTTTTTGTTTTTTTAAAGAGAAATCCATCATAGAGACTTATAAATTGTATGACCCTGAGCAAGTCATTTAATCTCATTGCCTCAGTTTCCCCATTTATAAAACAGAAATAATCAGACTCTACTAAGAATCAAAAATGATCCTGTCTTTAAAGAGCTGGGTGATAGGACCCCTATTAAGTATATGACTTCTTGTAAGTCTTTCCATCTCTGGGTGGGGTAGGGTTTTTTTCATCTGTAAAATGTGAACTATTATTATTAGGAATAACATTACTATGACCAGTTCTCGCATTCCTGTTGCTCCATCTGAGGCCACTGAACTTGGATCCCCTCTTTCCCTTTCCTCAGGGCTGGTCCTCTTGTCTTTTCTCTTCTCCCTCCATGACCTTCCCTCTCCCATGGGAGGTTTGAATGCTTTTTATCTTTCAACACAACTGAGATTCTTCCTTTTATTCGTTGTTTTTCTCTTTAAATTAATTAAAACTTAATTTATTATCAATTTGGCAAACATCAACACATAAATCTTTCCACATATAAAGAAGAGGGGGGCCAAGGATTATATGTAAAGCTATCATTCTTCTCTTTCCTCTCATCCCAAAGTATGTCCTGTGACACTGGTCTCTTTACTGTTCCTTCCCCAAGACTTGCCATCTCCTCACTCTCTACCTTATGCCCCCTTCCTGGAATTCTCTTCCTCCTCATTCTTGCTTCCTGGCTTCTCTGACTTCCTTCAAGTCCTAGCCAAAAATCTACAAGGAGTCTTTTCCTAATCCTCTTTAATTTTAGTTGGTTCTGTCCAGTTTATCCTGTCTATATTTTGCTTCTTCATGGTTGTTTGCATGTTGTCTTCTCCATTAGATTGGGAGCTCCTTGAGGGCAAGCACTGTCTTTTGCCTTTCTTTGCATCCCCACCCTCTAACACAGGGCCTGGCAGGAGAAGGTAGATACTTCATCCATGCTTGCTAACTGGCTGACTGATAGCACCGACATTGCCCTTCTTGTCTTCGTCCCCAAATGAACTTTCTTCTGCTCTTTTCATTGTACTTTTTAAATGTTTCATTCGTGTATTTCTCATTCTTTCCTGGACATCTCTATCACTGTGTCCTCCTTCCTTCTCATAACTCCCCAAAGCCCTCCCTTGTAATTAATTAAGAAAAGGAAATCTACATGTTGGCCTTGTCTGAGAATATGGCTCATCCCACCCTCCTAGCCCTCCACCTCTCTGCCAAGAGGAAGGAAGCCCATTTGGTCACCTGAAGTTGTGCAATCAATCGCTGCATTGGTCAAGGTTCTGAAGTCTTTTCTCCTTTTGGTTTCTCAACAGTGAGTGATGTCTTAGGGTTGGGGGAGGTCTTGCTTTCTTATTTCTTCCAGGATTTGTTCGGATTCTCTGAGTCCATCATCACTCCATGTGGTAGAAGAGGTTTCAATGAGTTCCCAAGATCCCACAATGCATCGCTTAGTGGCCAGCTTCTAGGGAGGAGCTTCTCTGCCCTGTTCCAGGTAGATTCATAATGAAAGACAGATCTGACCCATTCTCAGAGCCCCTCCAGCTTGATAGGAAGGCCAACCTGAACTTGTGTTCCCCTGAGGAGCCTTCAAGAATCCCATCACCAAGGGACATCCCATGTTACTGTGAGGCATCAGAGGAATATGGCCATTGAGGGCTAAGGATTACATTTCAGTCTAATTAAGAATTGGATTCTGAGCAAAGCAGACTTTTCTGTCCCCTTCCAGC
Organism: Gracilinanus agilis; assembly: GCF_016433145.1. NCBI lineage: Eukaryota > Metazoa > Chordata > Mammalia > Didelphimorphia > Didelphidae > Gracilinanus > Gracilinanus agilis. The sequence continues at coordinate 218,789,530 of NC_058134.1, read as the reverse complement.
CTCCAAATCTCAAGGTGGGCCTTAGATCCATGAAGGTTCACCCTATCTTATCCAGACACAATCCCACCATGATACTAGCTGTTTTCATGACACGAGTAACCTTCACCCCTACGGCAATTCTCTTTCTGACTCAACTCTGAGAATAGCAGTCAAGCCAACACCACTATTCTTGGAAAGGACATGTCAGTCACTTGCCCTGTGACTCCTTTTGCCATCTGCTCTGACTTCATTTTCTAAAATACTAGTCTTCCCCAGCCACTACTCCCCTCTGTGTGTTTTCTTCCCCTGTCAGAACATAAGCTTCTTGAAGGTAGGGACTGTCGGGCTTGTTTGTATTTTTATTCTCACCATTTAGCACAGGGCCTGACCTGTGATAAATGGTTTTTCATTCATTTCTTCATAGAGGCTTCTATGATTGCTATGGATTGAGTCAAATTTGCATTCCTTAAAATGGAGGGCCCTGAGTGAAAGCACTAATCACCCTCCTCATTTCATCTGACTCTAAACACACATCATGCTTCCAGAATTATCCTCATCAGATCCCTGAGGAACAGCAGCAGCAGTCTGCTAACAAGCAGTACAATATGATAGAGCTAGCTTGAGTCTTATGGGGCAGCTAGGTGGCTTCAGTGGATAGGGTACCAGGCCTGGAGATAGGAGATCCTCGGTTCAAACCTGGCCTCAGACACTTCCTAGATGTGTGACTCTAGGCAAGATACTTAACCCAATTGCCTAGTTCTTGCCCTTCTGTTTTAGAGATGTTACTAGAAAAGAAGATAAAGGTTTTTTTTTAAAAAAAGGTTCATGACCTATTTTTTACACATACTAGCTGTGTGACCTTGGGCAGGTCACCTAATCTTTTCAGTGCCCCAACCCCAATCAATTCTCTATGACTAGCACTGTTGATCTGCATTTGGAAAGGGAGTTTCCATACCAAATGTTCTAAACACTTATGAAATCAAAAGTCTGGAACAGAAATAGATTGACTCCATCATCTTGGAGCAGAGAATGGGCAACTCAAACCCAACTCCAAGTTATCTTTAAGAAGCATAGGAAAGAAGGGGCCCTTCAGTGGCTGTGTTGCTTTGCCACGCTATGTTCCTGGGGAGGGGGTTATGTGTGGTTGAAGGAGTATGACCTCTGATCCAGGCTGTAGCATTCCTGCTCCTCAGAGGGTCCTCACCCTGGGGAGATACCGACAGGCTCTTGACTTCAGCTTTCCTCCATACTCCTGAAAGAATGCCTCACTGACACCTGGCTGCTTTCTGAGCCACGATTTCCTGAGTGGAGGGACAGCAAGGCACTGAAGAAGCCTTCCATGCCTGAGAAGCAGGACTTAAGGTTGTTTGTATTTATTATAAACTTGGTAACCATCAGTAACAAATATCCAAACACACAGATGAGAATAAAACAAGTTATTGTGTATCGAAACCCTAAACTTCCCTAACTTGTTTACAGTTTTTCAAATGTGTATATTCAGAGAATGTAGAGAGCCAGGAGAACAAGATATACAATGCCTCTGATGATGATGGAAATGGAAACAAGCCTGTGAGCCTGCTGGCCTCAGATTTATTGCAGGGACCAACATGATTTCTAGAGGACAGACAATGCAATAGAATGAATTCCCTCTGCTCAGTAGAGACGTGGGGGATCTCCAGGGCCAGATGGAGTCAGAGAGTCTGGATGTGAATCCTGATTCTGCCACTTACTGCTCTGGGGTTTCATATCATAGGCAGATAGGTGGAAGAATAAATGGGGTGCTGGACTTTGACTCAGGAAGATCTGAGTTCAGATTCTTCCTTAGATACTTACTCCATTGGTAGTTCTGGGCAAAGACCTTAACCTCTCAATCTCAATTTTCTCATCTGTGAAATGGGGATAATTGCACCTACTTCCTAGTGTTGTTGTGAAGATCAAATGAGATAACCTATGTAACTTTAAAGTGACATATAAATACTATTATAATTACAACAATATTTAAATGATACACATTATTACTATATAGAAAACAAGGGGATTGGACTAGGTGTTCCTTCAGTTTCCTTCCAGCTCTGATTCATTCTTTATATTAACTTCCTGAAAAATGATACCAAGTCATGAGGCAGCTAAGTGGCTCAGTCGATAGAGAGCCAGGCCTAGAAATGGGAGGTCCAGGGTTCAAATCTGACCTGAGGAAGGTACTTTTCACCCAAAGAAGAGAATTTTAGGGGGAGATGCAGTATCGAAAAGGGAATTCATTCTGGACTGAGTGAGTTTGAAGTGAGGCACTTCAGACTCTGCATGGCAGGCTGTCATTAAAGACTTGGTAGAATGAGTGAATGAATGATTTGCTTGGGCGACTCCTAGCCTGGGGATCTGATAGTGAAGATAACCAAAAGTGGACTGGTCAGGCCAGTCCAAGACAGACTGGTGAATTCCAATAGGAATTCCCCTACAGTGAGATCATTCCCAACGACTCCCAAGGAACAGAGGCCACTGGTTCCCTAGAACTAGGTTGGGCTCCAGAACCAAGGACTGAAGGCTGAGAGAAGTTATGACTTCTGGGAATTGGAACCAGAATTTGGACAAATAAGTAGACAGGGACACCTTCCTTGTCTCAATCAAGGAACCTGGTATTTCCTAATTAGGGAGAGGTTTGGGATAGGAGAAAAGCTTGACTATGTGAATGGGGCCCACTAACCCATCATCATACTCTTGGTGCCAAGGATATAACATAGTAGGTGCTACATAAATGCTTGTTGATCAATTATTTAATTAATGGAAGGCCCAGGAGATTGGAAGGAGATGAATACATTAAAATGCCCACCCAAATAAAAGAAGGAAACAGCTCCCATACCTCATTCCTTGGACGCAGGCTTGAGCCCCTAATGTTTCTCCTTTCTACTCCACCTTCTTTTCCCATATTTTTGATCAGTCAAGGCCAGCACCTCTGGCTGGAGAGCTCAATGCTCTGCTCTATTTCATCAATGCATAAGGCACAGTGACCTCCCCCTCCTCCCTACAGATCATGCCACTATGACTAGTTGTGGACCCCCAGGCTCCCATGGTAGCTAGGACGATGATGCTTCTGAAGCAGGGGGCTGGGACAGGATGGGCCAGGGGGATTGACTGGGTTTCCTGTGTGACTGGAGAGATCACAGCCATTTTTCAGAGTTTGGGGTTCCAATAAACAGAAAGGAACCAGTCAAAACACTGCCTGGAATCCCTGCTGGTCTAGCAGCATCCGGTCATGCCAGCAACACCAGCAGATGGACCAAAACAATATTCTTTGGGTCAGATCCAGCCCAATCTATTCACATCAGGAGCTTCCTGTTGCTTGATGATCATGGAGGACTTTGAAGGTTCATTGGGAAGCTATGGGGTAGGCATTGGGCCTCCCTCTTTAGCAGAAGAGTTTGCAGGGGAGTCCCCCTTTCCCCAAGGAAGAGAAAGATTGGAGAGAGGGAGAAAGCAAGAGGTAATGAGAAAGTGAAAGAGACAGAGGGAGAGAGAGATGCACACTGAATGAGGCAGAGACACACACATAGAGAGATTTGCAGGATGGGTGTGCTTAGATCATTTACAACAGGTCCTGAGCCTCGCCTCTGCCACCTTCAGAGACGAGTGAAAGAGTCTCTTAATAACTAGGATTCACATTTCTTAGGTGCTTTAAGATTTACAAAGTACTTTCCTCATAGCTTCCCTGAGAAGGAAGTAGTGCAAGGATGATTGTATCCATTTTACAAAGGAAGAAACTAAGAGTTGGAGAGGTTTCATATTTGAACAGCTAGTACAAACTTAGGTCTCTGTATTCCCATGTCTGAGCTCTTCCTATCTGAAAGCTCTTCCCTTCCAGTAAGTGGGCATACCTTTGGCTAAAGCCTGACAAGAGAGGGAAGACAGAGCATAAGTCTTGAATTTAGGAATCACTTGAGACTCTCTCAGGAAGGGACTCTGCCTTAGTGTCCCTGAAAATGCATGTTTCCAGCTTCCTTTAAGACTCAGCTCAAGAGTTACTTTGGCTCCACAGCCTTTCCTGACTCCCTGGGCTATCTCTGTTCAGGCACTCCTACTCTAGGATGGAGATGTTCCCATTAGTCCCCATCCAGGAACCCTGGGTACCACATATAGAAGATATTCCTTGAGTATTTTGTCCTTTCATCAAACATTCCCCCAACCTTCCTGCTTGGCTGAACAGCCCATTTCCTTTTTTTTTTTTTTTAAACCCTCACCTTCTGTCTTAGAATCAATACTATGCATTGGTTCCAAGGCAGAAGAGTGGTAAGGGCTAAGCAATGAGGGTTAAGTGACTTACCCAGGGTCACACAGCTATGGAGTGTCTGAGGTCACATTTGAACCCAAGACCTCCCCAACTCTAAGCTTGGCTCTTAATTCACTGAGCTGCTTAACTGCTCCCCAAACAGTCCTCTCTGAATGAGATTTGGAATTCAATGCACCAAAATAGGCTCAGTTCCTTATGGGACCCTGGACCAGTCATTTCCCATCTCTGGGCATTTCCTTTTCTAGCAAATGAAGAGGTTGGACTAATTGCCCTTTGAGGTCCTTTCCTGTTTTAAATCTTATGTTCTCTTCCCCTGTGGCCACAGACATCCTCACATTCAAAGACTAAAACTCAGTAACTTTTGGAAATGGTTTGATGGTGGCTGGTCATTCAAAACCTGAGGTCTTGCCAGAGTAAACAGATCGTAGATTTAGAACTGGAAGGAATCTGGTCCACCCCCTCCATCAAAACAACCTCATTAGCTTCTTTTCACCAGAACAATTTAAAAGCCAAATAACTGCCTTTTGTCCCCACAGAGGCAGGGGCTGAACAGAGAAAACAAATGTCTCCTCTAGGGTGTCCTCCCATCTGGACTCTAAAATGAGCCATAAAGGGACAGCTGGTTTCCATGATATCTTTAGGCATCATTCAGTCTAAGCCTCTCCACATGCCAGGACAGGGGCAGCTTTAGGGTGACCCAGCTCCAAATAGCTTGTCCTCTAGATGCATAGTCCTTACTGACCAGCATCTGTGACTCTACTGTGCCCACAGCATTGATCTGTGACTATGGGAATCATTAACTGCCCTTGACCTTGAGTTTCCAATCTAGATGGAAGGGAGGCTGTTTTCTTGGTCGTTGTCTAATTGATAAAACTCTTTTTATTCCTTTACTCTGATTCAATGTGTGCCCAAAGGGAGGTTACTTACTTACTTACCAGGAACAGTAAAGTGTGGAGGAAAGAGTATTGGGTATGGGTAGGGCAGGAGACCTGGATTTGAATGCTGGGGATGCAGTTTACTAGCTGTGTGGCCCTAGGCCAGTCTCTTGGAGCCTCAGTTTCCTCATCTGTTAGGAAGGACTAACCCTTGCACTATCCAAATTGTAGGATGTCTCTTGAGTTGTCACAGAGAAAAAGGGAGTTGTTTTATAATAAAATTTGTTTGTTGTTGTTACCAAGGGGTCCCACTCCCTGAGTCAGGCTCAGACTATGTAGATTGCACATCTGGGGACTGACCCCAACCCTCTTCTCCTTTTCCTCTCCTGGGTAGACACAGCATCCTAATAAGCTGAGCATAACATCATAATCTAGTGCAATTCTGGCAGCCAATGCATAGGTGAGGTGGACAGAATAGGATGGTCTGAACAGAACCCTGGGGTTCTCTATTTCATGAGAAACTTAACAGCCAGAGACTCTCCTTTCTGCACCCTTTTATTACACAGGTGGTAGTTTGGACCATGGGAGTCAGTTGTCAGCAACACTCTGTTCTACATTCCCTCTGCCCTCTTTTTACCCCCTCCCTTATTTTTCTTTCTTTCTTTCTTTTTTTTTCTAAACTCTTTACTTTTTGTCTTAGAATCAATACTGTAAATTGGTTCCAAGGCAGAAAACTGCTAAGGGCTAGGCAGTGGGGGGGAAAGTGACTTGCCCAGGTTCACACAGTCAGGAATGGTCTGAGGTCACATTTGAACCCAGGATCTCCCATCTCCAGATCTGCCTGGATCTCAATCCACTGCCCCTCTCTTCTCTAATTTCTCAGGCCTACCTTAGCAACTCTTTAACCTCACCTATGGTCCTAAAGGTCAAAAGGTTTTCTGACCCCATCCCAGTCCATTCCCTCCTGAATCTCTATTTTTCCTAATTTTTTTCAATCAGCAAAAAATCTGTCTTCTCTCCACTCTCCAACCCCCTCTGAGAAAGAAGGAAAAACAAAATCCCTGTTAACAAACATGTGTAGTCTAGCAAAATGAATTCTGCCCTATGTCCAAATAAAATGTCTCAATCTGCAATCTCAGTCCCTGTCCTCTGTATGTAGAGATGGGGAGCCGCTTCCATCAGCAGACCTCTGGAGCCGAGGTTGGTTATTGGACTGGTCAGAGATCCTAAGTCTTGCAAAGTTGTTGTTACAAGGTTGTCATCATTGTATATATTGTTCTCCTGCTTCTGCTCACTTCACTCCCCATTACTTCCTCAAAGGATTCCCAGGTTTCTTTGAAACTAGCCTGTTGTCATTTCTTATAGCACAATAGCATTCCATCACAATCTTATACGACAACCTGTTTAGTAATTCCCCAATTTGGGGGCACCCTCGTTTTTAATTCTTTGCCAGTGAAGAGCTGCTATTAATGTTTGCATGTCATTTGTTTTGCTTAGGACTAACCTTCTCTTTATCTCCCCTCTCTGTTGAGTGAAATGTATTTCTGTACCCCACTGTGAATATTCTTCCCTCCTCTGACCAGTTCAGATGAGAATGAGGTTCAGGCGTCTCCTATAGCTCACACTCCTTCCTTTTTGAATAATTTCCTCTATCCTTTCCCCAGTGGATTCCTCTTCTCCTTTTCCATTTTCACTGAGATGGCTAGGTGGCACTGTGTATAGAAAGCTGGGCCTGGGCCTGGAGTCTGGAAGGTCCAAACTCAAATTCTGCCCCAAACACTTCCTGGGCAAATCACTTCACCTGGGTCTCAGTTTCCTCACAACTCTGAAATGAGGAATAAGAGCCCCTTCCTCTCAGGGTTGTTGTGAGGACTGAATGGTATTTGTAAAGTACTTAGCACAATGCCTGACTCGTTACCTTCCCTTTCATTTAAGATCAAGACAACGACAACACTGTCAAATCTTATAGCTAGTCTTCCATTTCCACGTGTGTGAAAGTTCTGAGGGGATAAATGTATCATCTCTGTTTAATGTATCCTTTTTCAATACTGATTGTTCAATCATGTTTTTTATGTTTCTCTTGATTGCAGGGGCTCTTTTCCACCTCATCCCATCATGCTACCTGTTCCCCTGCCAGATTATGCTGTTTTGCTAGTTCTGCTTGCAAACCTATATTCTTCCACTTCTAGAATATCACATTCAAAGCTCATTGCTCCTTCACAGTGCTGTTTGCTAAACAGTAATCCTAACTGTAGGTTCTCAGGACTCTCAATTCTGTCTAGTTGCTTGCAGTATTTTTCTCTGACCTGGAAATTCTGGATTTTGGCTATAATGTTTTTAGTTCTTTCATGAAATGTCTAGTGGATTCTGTATCTATTTTACCCTATGATTCTAACAGATCTGGGCAGTTTTCTTTCATGAATGGTTTCTTGGCTTTTTTAAAAAAATCATAATTTTTAATAATCTCTCCTCAATAGTTTCCAAGTCAGTGTTTCTGCCACAAGATATCTTGTTTTCTTCTATTTTCCCCCCTCAGATTTTGGACTGATATTTGTTACTTTATGCAGACTTTAGCTATTTGGTCCATTCTAATTTTCGAGGAATTTGTTACTTGGGCAAGGTTTTGCACCTCTTATGCCAAGCTGTTAATTCTTTTTCTAACTCTTTCTTCCATAACTCTTCCCTGCCTTCCCCCAATACTCTCATTTCATATAGAAAAACTTAAAAAACTTATTTGATTCTTATCTTCAAAGAATTCTAATTGAACTTAGGCCCAAGCTATTTTGGTGTCATTCTCTTCTTAGTCTGTTTCTTGAGCACCTCTGGTCACCAAAAATAAAGCTTTTTATGCAGATTTTTTCGGTGTGCTCATTCTTTTAGCCTATTTCCTGACTTGACCTCTGGAATGAGGGTCTGACTTGACCTTCTGCTTTCTTGGAATCCTAAATGTTCCACGTCAGGATCTAAGGGACAGCCAAGTTTTTAGATGTATAAGCTTTCAGTAATCTCAAAGTAGTTTGACTTCTGCCCTCTTGGTCTGAGCACTACAAGTTCCTGATCTGGGTTTAGGTCTGACCAATATACCTATGGACTTGGCCCATGTGGAGTTTCAGTCGTCTACTGTTGGACTCAGCCACCTGGAAAGCTCTGCTGGTTCAGAGGGACAGAACTACGGGCTCCTTTTTGAACTGGGATCAGTTGTGCCTCATGCTGATTACTCTATAGACTTCAGACTAGATGCTAGAGCAGAGATCCGGCCCCTCCTTCATTATCTGTATAATACAGTTCCTGCTGGCTTCTCTACTTGCCAAACTTTCCACACTGTAGTTCTCTAGCAGGTCCTGACTGCCCTAGAACCTTAGAGCTAAGATTTTGCAAGCAATTTAGGGCAGCCCTCCCTGTTCTAAGGTGTCCCTAACTTAGGCATATATTAGATCTGAGTGCACAATTTAGTTGTATTTGTGGCACTGCAGATAAAAGAAGTTTATAGGATCACAGATCTAGATCAGAGAAGGACCTTAGAGATTGAGGCCAATCCCCTCACTTTGCAGATGAGGAAACTGAGGCAGGCAGAGGTTAAGTGGCCTACAGGTAGCATCTAAGGCAGGATTCAAACTCCTTCAAAGTCCAATACCTTACCTACTATGAACTGCTGTAGACCCCACCATAGGCCACTAAAATAAAAACCACATGTAAATCAACCGAGGGTCAACATTACCTAGGCTGATGGTGGTGAACCTATGGCACATGAGCCAGAGTGGACACTCAGAGCCATCGGCCCAGCACAGTTTGCTGGAGTTCCTTACTAGAAAGTCAGGGGGAGTCGGAGTGGGGCATTTCTCACATCACCTGCCCCTCTAAAAGGTTCGACATCACTGAGATAGGCAGTGGGAAGCACCTAGCCCTAGGAATATCACTCACTACTTGGATGACCTTGGGCAAGTCAGTGATTCTGAAATGAAAGGGTGGCTCCTTTGCTTTGTAAATAAGCACTCATATTTCCATTAATTATTAGAAGCTAGCAGCACAAGAGGGCACTGGAGCCACCAGCCAATGGATACACAGCTCAGGGTCCCAGCCCTGGGAGAGAAGTCTCTAAACAACCTTGGGGGAAGCCTTTCTGAGAGCAAAAGCAGGACTTTCAGAGACGAGGATCTGAAAAAGTCCATTCTTCCTGGAAGAACTAGGTGGGGTTCCTAATGAATCTCACTGGAAGGGTGGATGGGGCTCATTTGAGAACTTCCCAAGGTGGGGTGGGGAGAAGGGATGGCAATCAACAAACTGAGAGGCCATCAGTAAGTCTACTTTAATGTCCAGCTTTAATGCGAAGACTGGGGTAGGGAAGGCAGAAAGAAGAGGTGGGTGTGTGCACTTGTTTGTAAACACAGTAAGGAACCAACCTGATAAGGAAATGAGACTAGAGGCCAGCCCAAGAGAGAATTAGTGACTGTCTCTGGAAAGATGGAAGGTATCTCTGCTGCTTGGCCCTGGGGTTTTATTTGTTTGATTTGTCCACAGTTAAACCTCCTGCTCATAAAACAGGAGGACTCCCATGCTAAGGTAAGGCAGGGCTTCAGGGCTCTTCCATTTAAAGAGTTTTCCAGAATTCCTCCCTTTCTCCCCAGGGCCAGTTCCTGCTCTCATATCCTTGAGATTGGAAAGAAAAGGAGGAGGAGGAGGGAAGTCTTTTGTAAATGGGGACTGTTACTGCAAGGGAATTTCAGGGTGCACCATGGGGTCTGTTCTTCAGAGTAGGAGGTAGAAGTGATTGGTAAAGTTCTCTTTATTACAGACCTACAAAAAATGAGAGAACCACATATATATGTCTATATATTACTTGCTCTCTCTTTTCTTTTACAAAACAGCATCAGAGGAGAAAAATGTGGCAAGTAGGTCAGGCACAGGGTCACAGAACCTTTGTGGTAAAGTAAAGGGGCCAGAGGACAAGGACAAAGCTTTCACAGTCAAAACTGGGTGAGCCCACAGGTCTCTCTCCAAACTCCTCACAGTTGGGGGCTTAGATTAGGCTGGGCTTGAAGATGATGATGGGAAGAGAGGGGGGAGGGATCAAGCATGTGAAGAAGAAAAGCACTCCAGCCCCTCTTACCCCCAGCAGCAGCTCCACTTCCCTAGGTACCAGTCCTCTGTAGTCAAGACAACTGGGAAATGCTTCAGGTTCTCAAGTTTGGAGATGAAGAACCTTTCCCCAGAAAGACACAGGCTGGGCCAATGTGGGCTAGATGAGGGATGAGGAAGTATGGAAAGGACTAGAGTTCTTCTAGGAGGAGGGCCCGAGGGGAAATAAAGGCAGGTGTAGCTCAGCAACCAATTAGCTTCTTGAGGAAAGCCTCCAGCTGGTCTTCATCCTTGATGCCCACAAACTTGTCCACCACGTCCCCATTCTTGATGGCCAGCACAGTTGGCACAGCAGAAACCTGGAAGGGGGAGGGGCAAGGGGGATAAGGGAGATGATATTATTTCTAAGCCAGAGAATGTCTGCTGATTCCTATTCTGGGGGACAGGGAGTTCTATGGGGCATTGAGTCTGGGGTTCTCTAAGACAAAGATGTTCATGGGCACCACTTCAAAAGTTGGAGCAAAGTAAGGTCCCTTCCTTTAACTCTTTTTGAGGTGGCAAAGAATTGGAAACTAAAGGCATGCCCCTCAACCAGGGAATGGCTGAAGAAACTGTGGCCTATGATGGTGATGGAATATGTTAATTGGAATTTGGGAAATGCCATCTAAAAGTATATATATATTTTCTATGGACACGTGGGGACCTTAAAAACTACATTTGCCGTGGTCCAAAAGGTTTCCTGTTTTGGATTACATATTCAAGGTGAGGGACTGTTTTAAATAGGGGGAAGTGACTTTGAACTTCCTCTTTGGCTAGCAGGCGTGGGAAGAGACGTGAGGTAACAATAATGGCTGGGGTAGCAGTTTTGAATTCTTACAAGTGCGTGGTCTAATGATTTTATCTCTATCAGCATGGCTTTAATTAAAATACTAATTTCTATATTTATATATCAGTCTTTATTATTTTTAATCGTAACAAATACTATTATCCTTATAAAGGAATGATGAATAGGAGGATTTCAGAAAGAGTGGAAAGACCTCCATGAACTGAGGCAGAGTGAAACAAGCAGAACCAGGAGAACATCATACACAGTAACTGCAATACTGTGAGATGATCAATTGTGATGGACTTTTGCTACTTTCAGCAATACAACGATCCAGGACAATCTGAGGGTCTTATGAAAAAGAATGCTATCTATCTCCAGAGAAAGAACTGTGGGAGTAGAAATGCAAATAAAAACATATGATTTATCATTTGTTTATTGGGGTACATGTTTTGGGGTCTTGGTTTTTATAAGATTATTCACTTACAAAAATGAATAATATGGAAATACATTTTGCACGATAATGCCCCAGAATGAATTGTTTGTCAGCTCCGAAGGGGAGAAGGGAGATAATATGGATCATATGACTTTGGAAAACTTATGTGGAAATCTATTAAAATTTAAAAATTTTAAAAAGGACCACTGGGGTAAGAACATCCCAGAGTCCTAGGGTTCCCCCAATGGAAAAATACTTTTCATTCAAGCTCCCAGTATTTACCCTTCCTCCAGAAAAACCACTTACTGACTCATCACTCAGTGGTTTGGCTGGAGTAATAGAAGAGATTAAAATAGCCACAGGAAGAAGGGAATAAAACGAGAGAATGCAGACAGGGGGCTGAAGGACCTTGGTACAGTGCTTGACTGAGTTTTCTTGTTGTTCTAGAGGCAGAAAGAGAAAAAGGCAATATGATGTGGGGTCAGATTTACAAGCACGTTCAGCTCATCACTGTGAACTAAAATAGAGACACCAAAATTTGAAGTTGATTGAGGAATCCGTGTAAAAGTCTTCCTCACTTCTGAGTGTTATAGGATAGAGGAAAAGGAAGGTTCAGTCATGCTCCTTTGGAATGGGGAGGAAAGACAATATATAGATTATTTGGAAAAAGAGGCCCAGATTGCATTGGCAAGGTTTTAATGAAGATGATCCCCTTTATGACATACAGCAGCCTCTGTGGTATTGTGATCCAAAGCACTCCAACAAAAGGATGGAACCCAAGTCTGCAGACTGACTTGGCCACTCCCTGCTCCATGACCCTGTGTAAGTCCCTGCACTTTTCTGAAACTCAGTTGAATCATCTGTAAAATGAGGATAATTTTATCATTCCTTACCACACAAGGTGGTTATGAAGATCCAGTGAAATAATGCCTATAAAGCTCGTTGTTAACAGTGAAGTGATATACATTCATAAGTTATTATTATTCACGGAGCCATAAACTAGTCATGAGAGAGATAAACACTGCCTTCTGAGAGCCTGTATGCTAATGGCACCAAAGGCACAACATAAACACCAATTTTTACCCCATATAGTGGGTTCAAAGTAAGCCACTTAGTTTGGTCTTTTCACAGAAACTTCTTGGAAGTTCTACATTCAATGGAACACTGACCTTTGAAAACCAGCTGCCAGACCAATGTGCCCCTTGGGTAATCAGGCTGGCAAAGAAGCCCATGGACTCTGGTTTTCAGTCCTGGTCTTAGGTAGAGTACAAAGGAAAGCAGTGATTACGAACTCCAGTTATCAAAATCTTTTAAAAACAGGTCATGACCAATCTCTGAGCTGCTTGAGGACAGGGACTTGTGGATTTTATCTTTTTTTTTTTAAAAAACCCCATTTTCCATCTCAGAATCAACACTGTATATTGGTTCTAAGGCATAAGAATGGTAAGGGCTAGTCAATAGGAATTAAATGACTTGCTCAGAACCACATAGCTAGGAAATGTCTGAGGCTAGATTTGAACCCAAGACTTCTCTCTCTGTCTCTAGGCCTGGATCTCAATCCACTGAGCCATCCAGCTGTCTCCTGGATTTTATCTTTGTATACTCAGAGTCTGGCCTTTCATACAGCAGGCATTTTAACATTTGCTGAATGAATGAAAAACAGTCAACTGTGGAGAGGCTCCGTGATCACTTCATTAAGGCTGCCATAACTCAAGAGCTCCTGAACTCCTCCATGGCAGTTAAAATCAAAATCAGTCTCATTTCAGTCACCTCTCTTTTCTGAGCCAACCCTGCAACTATCCAGGTAGAGTCCCATTTTCCCTACCAAACCTGGCTCTGTGTCTATGTGGTAACTCTTTAAGAATCAAATCTACCCCAAAGGAAGAGAGCAGAACCCACTCGCGGGACTCCAAAGAACGCATTCCAGGCTTCAAAGGCATGTTCCTTACAGAGGGGCCTTAGAAATGATCTTGGCCAGCCAGAGGAGTCCCCAAACTATACTGAGCAATGGTAACTCTGCTGGGATAGGGGAAAAGACTTATTTCTATGCCTAAATTCTGGCACTTGTATTCAATGACATCATCCCAATATCTTTATGATTTCTCCAGTTTTATCAAAAATCACAAGTTATGTTTAGGGTGCAATGCTTTCAGACTACTCAGGCTCACTGAAGGCCACCAAAGCTCTAAGATATGTCTGTGAGGTCCCTGAATGGCAGGCTATGGCCTGACTGCTAGGGTAGAAAGACTTCTTGAGAAGTGATTCCCCCTCCCTGGCTAATCCCTTAAAACATGGCTAACTCTAATGCTCTCACTGGGACTGAAAGCAGCTAAGCCTGGCCCAGTCTCACCCAAGGGAGGAGCTATGGGGGAGCACAAAGGACACCAGAGACCTCAGCAACAAGAAAGCGAAGGCTGGCCTAGGCTATCCTCGGCTGCCTGGCTGCCCCCTGCGGCCCCCCACCCCCCCACCCCTTCCTTGTTTCCATTCTAGGCTTCTGGTAACTCTCCCAGGCACATGACTGAGTGGGTGGGCACTGGGAGCGCCAAGAGGCCCGCACGTGCCCCGCCCCCCTTTACTGCACAACCAATGACCAAAAAAGGCTGCCGAGGCCGGCCTAGGGAGGTGCAGGGATGTGTGCCCCAGGCTGGGGGATCAATGGGCCGGCTCCCTCGGCTGCTCTTTGGCGCCCTCCAGTGGCAGTCACAGACAGGATGGAGGAGAGCCTGGTCCAACTAGGTTATTGGGTGATTTACAAGCAAACCCAGGAGGATGCCAGCCACCTCCAGGTTATCCAGAAGGCTGCTGCCTGCTCTGGAGAGGGCAGGGTTAGGAGACAGGACCGGGTGCTGGTCCTACCACTGGTGTCTTCTAGGACTCGCTTTGCCTCTTTCTGGGCTTTGGGTGAGCAGGTGCTAAGACTATGGATGGCTAGAAGGGAGCTTGGAGACTCCTTAGGACCACCTCCTGTTGTACAGCTAGTAACTAGCAGAGGTGGGATTCGAATTGTGCTCCTCCAGCCTCCAAGTGGGAGATTCTTTCTACCTCTGGTACTCTACGCTCTAAGAGCGTGTGATGGGAGTCCAGAGCCCGAGTAGGTCATTTCCCGCTCACTGGGACCTACAGGAAAAATGGACTAGCCCCAAATCAAACATTTTGTCCTGGCACTTGGGTGGGAAAGCTATGGAGAGAAGGCCACATTGGGAGGATCTGCAGGTCCCCTTCCACCCAATGAGGGCAGAAGAGAGGAAGCCGAGGGAGGAGACATGAGTTGGAGCTCACGCCTTCTTTTCGCTTAGAGAGACCCTGGCCCAGTTAATCTGCCTGAGACTCGGTTTCCTTATCCAAACAATCAGGACCATTCTTAGACTGTCTAATCAGAGCTGATGGTGTATTTGCTCTGTAAACTACAAAGGGATGACACTCCAGTCGAGATTCCCATCCATTTAGCCCTTATTGAGGCTCTCCTCCCTCTGGGTTCACAAGGATGGACTGAGCCCTCCAGCCAAACCACCAGGAACCCAGTATGGAGAGCTCCATTTTCAGTCCTGGCCCCCAGAGCCTCCTGCCCTTGCACAGGCCCAAGCCAGAGCGGAAGAAGCACAAAGACATAGAGGGATGGCCCTGGCAGTCTGAGGTCAAGCTAGAATCCTTGCTGAACAAAGAAGAGTGGGAGCTGGAACGCCAAGAAATCTCACTTCTTCAGATGAAGTCAACACCAACAGTTCTTGGGAACTATGGCAACTGAGAAAAGGCTGAGCTAGGGTTCTAGTCCCCTGAACTCACACCTCCATTCACTTCTGTCCTAGTGACAATTCTAGGATAGAAGGGCTAGGCAAACAGGGTTAAGTAACTTGCTCAGGCTCACCCAGCTAAGAAGTGTCTGAGGTCATATTTGAACCCAGATCCTCACAACTCCAGGCCTGACTCTTTATCCACTGGGAAGGGAAGACCTGGTGACTGGTAATATCTCTCCAAGAGTCTTTCTACCTTTTTTTTTTTTTTTTTTAAACCCTTACCTTCCTTCTTAGAGTCAATACTGTGTATTGGCTCCAAGGCAGAAGAGTGGTAAGGGTAGGCAATGGGGGTCAAGTGACTTGTCCAGGGTCACACAGCTGGGAAGTGTCTGAGGCTGGATTTGAACCTGGGACCTCCCATCTCTAGGCCTAGCTCTCAATCCACTGAGCTATCCAGCTGCCCCCTTTCTACTTCTTTTTTTAGGTTTTTTTATTTATTTAATTAAATTAGAATATTTTTCCATGGTTACATGATTCACATTCTTTCCCTCTTCTTCCATAGTCAATGAGCAATTCCACCGGGTTTTACGTGTGTCACTGATGAAGACCTATTTCCATATTGTTGATATTTGTATTGGGGTGATCGTTTAGAGCAGGGGTCAGCAACTTTTTTGGCCATGAGAGCCATAAACGCCACATTTTTTAAAATGTAATTTTGTGAGAGCCGTACAGTGCTCACAGTGTGTATTCCTGTAACAGCGCCTGAAAAAAAAAAAGGACTTTATGGCTCCTGCAGAAAGAGCCATACGTTGCCAACCCCTGGTTTAGAGGCTACATCCCCGATCATATCCCCATCATTTCTTTCTCTGGATGTGGATAGCATTCTTTCTCATAAGTCTCCGGGGTCTTTTTAAAAGGCCTTTCAGGAGGCAGCAAGTTAACTCAATGAATAGTCAGGCACAGAGAAATCTAGGTTCAAATCTGGCCTCAACCACTTCCTAGCTGTGTGACCCTGGACAAGTCTCTTAACCCCCATTGCCTAGCCCTTCTATCTTGGAACCAATGCACAGTATTGAGCCTAAGATAGAAGGTAGGGGGTTTAAGGAAGGAAAAAAAGGCCTTTGAAAGAGAAGCTCCAGCTACATGACAACCCCCTGCCTAGGATTTCCCCAGGCCTGCCAATGCAGCTTCCTCAGGGAGCACACTGTGACCTGTAGGCTTGGGCTCTGCTATGGGCAAGAGGCAGCCCAGGGAGCCCCCTTCAACACCTGCAAATCAGGCTCATGATAGCTCACATTCCACAGGAGATGGAGGGACCAGAGAAAGAGAGGTATCATGGTTTAATGGAAAAAGTAATGGGCTCAGAGGAGTGAGGGAAACCTGGCACTGGAGCTTTGTCCTTTGTCTCCTTAATCTCAAGTTTCTTCTTCTGCAAAACGGGGCTAACCCTTGTGCTATCGACATCCCAAGACTGTGAAAACTGATCTGTTTGTGACTCTTAAGAGGCTTGGGAAGAGTAAAATTCAGCTATATCTGTCTTCACCAGGGAGGAAGACCTGAGGATATCTCCAATAACAATACAAAGTTTGGAAAAAGTTGTGACAATAGGGGCGAACAGGGTAATCTGGCCTAGTGAGGAGAGGGTTAGGAAGGCCTAGCTCAACCAACTGGCTGGGGGGCCAGGGCGGCCCCCAAATACTCAGAGACAAGCTGCTGACACACTGCATGGGGGGGGGGGGAAGAGGAGGGGAACACGACCTATGTACACTGAGGCGGGCTCCCTAATCTGACAGCACAAGTTCTAAATACACACATAATGGGGATCTACATTGAGAAAATAGGTCTGGGGTCTGGAGCAACCTTTCAAAGCTTCTCCTAAGCAGCTAATCTATATCAAGTAAGAACAGCTCAAAGTTCTTTAAACTTTTAGCAAGGAGAAGATTGGGGAAAGATCGAGAACCTAATTCCACCCCCTACCCCCTGCTCTCTCTGCCCCCATTTCAACTGGCCAGCAGCCACAAAAAAGTCCTGGTGGGTTGGGAAAGGTAATTTCACTAACTCCAAAACCCAAGTAGGTGGGGCAAAGGGCAAAAGGCAGGACAAAAGAATAAAGAAAAATTGTTGCTTTATCCACAGAAAACCTGAGAAAGGAACTGGTTCTGGAAGTAAGAAACACTTGAGGGATGTGGGCTTTGTATAGTCAGGACAGCCTGGAGCCTGGGGGGCATGCCGAGACACAAGGCAAAGAATGTACACACATTCCAAAGCTCTGAGGGGGTCTCTCTCCCCCCTACTACTCCCAGGGGAATCTGCTGAGGATTGTGAAATCTGACATTGGGCAGCTGGCCAGGCGTACATCAATTGTGGGGCTTGAAGGGGAGTGGGCTCTGGCCACAGACAACAAATGAATGTGTCTGAGGTGGGAGGCTTCCCCTGAGGATAAGGGGTAGGAGGTTTGTAGGAGAGTTTGAAGAAATGCACTTAAATCCCAGAAGTTGTAGAACTCTGTTTAACATGCTAATCATGCATCTGGAATCAGAATGGTTCAGCTTGGCTTCAGAGGGCAAAAGTAGGCAAAATGGGCAGTTAGGAGAGGCAAATGACAACTCCATTGAAAGAAATCTCCTCTTGATCAAAGCTGAACTAGAGGCTAAGAGACTTCTGTGGATGGGAGTGAGTTCCCCTCCATAAGAGTATGAAGAAGCTGGGGTGATTAGCCATCAGAGATGGTGCAATGGATTGAGGCCTTTTTGGAGCCAGGAAGACCTCGGGCAAGCTGCTTATCCTCTAAATTCCAATGCTCTCTAAAACTGTCAGTCTCAGAGAAGGGGCCAGCCTCTACGGGGAGGGGATATTTCCCGATCCAAGGGTGGTTCTCTATCTCAGTCAATCACAGGCCCAGTTTCTATCCTGAGTCCTTTTAATGCCAAACTTATCTGATTTTATAAAACTTTGGGTTTACAAAGGAAGTCCGGGGCAGGGGGGATGGTGGTAGGTGGGTGAAGATCAAGATACCTTCTGACAGTCATATGACCTCAGCACCTTAGTCATCCACCTGGTTGAGGCTTGGTGACTCATCTTCGGGCCTCCCCTCAGGCCCACAGACTATCACAGTGTAGCTCCCCCAGGACTCTGGCTTCTATCCCCAGACCAGAGGGGATTGGTGGACTCTCTGACAGAATAGGGACATCCCAATCCTTCCAAGGAATCCTTGAAACATCTCAGAAGAGGAGGACGACCTCCGAAGCAAAGACCATAAGAGCAGGACACATCACAACACCCCAGATTTAGGGCTTTTGGAGATCCCAGGGGCCATTTCATCCACTCCCTTCATTCTCCTAAAGGGTTATAGCATGGGAAAGTCTGGCACAGGTCAAGAGTCCTGCTACCAGTGAGTGCCAGGAGGTGGCCTTGATGCCAAAAGCAAGAACACCTGGAATATCAAAGACTCCAACTAGTGTTTCTGTGCATGAAGCCTTCTGCCTACAGCAAGGATGTGTGAGGAGAAGGATGAAGATATCAACTACCCAACCCCGCAATGTGCTTCAGGGAAAAGGAGGGTCCCAGGGTCCCAGGGCTCTGTATGTCTGGGTTCTAGGGCCACTGCCAACATCCCTGTTCCATACCTCATACTCAATGGCGAGGTCTGTGTTGTCATCAATGTCCACCTTGGCCATCAGCACCTTCCCCTCCTGCTTTGCCACCATTTTCTCTAACCGGGGGCCCAAGATCTTGCAGGGGCCACACCACCTCAAGAAGGGGAGGAAAGGAAGCATCTCTGTCAGACAGGGCTTGTCTCATTCCTCTGCACCCTGCTGCTAAAAACAAGGGAGGGTTCTGCAGGGAACAGGGGCAGGCAAGCTCATTAAGATATAATGGGGATGAATAATTAAAAATTATCCATAAAACTTTTAAAAAAGAGGCATCAAAAATGAGATAAGAAAAATTTAGCAGCTCAATTCTCAGCTTTGAAGAATTCTCAGTGCATCTCCATTTAAATACATCTTTCTCATAAGGGAATGATTGTCCTCTTGGGAAGCACCATCAAAGCTGTAAGCCCTGGCTGAATATTACCAGGAAAGGTACCTTGGCTGACTGTCAAGGGAACAACACAGCCTCTGAGCACCGATAGTGAACAGCAGGGCTCATAAAGAGGTGGCTTCCCCTTCCTGTTTACCTCAAATGATTTTTCAGAGTCTGGTTTCTGTCAGTGATCCCTAAGGCAGCACAGGATGCATAAAAAGGAAGAGATGATGTTGTCTTTAGTGGGCAGCCAGGTGGCACAGTGGAGAAAGTACCAGGCCTGGAGTCAGGAAGACCCATTTTCCTGAGTTCAAATCCAACCTCAGACACGTACTAGTTGTGTGACTCTGGGCAAGTCATTTAACACTGTTTTTCTCAGTTTCCTCATCTGTAAAATGAACTAGAGAAGGAAATGGCAAATCATTCAATATCTCTGCCAAGAAAACCCCAAAAGGGGCTACCAAGAGTAAGCACAACAAAAGCTGTTGTCCTAGAGCTTTAAACTCCTCATCCCTGGGAAGTATCTCCAGGCAGCAGAGGAGGAAGGCTGAGGGCAAAGTCCTATTATCCTCTCTGCTTTAGAGGGATTGTTTATCTACAGCTCCAGGTGGAACCCCAGCCAATATATTTGTGCAAACCCCTGCCCCAATCACCAGGCAGTCATCAAATCCCTCTTATTCAAATAACCCTCCCCACCCAACACAGGAAATATGATCTCCATTAACAAATGAGGAAAATGAGGCAAGAGGACAGATGACTTGCTTAAGGCCACAGAGTCAGAGAACAAAACAAAATGAGAACAACTCAAGTGTTTATCAGAGATGAAGAACTCAAGAGCCCTCTCAGGTTCTAAATTGAATGTCTCAC
Organism: Gracilinanus agilis; assembly: GCF_016433145.1. Classification (NCBI taxonomy): domain Eukaryota; kingdom Metazoa; phylum Chordata; class Mammalia; order Didelphimorphia; family Didelphidae; genus Gracilinanus; species Gracilinanus agilis. The sequence continues at coordinate 218,769,432 of NC_058134.1, read as the reverse complement.
ACCTTGCCTTACTTAGAGGGGTTTAATGAATTCTCTCTAGTTGACTGTAGTCAGGCCAATTAACATGGGCCCCAAAACCCAGAAAGATGCTTTAACTTAAAAAATAAGAAACAAACCGTGACCAACATCTTGTCATGGGCATTTCCATTTAGGGTCAAACCACCAGGAAAGTTTGATAAATTTTCATAGGTCTTCTCCAGTTTGGAAGAGTGACAACTTAAAGACACAAAGGGCTTATAGGTAAGGTTATTAAACTGGTCAGAAAACCAGGAGAGGCCAAATACCGCCCTCTAATGGTACATTAGACACCCCTTTTTTTAACCACATTTATTCACAATATAATTTTAAATACTCCAGAGGTGGGGGCCCTGGAAACATGGGAAAATTCTTTGGAAACCGAATATAGCTCTTCCAAGAACTCTTTTTGGGGCCTGTGTTCATTTTATGTTTTCATTTCACTGGGTCTTCTGAATTTGAACCTTGATCTATATTTCTAAAGTAGCTATCTATGGTTAGGTTCTATTTCATTTATTCATTTTTCAATTTTTAGCGGCTTATTTGTTAACTTAAGAAAAAAAGTGACCCAGGACTTAAAAAAAACCCTACCCTCTGCCTATGTCCAATACTCACTGTGCGTGGAAATCCACAACGACTGGTGTCTGACTGTTGACAACTCTGTCCTGAAAGTCAGGCCCATCCTGGACATTAAATGTAACCTTACAGACCCTGGTGGTAAAAAATGTCCGGGCCAAACTAGGTACAGGAGCTGGTCTGCCAGGGTTACCCTGGACTAGAACCTCAGGAGAAAGAGGCGCCCACTGACATTGAGGGAACTTTCTGGAGAAGAAAGAGGCCGCGAATCTCCTGAGGACCATACGCTGAGCCATCTATAAGGAAAAAAAAAGAGAGGATGAGGATATGTGAACGTGGTCAATAAAGACAAAAACAAGGCTGCCAAGACCAATAAAGCTAACAAGGAGGATTTCTTGTTTTCTTGTTTCTTGTGAAATCTCTGGATTTCAAGAAAGGAGATGACCAAAGAGGAAAAAGGGGATGTGGGACCAGAGAGAAAGGAATTAAAGAATAGCAGAAAGAAGGAAAAACAAGACTCTCAGTGGAGCTGATGGATAATGGGAAGAGTGAAATCAGAAGGCAAAAGAAATAGAAGATAGGTCTCACATCTAAAATATATAGAGAACTCTGTCAAATATATAAGAATTTGAGCCATTCTCTAATTGGCAAATGGTTGAAAGATATGAACAGACTGTTTTTGGATGAAGAAATCAAAGTTTTATGTAACAACATGAAAAAATTATCTAAATCGTTATTGATTAGAGAAATGCAAATCAAAACAAATTTGAGATACCATTTCACACAGATCAGATTGGCTAAAATGATAAATGCTGTCAGGGATGTGGAAAAATGGGGATACTAATACCCTGTTGGTGGAACTTTGAACTGATACAACCATTCTGGGGAGTAATTTGGAAGGAATTATACCTAAAGAGTTGCAAAACTGTGTATACCTTTTAAAAATTTTATTTAGGGGGCAGCTGGGTAGCTCAGTGGAGTGAGAGTCAGGCCTAGAGACAGGAGGTCCTGGGTTCAAACCCGGCCTCAGCCACTTCCCAGCTGTGTGACCCTGGGCAAGTCACCTGACCCCCATTGCCCACCCTTACCAATCTTCCACCTATGAGACAATACACCGAAGTACAAGGGTTTAAAAAATTTTTTATTTAATTTTTTTCTAGTTACACGTAGAAACAATTTTTTTTAAAACCTTTAACTTCTGTGTATTGGCTCATAGGTGGAAGAGTGGTAAGGGTGGGCATTGGGGGTCAAGTGACTTGCCCAGGGTCACACAGCTGAGGCCGGATTTGAACCTAGGACCTCCTGCCTCTAGGCCTGACTCTCAATCCACTGAGCTACTCAGCTGCCCCTTAGAAACAATTTTTGACAACTGTTTTTTGACATTCTAGGATTCAGCTTTTCTTCCTATTTCCTTGATGTGGTAAATAGTCTAACATAGGTTATACCAGTGCTTTTATACAATAGATATTTCTACATTGCTTATCATGATAGAAGACACATCTCATACATACATTAAAAACTCATGAAGGAAATAAGTGGAAGATGGCATGCTTTGATCTGCCCTCAGATGCCAACAGTTCCTTCTTTGGCTGTGGATAACATTTTTCATTGCGTATGCCTTTTGATCCAGGAATACCATTATTGAGTTTATTTCCTAAGATGATCAAGGATAATGGAAAAGAAACTATAAGTTCTAAAAAAATTTTAGTGGATGTTTTTGTGGTGACAACTAGAAATTGAGGGGATGCCTATCAAATAAAGAATGGCTAAACAAGTTGAGGTATTGTGATGGAATACTACCGAGTTGAGGGAATGATGAACAAGTTAATTTTGGAAAAACATGAAAAGATTTGCATGAAATAATGAAGAATGAAATGAGCAGAACCAAGAGAACATAATATAAAGTACCAAAAATATTACTTGAAGAATGACATGTGTATGTCCACCTCCAGAGAAAGAACTGATAATCAGTGAGACATAGTTAAAAAAAATTTTTTTAAGACAGAGTTTTATATATGAGTATATCTTTTTGTCAAATGAAGGCCTTCTCTAATGAGGAGAAAGGAGTGAGGGAGGGTGGACTAATTGGGATTTAAGTGTAACAAATAAATAAATTTTAAAAAGAGAAAAAAAGACAAAAGAAAACAGTGTGTGGAGGCATGAAGAACCAGGAGGGAGGTGTTGTCTGGGAGTCAAGGGTCTGACCTAAAGTTCTAGCTTTGGCATTCCCTTGTTGTGTGACCTCAGGTAAAACTCTCCTCAACTGTAATATGAGTAAAATTTCTAAGGTCTCTCCCAGCTCTGAAGTTTATTATCCTGTGCCTGGATCCCAGCCAGGCATGAAAAGGACATCTCAACTCCTCAAATTCAGATTCAGTTTAGGTGGCTACTATGTGTCAGCTCCACAGGGCCCTAGATACAAAAAAGAGCCAGCAGCTTCCTTTGAGGGACTTAATCCAGCAGGATGATGCAAGAGTAAATAATTCGAGAAAAGGCAGATACCCTGTTTGGACAAAAATGAAATCCAAACAGAGAGCTCTAGAACAATGTGAGGAGACCCTGGAATGCCAGGGCTGAAGGGGGCCTGGAGAGGTCATGTGGTCTAGCCTCCTTTTTTTTACAGCCAAGGAAAGTGAAGGCCAGATGGGTAAATATTCTAACCAAGGTCGGATAATCAGTTATGAATAAGAATTTATTAAGCATTTTCTATGTGCTAGACCCTACTAAGAAATAAGGGTAGGCTCCAGGAATTGATGCAGAGCAAAAGGAGCAGAACCAGAAGAACATTGTACACAGAGACAGATACACTGGGGCACAATTGGATATAATGGACTTCTCTGCTAGCAGCAATGCAATGACCCAGGACAATCCAGAGGAACTTATGAGAAAGAGCGCTATCCACATCCAGAGAAAGAACCGTGGGAGCAGAAATGCAGAAGAAAAGCAACTGCCTGAACACATGGGCTGATACGGACATGATTGGGGATGTAGACTCTAAGTGATCACTCTATTGCAAATATTAAAAATATGGAAATAGATCTTGATCAATGATACATAAAACCCAGTGGAATTACTTGTTGGCTCTGGGAGGGAGAGAGGGAGAGAAAGAATATGAAACATGTAATCATGGAAAAATCCTCTGAAATAATTAATTAAATACATACATTTTTTAAAAAAAGGAATAAGGGTAGGAAAAACTATAGGGAATTTACATTCTAAAGAGGGATACAAATAACAGAGGAACACACAGTGGACATGTAAAGTTTATAAACACACATGTATACAAAGTAGTTAAATTTGAAGTAGCTTGGGAAGGAGGGCTCTTGTAGCTGGTGGAAGCAAGAAAGTCTTCATGCCTGACAGTGAGCTCTTGAGGTGGGAAGTGGAGGAGGGAGGGTATTCCAGGCAGATCTATATAGAGGAATGGAGGGACGAGATGGTGCCATCTCACTTGTGACAGGTAGAGAAGAGACCAGTCTGGCTTCTATGCTTATAATACTTTATGGTTTACAGAGCATTTTATATCTGTTACCTCATTTGATCATCACAACAATCCTGGGAGGAAGATACTATTATCATCCCCATTCTACTGTTGAGGAAACTGAGGCAAACGGAGGTCAGTGATTTGCCCAGGGTCACACACAGTTAGTGTTTTCCTAACTCCAAGTCCAACATTGGCACCTGCAACAAATGAAGCTGGAAAGATAGGACCCAGGTATAATGTATTTATTTTTAATTTACTTTTTTTTAAACCCCTACCTTCTGTCTTGGAATCAATACCATACATAGGCAGAAGACTGGTAAAGGCTAGGCAATGGGGGGGTTAAGTGACTTGCCCAGGGTCACCCAGCTAGGAAGTGTCTGAGGCCAGATTTGAATCCAAGACCTTCAGTCTCTAGGCACAGCTCTCAATCCACTGAGCCACCAGCTGTCCCCTTCCCAGGTACAATTTGAAAGCTAAAGGGTTTATGTTTTATCTTAGAGGCAATAATAAATCACTAGAGTGGCTAAGTAGAGAGGTCATAGTCAGATTTATGCCTAAGACAAATGACTTTGGTATCAGCATGTAGGAGAAGTAAGCCTCAAGGAAGGGAGACAGTTCAGAGGCTATTGCAATAATGTGGGCCAGAGGTGAAGGAGACTAATCTCCTAAAACAGTAGTTGTGTGAGGGGGGGAGAAGGGGTCCAATGGGAGGGAGGTTTTGGAGGTTAAAATGGAGAGATCTGGCATGCAGTCATCCAGGCTGTAGGAGATTCAAATCCAGAGCTTCTGATTCCAACACTTTCCCCTATATCTCACTGTCAAGTAAGAGCTGAAGAATCTGGCATAAGGAAAAGAGAACTTGATGGAGACAGAGGTCAGAATACTGACTCTTCCTCCTGGGACAAATCAAAAAAGCTGAGGGTTTATTCCATCAGATTATCTCTTAGGTCCCTCACCTGTGCATCTACAAAGGTATCCCTACATAGCAGGTGTTCATTTTCATAACTATTTCAATTTAACTGTTTTCCTTTGTAATCCTATGTAATTAAAAAAAAAAATCCTTACCTTCTGTCTTAGAATCCATACTGTGTACTGGTTCTAAGGCAGAAGAGCAGTAAGGAATAGGCAATGAAGGGTTAAGTGGCTTCCCTAGGGTCACACAACTCGGAAATGTAGGAGGCCAAATTTAAACCTAGAACCTCTATCTCCTAGGTCTAGCTCTGTATCCAGCAAGCCACCTAGCTGCCCCTCAATCCTATGCTTTAAAAAAAAAAAAAAACCAACACCACACAATTTTGAGAAGAGGTATAAAGGCTTGGCCAGACTGACTACCCAAAGAGTCCAGGACAAAAAGAGTTAAGAACCCCTGTTGAGGATCAAATGAGATAAGTAAGGGTCTCTGCAAACCTTAAAAGTATTATATAAATGCAAGTTATTATTATAGGATGTTAAATTGGAAGACATTTTAGAAACCATCTAATCCAACTCTTTCCTTTTACAGACGTGGAGACTGAAGTCCAAAGAGACATGACCTGGCCGAGAGCACATCGGGAATCATTTAGAATTATATACTACTAGAAAAGCTCCGTACTAGGCTCTGGGGATACAAACCTGAAAGATGAGACAGTCTCTACCGTCAAGAAGTTTACATTTTGCCAGGGAGAGAAGAGGCAGGAAATTTGAAGAGGGAGAGAACTCTGTGGTGATGAAGGCTAGGAAAGACTTCTCTAAGAAGAGGGTATCTGATCTGGGAACGGAAGGAAGTCAAAGATTCTAAAAGGCAGAGGTGAGGGAGGTGGGAGACTAGCAGTTTGGTTGCAATCGTAAGGCGAAAAAGGAGATATTCCCTTAAATCCAGAAGCTCCTGGACGGCAGGGACTGTTTTGTAAATATAAATGTTCCTGGATTGATCAATAGATCTCCCACCCCCAGCTTCCAGCGGAGCGCGCGGCACGTGCAGGGGTCAGAATCAATGCTTGTTGCTAACTGGGGAATGCAAGCCTGGGCTAGACCAGGCAAGGCCTTGAATGCCGAGCTTAGGAATTTGCCTTTAAACCTAGAGGAATGAGAAGCCTCGGTAGACACATGAGGCGGGGAGTGACCAGCCGGAGGGGCCGGGGGTGGGGGTGGGGAAGGGACCCGCTAGGGCGGACAGACCCGAGAGGAAGCTGGACGCCGCCCTCTGCCCGCCCCGAGGATTCCCCACGCGCCTCCTACCTCCTGCGGCGCGAGCGCGGCCACGAGACCGAGCGAGCGAGCGGCAAGCGGCTAGCAGCGAGCGGAGAGCAGAGGCACCTAGGCCTCCCTGCCCTCTTCTCTCCCGCAGCCTCCGCCCCCTCCGGCCCGGCACGGCTTGGCCCAGCCCGCCCGTCAAGGGCACGGCTGGCGTCACTTCCGCTTCAGGGGCTGGATCACGTCATTTCCGGCAGCCGCCTGTGAGCTTTGCTTTTATCTTTCCCCAGAGACGGAAGAGAACGGGAGGAGAGAGGAGGAGAAGGGCGGAGAAAGGGCGACGCGAGCGGAGCGGGAGGGGTCCGTCGATGCATGCGCACGCTCCAGGAAGTCGTGCTCACCGTTAGGGCCGGAAGTGGGCGGAGCAGGCGGACGCGGGTACGTTAACGCCCACTGGCTCCTCCCTGTTGCCCCGAGGTCATTCTGAGTGACCTGTTGCATATTTGCCTAGGCCCCAGTCTCTCCATTTGTAACATTAAAGGTAGAACTGGGAGAGAGTCCTGGACCTCTGGGCTCCGTCCCCCGGAGCAGGCTGGACAGCCTTGAGGAGTTGCGCCTCCCCAACCTCAGTATCCCTATTTGCAAAATAGGGAGGTTGGCGTCTAGCAGCCCAGAAACTTGTCCGTCACTGCCTTAAGAATCCGGAGAGAACCTAAGTCCCTGTCCGTTAGTACCCTTGGAAATGATAAACCTATGTCTTTACCAAGAAAACCCCAAGATTGAACAACAACAGAATCTCTGAGCTTCCGTCCAGGCTGCCTCTCCTGTCTGGAATGCTCTCTGCTTAGAATCCCTGGCCTCCTTCCGGACTCGCCTCAGATCCCACCTTCTGCAGGAGGACTTTCTGGATATCTTCAGATGGCCGGTGCAGGCTTTTCATTCTGGGGGCTGTGACCTCATTATTTGTTTATTTATTTATTGGTAAATATTTTAAATACAATTAATTACAATTCTAGGCATTTTATCCTTTTGGAACTATTATTCTGAGAAGGGGTCTGTAGGCTTCATCAAATTGTCAAAGGGGTCCCCGATATAAGAAAGGAGGAAGAAAACAAACATTTATTGAGTGCCTACTATGTGCTGGACACTTATGAATATTATATCTTGTGATCCTCACAACTTTGAAGTAGGGGCTACCATGATCTACTTGTACAGTTGAAGAAATTGGGACAGAAATTAAATGAATTGTCCAGGGTCTCACCGCTACTAAGTGTCTAAGGTCATATTTGAATTCAGATACCTAACACACTATCCAGTGAGCACCTAGCTGCCTCATAAAACTTCACCAAAAAAATAGATTAATTAACCCCTGTGCTAGTTCCTATAGCTAACTAACTTGTATCCACTTCATGTTATTTAGTGCCTTGTATCAACTTTATATATTATTTCTTATTTATATAAGATTTTTCTTATATATATATATGATAAGATATTTCTTATCTATACTTACATATTTCCCCTGTTACTCTAGCTCTTTGATGGTAGAGATACTTTTATCTTTGTATTCCCACGTCCGGCCCTCAGTGTTTAATAAATGCTTGATGTAAAGGATTATTTGAGTCTTAGGTTCATATTCCCTGTCTGTGAATTCATAATAGCTGATGAAAAATATTCCAAGGCATGTATTTGCAGAAGAAATCAGCTCCAGGGCTCCTCAGTAGTCATAAAGACCCTGAATACAGATCTTGCACCAATTTTTATACATTAAAACAATAAATAGGATACAAAACAGGATATAGGATTGGGTAATCTTATTGGGTATTTCTTATTGGAAGAAAGATAAAGGATGTTCTATGTTGGGAGAGTGAGAGTGAGTGAAATTCTCTGAAACTAGGTGATATATGGGAAACCAAGAAAATGGAAGTTCATAAAATGGAGTCAGTGTTCACAAGATTGGAGTCAGTTTGGCTCTCACATCATCTTTGTATTCCTCTTCTGTAAAGTGGAGATAAAGATACTAGTAGTACCTACCTCACAGGGGGGTAGTGAGGACCAAGGGTGATAAGAAAGATGAGGGTGGAATTTTCTCTGACTCTCAAAACTATTATCTGTTCTAGCATTTGAAGGGTTGTCACTGTCACAAAGGAAGTGGTTCCTATGTCCCTTAGCATCGTAGATTTAGGGTTAGAGGAGAGTTTCTAGATCTTCCTAGGGTCTCAGATTTACAGTTGGTAGTGATATGAGAGGTCATCTAGTGCAATTCCTTCATTTTACAAATCTGGTGTCTGAGGTCCACATTGGGAAAGTGATTTACCCAAGGTCAAACTGCTGTTTAAACAGCAGCAGAGTTTGCATTTAAACACAGGCCCTCTGACTACCCAAATCTAGTGTTTTCGAATATTTGAAGGGCTGTCATGAGTGAGAAGAATTAGGATTTCTACTTGATGCTTATGTGTGTACATGTTATTTCCCCAGATAAGACTATAAGCTCCTTGAAGACAGACACTGTAGGGCAGAGACTGTCTAATCTTTGTCTTTTTATTTCATACTACTTATTAATTGAATGACCTCTGAGGGTAGGTCTAGGAGTTATGGGAGTTGGGGAGGTAAAATAGAAGGAGAAAGACTGGTTTTGGATATGCAAATTGAGTCCCTAAGCCCATTGGTATGGGACTCTAAGGAGAGTCTAGAATGAGGTCCAGAATTACATTTGGATGAAAGAAAAATGCTACCTAACATGTAGATTTGTCCAGAAGTAGAACAGGCTGCCTTGGGATATAATGAGTTCTCCCAAAAGTAAGAGCAAAAAGCTGGATGAGTATAAATTAAAGATATCTTTTAGAGAGCAAATAGGTGGCTCAGTGGATTGAGAGCCAGACCCAGAGATGGGAGGTCCTGGGTTCAAATTTGACCTCAGACATTTCCTAGCTATTTGACCCTGGGCAAGTCACTTAGCTTCCATTGTCTAGCCCTCTCCACTCTTTTGCCTTGAAACCAATACATAGCAGTGATTCTAAGACAAAGTTTTTATTTTGTTTAAAAAATGTTTCCGTGGTTACATGTCATAAGACAGAAGGTTTTTTAAAAAAGAGCTGAATAACCATTTTTAGGGTCATCGGAATGGGGAATTCCTGTTCAAAGTTAGACTAAATCACCCAAAGGTTCTGTGACCTGCTATGTAAATAGGAGCTTTTGTTATTATTATTATTATTTTTAAAAACCCTTACCTTCCATCTTAGAGTCAATACTGTGTATTGGCTCCTAGGCAGAAGAGTGGTAAGGGCTAGGCAATGGGGGTTAAGTGACTTGCCCAGGGTCACCCAGCTAGGAAGTGTCTGAGGCCAAATTTGAACCTAGGACTTCCCGTCTCTAGATCTGGCTCTCCACTAAGCTACCCAGCTGCTGCCTTTTGTTATTATTTGTGATCTTAGACAAGTCTCTTTGCCCCTTTCTGAATCTTAGTAAATGAAGGCTTTGGACTAAGAAGCAATATAATACAAAGTAGAAGGAACGTATAGAGTCTTGGATACTTGGGTTCATATCTCCTCTCTACCTTTCACTATCTCTGTGCCATTTGCAAGCCTCTGATTGAGTGAAAGTTGTAAAATATAAAGAAGGCATAATACCTTCAGATCCTTTGACTTATTCTGATTTTGGCCACCTCACATTCTTTGTTCTCAGATATGGCCATCTTTGGTTAGCTCTGCTACTCCCAATTCTCTGCCACTCCCAAGCCAATTGCCCAACTCCTTTGAAATCCCAGCAGCAATGCTGCAGCTGCCTAAAAATCCTCAGGATGGGGTGAGGGGAATGCTTGGAACAAATCCACATTCACCAGGCAGCTTGTGCTCCATGCCAAGTGTTCAGCACAATGAGCTTCCTTGTCAAAGGCAGGATGAAGAGGGGGGTGGATGCTGGTGAGTGAGGATTATACTCTATCCCTTCTGCAGTCCTGGTTTCCCCAACTGACCTCCCATTTCAGCATTTGATTCCTCTTTGTGCCAAAGTCAACCTATGCTTTACAGTGGTCATCAAGGGGCCAGGAACTCCAGGGGTGCACCAGCCCAGGACTGCTTCTGATGAACATATCCTGCAGTGCAGCTGTGGCTGCAAAGAGCTGACGCTGTCTAATAGGGGTGCTCAAATCCCACCTGCTTTCATTTCTGCTCTTTTGTTTTCATCAAAGTTCTCTTCAAGAACTGCATATTAGTCTTATTCAGCATTTGTGAAGAATTTTGCAGAGCCAAATTACATTTCATCCTTAGAATGTCAAAGTTGTGCCAGGCTTGGTATCCCCATTTTACAGCTAAGGGGATAGAGAGGGACACATGTCAAGACAAGGACACATAGTCATGCCATTGAGACTTCTGGTCCAATATTGACCCACTAACATTTAGTTTCCATATTTAGGATTAGTTTAAGAATTTAGTAAAAGGGGGCAGCTAAGTGGTATAGTAGATAGAGAGCCAGGCTTAGAGTTGGGAGAACCTGGGTTCAAGTCTGACCTCAGATACTTCCTAGCTTGGTGACCTTGAGCAAGTCACTTAACCCCACTTTGCCTAGCCCTTGCTCTTTTATTTTGGAGTTGTGTTACTAAGATAGAAAGTAAGGGTTTGAAAAACTTTTTTTTTTTTTTAAAGAATTAGGAGGTCTGCCCCCCTGGCTTTTAGATTTAATCCTCTTATCTCTATCCTCAATTTATTTTACTGTCCTGGGACAAACCAGGCAAGCTTTGTACCTAGAACCATCCCTGTGGGGAACAATTCACAAGCTCTAATTGGGTGTTCTGTTCCCATTATGTTAGAGTGACAATGAGGCTGCATGCAATAATTTTTATTACAAGAAGGTGCCAGGATTGGTTAAGGGGGACGTGCATATGTCTCTTGAAAAAGCCTCATGTGCAAGTTACCTACTCAAAGTCTGGAACTACTCTCAATTTCTTTACCTTTAAAGTGATGAGGTTGGTTAGAGGATCTATAAGGGGCAGATGGTCTATATTTTCCAGCTTTAAATACCATCCATGCCAAAGTAGTTAAGCTCCCTTTCTATGCGGGGCATTGTGCTAGCTCCTGGGAAGCAGTTCCCCCAAATGGGCACTTACACTCATTGGCTGGGTCCCTAAGAGACTAATGACAACCACCACCCTCTGGATTCTAGGGGTGATCTTAAGGGGCTTCTTTCTGAAGCTGTTATTCATGAGCCCTTATCAGTGTGCTCTCTACTGTTTATCAACCATATTAAATTAGCTTTTATAAAGGAAAGTTTTACTTGGTTGGTATGCAAGGATAGTTATTACAAAAACATCTCCCAACCAGGGGCAGAGTTTCTCCTTAAGCAGTTCAAACTTGGCACATTGAGCAAATAATAAATACACAGTTCTTAATCCTTAGAGGTCCTTTTCTCCCTCACTGCAGATTTCATAAATTTCCATTTGGGTATTCCTCTCTGGCTGGCTTCAATATATCTTTCTGTACTTGGTATAGATCCTATTAAACATTGTTGCTTGAATGACCCTGCTACAGATAAGAACTCCAGATCTTACTATCTTTAGTTCACAAGGTTCATGAGTCGGAAGGGGAGAAAAACTTGATCTTCCATCTCGTCCCGAAACATTTCTCTTTTATTAGTCCTTCACTGCTGTTTCCGTCCATTCCTTGACTTTCTGTGTTAAACATGAACTTTGGTTAAAATGGGTATATGATTTAAATATTGAATGATACCATAAATAAATTGGGGAAAAATAGAATAGTTTACCTGGTAGATCTATGGAGAAGGGAAGAATTTATGACCAAACAAGAGATAGAGAACATTATGAGATATAATATGAATAATTTTGACTATATTAAGTTTAAAAGGTTTAGTACAAACTAAACCAAAACAGCCAAGATTAGAAGGGAAACAACAAACCAGAAAAAAATTCTTATAATAAATTTCTCTGATAAAGGTCTCATTTTTTAAATATATAGAGAATTAAATCAAATTTATAAGAATACAAGCCATTCCCCAGTTGACAAATGGAAAAAAGGATATGGATAAGCAGTTTTCAGATGAAGAAATCAAAGCTAACAATAATCATGAAAAAATGTTCTAAATCACTTTTTTTAATTTTATTTTTATTGTCATGCAAAACACACTTCCATATTGGTCATTGTTTTAAGAGTACACTCATACATAACCAAAATCCCAAATAAAACCATAAATACACTGATGTGAAAGACGACTCCAACAGTTCTTTCTCTGGAGGTGAATAGCATTCCTTGTCATAAGTGCCTCAGAATTGTTCCAGATCAATGCATTGCTGAGAGTAGCCATGTTTTCACAGATAATCATCATCCAATATTGCTGTTATTGTGTACAGTGTTTCCCCAGTTCTGTTTGTTTCACTCTGCACAGGTTCCTGTAGATCAGTGGTTCCCAAACTTTTTTGGCCTACTACCCCCTTTCCAGAAAAAATATTACTTAGTGCCCCTGGAAATTAATTTTTTAAAATTTTGATAGCAATTAATAGGAAAGATAAATGCACCTGTGGCCATCACCGCTTCCTTGGATTGCTACAGCATCCACCAGGAGGCAGTGGCGCCCACTTTGGGAATCACTGCTATAGATCTTTCCAGTTTTTTTCTGAAATCACCCTGCTTATCATTTCTTAAAGCACAATGGTATTCCATCTCCAACATGTACCCCAATTTGTTCAGCCATTCCCCAATTAAGGGACATCCCCTTGTTTTTCAATTCTTTGCCATCAGAAAAAGAGATGCTATCTGAACTGAGAATTGGATATGAGAAAAATAGAATCAACTACCATTATTTTCCCTCTAAGAAAACATTAGTTAAATGAATAATGAATGGTACAGGAGTATTGGGGTGGGAAAGAACATTGATTTGGAGCCAGAGTTTCCAGATTAAAATCGTGGCAGCCACTTACTGCTTGCATCACTTTGGGAACATCACCTAACCCCTACGGACTTATTTCCATTTTTCAAATTGAAAAATGAAGGGATTAGACCTTAGATGACCTCTAAGGTCCTTTCCAGTTTTAAATCATTGAGTATATGAATAAATGTGCCTGTATTTGTGGGTCTCTGTGTATATTCCAATAGCATCATAGTAGCCTTAACAAATAACAATAAAACAATGGGGCTTTGGTCTGGAAGAAATGGGGAACATACCACTTGGTTATGTTTATAAGATTTTTGTAGTATGCTGGCTCAAAAATGCCCTGCAGCAGATTTTTTGGCAAGAGGCAATCTCAAGTTGGTTTGATCCAATCTATTAAAATAGGGAAGGAAGATCTTTTTGCTTTATTCTTGGCTCTACTATAATTCCTAATACCCTTATTCCTTCATCTGTAAATGGGAAGGGATCACATTTTCCTCTTGCTCTCTTTGGGAATCCCCAGAGGCAGCTAGACAGATGTGAAAGGAAAGATAAGGGCAAAGCCACGTTTTATGTTGGGAACTTGTATATTTCTTGTTTTTTAGAGGGGCAGCTAGGTGTCCAAGTGGATAGAGTACTGGACCTGGAGTCAGTAAAACCTAAGTTCAAATCTGTCCTTGGACATTAATTGTGTGACCCTAGGCAAGTCCCTTAGCCCTGTTTATCTCAGTTTCCTCATCTGAACAACAAATGGCTCTCTAGACACTTTCTTCCATTAGCAGTGTTGCCTTTGGGATAGTTCCATCTGACTTAGAGGAAAGGTTGTGGATTTGAACTTTTGAATATTTTATGTGTGCCCTGAGAATATGTTATTAATTCAACTGCCACTTGCTGAGGTGTGATATAGTATAAATGAGCTCATTTTGGAGTCAAGGACCAGGGTTCAAATGATACAGGCACATAATAAAGATATGTTGAATGAATGAATGCTACTCACTGCTGGTATGAGCTCGCTAAGTCTCTAGATTCCTTTGTCAGTTTCCTCATCTCAAAAATAAGGAGTCTGTACAAAATGAGAAACAGCATGGTGATTGTGAATAGAGAGCTGCACTTAGTCAGGGACACCTGGGTTCAAGTTCTGCCTCTGATACATACTGACTGTGACTCATCAAGCCACACAAGTCACACACACTGGCTATGTGACTCTGGATTGCAGAGTAAATACTGACCTATTTTGGTGAAGGGAGTTTCCTCTCTTAGGAATTCTGTATATGAGAGCCTAAGTCTAGTTCCTATAAGCCTTGAACAGGATGACCTCTAAGGTCCCTTTCAGTTTGGAATCTTTGGAACATGAGCTCCCAATTGTGATCTAGTCCTACTTAAATGATGCCAACAGCAGCTGCTCCTGCTTGGAAATAGACTCTGCTCCTGGGATACCTTTCTTCCTTAGGGAAATGATCAAGGGTTAAAGGGAGAAAGAGGGAGATGCAACAAGGTCAACTGTCCATAGCATCTTGGGTTGGGAACTTGTTAGGCTCCTTTTTTTGGAGGGATCTTTAGAATCTCCATGAAAAAGGACAGTTTCCTGAAATTTATAAATAATTTATGAACAGAAAAAGGGGTTTATTTTGCCACTACTAAAATTTCTTATCAGTGGGTGTAGTTGCCACTCTCCCTCAGTTACAAGCCATATGTGAGCAAAATACCAAGATAACAAGCAACATTTGCCAAAACGGGTCTAGCATCCTGTCCTGCCGTCTCTGGAGGGCAGTCCCATGGCTGATTTAATGTTTTCTAACTCTGTTCTTGGGTTGGTTAGGCATAGGACCCTGGGGCCATAGGTGAGATGCCTTTCTCTATAAACTTTGAAATTTCTGCACTGTCATTGTCTGGAATGTTCACTGAGTTACAGGGATCTGTACACCTGAGTTCTAAACGCAGTTTTTCTGTTGAGTAGGACATTACCTTGACAAAGTCATTTCCTTTATCTTGGCTTCTTAAATCTATAAGGTGATTGGGATAACATTTTGCTTTACCTACCTCACAGAGTTGTTAGGAAGACCACCTTTATTTAATTTTGTTTGACAAATATGTGTTGTACATAGTGAGAACTTAAATGTTTATTGAATGGAATGGAATCCATATTATATGCAAGGCTCAGAGACAGATGTATATGTGTGTGATGGAGGATAGGGGAAGGGAATACATTACAAATGGGAGGAAGGAGCACTTCCATTATTCATGAAGCTTATCATCTATGAAAGTATATAACATATACACAGATCACTATATCACAGAGCATAGTATGACCATGTATAAGAGATGTATAAAGTACAATGAGGGTTTGGAGAAAGGAAAGCTTGATCAGGGACTGCTCTATAGGGGAGGTGGCATTTGAAGCTTGGCCTCAGTGAGTAGGTAGGAATTGGATGGGTGCAGCTGTGGAATTGGAGAGGGCCTCTCAGGCAGAAGTAATAGAGTGATCAAAGACATGGAAGTGAGAAATCATGGGGTATATGGTCTTTGAAATAGCAAATTTGGCAGGAGTTGGTGAAGGGGAATAGGCAGTATGTAACATGAGAAAGGTAGGTTGAAGCCAAATAGTGGAAAGTCTTGAATGCCAAGATTAAAAAGGGTAATGTTCATGGAAAAGGTATTTATTGTTTGTTGAAAAGAATGAAGATTTGGCTTCAAAGGATAACTCTATTGCAAATATTAATAATATGGAAATAGACTTTAAACAATGATACATATATAACCCAGTGGAAATGCTTGTCAGCTCCAGGAAGGGGAGAGAAAAGGGGACAGAAAGAACATGAATCATGTAACCTTGGAAAAATATTCTAAATACATAAATAAACTTTTAAAAAGAATAAATAAAAAGAAAAGAATGAAGAATTCTATAAAGATAAGGTATCGTGTGGTTAGTCCATTTGAACTTCATCTTAACTACATATATGTGGGAATTGTACTGAGACAGTCCACAAGAAAGAATCATTAGGCTCTGATTTGCCTGGAAAGTCTCCCTTCTAGATAATAACTTCCATTTAAAATGTGAGAGAAAACTTTTGCATCAAGAATAATCTTTAAAAAAAAATACTAATCTTCCATCTTAGAATTAACACGAAGTATTGGTTCCAAGGCAGAAGAGTGGCAAATGGGATTAAGTGACTTGCCCAGGGTCACATATTTACAAAGTATCTGAGGCCAGATTTAAATTCAGGACCTCCCAACTCCAGGCCTGGCTCTCAATCCACTGAGCCACCTTGCTGCAAATGTCTTAGACTTTGCTACTAACAGCAATACAATGATCCAGTACAATTCTGAGGGACTTATGAAATAGAATGCTACCCACCTCCAGAGAAAGAACTGTGGGAGTAGAAATGCCGATGAATGCAGATGATTTTTCAAGTGTTTATTTGGGCATATGATTTGAGGTTTTGGTTTTATAAGATTATTTATTTACAAAAATGAATAATATGGAAATGTTTTACATGATAATTCATATATAACTCAGATTGAAATGCTTGCCATCTCTGGGAGGGGGGAGGGAAGAAGGGAGGGAGACAATTTGTATCATATAATATCAGAAAACTCATATGGAAATTTATTATTAAAATAAAAAACTTTTAAAAGAATAATCTTGCTGCAGACAGAATACACATTCAGGAACAGTCTAAAAAATGTAGCATCTCCACCCCCACCCCCCATTGACTGTCATAACCCAAATGATTTTGAAATTAAGAAAACATCTATTCATTCAATGACTGAATAAATGCATATTGAAATGAGACAAGTATAGGAAGAGATGGAGTCATATGAGTCCAATTTTCTGTCATATAACTGTATTTTGTTGTAGAGATATAGAAAAAATAACGTTGTTTTTTTTTGCTTTAAATAAAAGGTAGTATATGTTTATGTAGGCACAGCTGGGTAGAGAGGGTATACACACATACATGCACATATACACACATATACACACATGTATGTAAATATGTGTATATGTAGATATATATACACATTTCTACATTAATATATGTATATATCTACCTAGTCCCTGTGGTTTATATGGAACATAAACGGTGTTAAAGGGAGGGAAAGAGGTTGTAAGCAAATCCCACACCATCGCTTCACTCTGCTTTGTAGTTTAGCTAAGTAGATTCCTAGAGAATGATTTGATTGGACTGAAGATGTGTTAAGAATGAAAAGAAATCTTGTGGTGATCGGAACAGCTGAGGAATCAATTGGGTACTACATTACAAATCAGTTAGATAGACCCTGAAGCTATGAGATACTAAGGCGCCAGACCCTGGGTGGGAGAAGAAGCTGCATGCAGATAAAAACCAGCAGAAGGAAGGAAAGAGCATTAGCAGCAACAGCAGAGAAACCTGAGAGTGACAGTGCAGTTCAGAGAACAGAGCAGCAGAGGTCGCCAGCTCATCAAGCTGTGAAGTTTATGACTTCTCTAGAGGAACAGCAATTCTGCAGTAAAGATGTGGGTTGCCCGAGCCACATGGATTCTCTGGTCATGTGTATTCCCTATATGTTTGCACCTTACTATGTAGACCCTGTATGTGATCTCTCCATGACTGGTGATGTGGGAGAGAATAACCCTTTGTGTATGAAGTAAATCTTTCTGTTCGCTTATCATAATACGTTGTTTAATTAAATGTCTTGTTTTGAACTAATGTGTCTTCAGGTTGACTGGAAAAAAGAAACACATTGGTGGGGGCTCACAAGCTAAGAGCTTGAATAGATATTGTCTACACTTAACAATATGTCTTGAACTTGGAGTAGTGTTTATGTATGAAGGGACTCTATTTTCAATACCTTTATTAGTTTTGTTTAAAATTTAGTCACTAAGCAGAAATTTACTGAAACCAGTTATATGCAAGAACTTTGGTTGGAGTCTGTTGGGGATACAAAAATGAATAAAATAATTGCAACCCTATAGAAATTCACATCCTAATAAAGAGGAAATATGAATGTACACAATTATCATTGTCTATTTAGAAATTACAAAGAGACTCATTCAGGTTTAACATCAAGAAAACTTTGTAACAAGAGCTGCCTGAAAGTGGAACAGGCTGCCTCTGGAGGCAATGGGCTTCCTCTCTTCTCTCCTTTTCAAGGGGAAGTTAGACAAACACTTTTTGGTTATGCTCTGGTGGACATACATTCCTTTGATGTGTGGGTTGGACCAGATGGCCACTAGGATCTATTCCAAATTCTGAAATCCAGTGAAGTAGCCACAATACTGTATGAGGCAGTAAGTGATCAGAGGCATAGGTTTCCTACCTGGATTGGATAAAATGCAGTAAGTATTCTGAGTAGGGAGAAGTCACATCCAATTAGGGAAGGCAGGAAAGGCTTCTAGGTGGGTTTTGACTCTTGTGTTGAAGGATGGATAGGATTTTTTTTAAAACCCTTACCTTCCTTCTTGGAGTCAATACTGCGTATTGGCTCCAAGGCAGAAGAGTGGTAAGGGTAGGCAATGGGGGTTAAGTGACTTGCCCAGGGTCACACAGCTAGGAAGTGTCTGAGGCCAGATTTATGTCCTCCTGTCTCTAGGTCTGGCTCTCAATCCAGTGAGCCACCCAGCTGCCTCCTGGATAGGATTTTAATAGGTGAAAATGGCAGGGATGAGAATGCCTGATCATTCGATTATTACATTAGACAATAAATGCCAAAGTCAATGTAGCAAGAAATAGATTGTGGGAAAGTATCTGATCATTTCCATCCTATCTACATCTCAGCTTCACATACAAAGGCTTTTACCACTTCTGTCTTACCTCCCACAAATTACCCAGTTATTGAAATGGAAAGCCTCTTATTCCTAGGAGTGTGGCAAAGTGTCTTCTTTGTGTTTAGAAAACATTATTTAAAAATATAGGTTTTGGTTGTTGTTCATTCAAAATGAACGGGTGCATTTTACTCACTCGGCTGAGAAACCAGTGTTGCTTGAATAAAGACATTTCATCAGCATGGCATGAATTATGCCAAGATCTAGGTGAAATGCAATGATTAAAAAGGCCATTTGGGTGTTGCCACATGCACTGAGAAGGCTGCCTCAGAATGGAGAATGATGGGTAGGTAAGAGGTGCAGGGAGCTAGATCTCCATTTTACAAATTAGGATGGATATGGAATCTTCTTGGGACAATCCAACCTCCCTCTTGAGGCCATAGAAATGTCAATAAAGTGCCTTTTGCAGTTTGTCTGTTGTTTGATGTCTCCAATCTTATTTAATAGCTAATGTAACATTTCATATGATTTCCCCTTATACTCTAAACTACTTACTGTCCCTCAGAACCTCCAATGCTATCCTTCCTCTGGGCCTTGCTTGTGTCACACCTTCTAATGGGAATCATCCCATTAGAGATGTGCTGAGCCATATCTAATTGGCCTGTGAGAACTGAGTGTTAAATTTTCAGTGTGGAAGGCAGATAGGCAGCTCAGTGGGTTGAAGGCCAGGCCTAGGGATGGTCTTGGGTTCATATCTGGCCTCAGACACTAACTAGCTGTGCGACCCTGGACAAGTCACTTAACTTCCATTGTCTAGTCATTACTGCTCTTCTGCCTTGGAACCAATACACAATATTGATTCTAAGACAGAAGGGAAGGTCTTAAATTTTTTCTTTTAATGTGAGTGTTTATATCTTGGAAATTGGTAAATGATATGAATCAGAACTTGATTGTTTTATTGATTGTTTAGATTTGAGAGGAATAGAGAAAATGTTAATAATATATATTAAATTTAAAAGTATGGATACTAGGGGCAGCTAGGTGTTACTGGATAGAGTGTCAGGTTTGGAGTCAGGAGGACCTGGCTTCAAATGTGACTTCAGACCCTTCCTAAATGTGTGATCCTGGATGAGTCACCTTTCCTGTTTGCCTGGATGAGTCACCTTGCCCTTCTGTCTTAGCATTGCTACTAAGAAACTAAGACTTGAAATAAAACAAAACTATATGTACTTTAAAAAAAATAGAATTGACTGTTAAATATTTACCAGCACATCACTTTCCCATCCCTTTACCCTGTTTCTGCCTGCTGAAATTATATGTATCTTTCAAGGTTCAAGTCAGCTGTCAATACCTCCATGAAGTTTTCTCAGAATTCCCCAACTAGTAATGATCTTGCCCTCACCTGATTTCTGAGCACCTTGTGTTTGTGCCTCTCATAATCTTGTCATATTTAAAATTGCATCACATCTGATGCAACTTTATTTATATACATCTATCTCATTCCCACTCGATTGTTAACTCTAAGTGCTTCTTTGAAGTCAGGGACCATATCTTGTTTATCTCTTTCTCTTCCATTACCTAGAACATAATGGGTACTTAGTGAACATTCAATTAAGCTATATTTCAGAGTTCTTACTGTAGATCCAAGATATGGCCACTTTCTGAAGCTCTGGCCCTTTTCCCCCCAAGTTAGCAAAATGGAATCCAAAGTGCAAGTACACGAGGGCTTTCCTAGCCCTGCAGTGAGGAAGTGGGTCTTTTCCAGACTGATCCCCAGAAGCAGCATTGTTCATTTTGGTTAAGTGTGGGCTCTGTGTGATGAGTGATCCAGTAGGTGACATTTCCAGATGAATGTCCACCTTCACTCTGGAGCTACCTCTAGAAAGGGTGGGGGGAGGGAGAGGCATCAGTGATGTATACATTGAAATGGGAGAGGAGCAAGACTAGGAGTAAATGCTCTGTGTGGCTCTTTCCCTTCTGTGCCTGTGGACATCTGTTGCACATTATTTTTGTTTCTGGCTAAATGGATTGGTGCTGTGATTTACTTGGATTAAATACTTGGACTGAAGTGTCTCATATATTTCCCCATCAACTTCACGATGCAGCAAATTTAGTTTCAGTCTGGGATGCCAGATTGAATTAAATGCTTTTTTAAAGCCTGAAATCTGACAAAAATCTTTCCCTCGTCAGCTCTTTTAGTCTATTTTTTAATGAGCATCTGCAGAGTAATGGTGTGGTCTGTGCTTTATTTTCTAGAAAGGAATCCAATTTGGCTTTTGAGGATGATGTCATAATTGGTCAGTTAATATATTATGCTTTAAGTGAGGATAATGCTGAATGATGGCTGATAAGCCTGCAGACTCGGGAGCAGCTTAGCTTCATATGTGCCTCCTGTGATATAGGACCTGCCTCAGTGGGTGGAGCTGGTGAATTCTCATCTCTGGGCACCTTTCATTTCATCCATGCTGTGTTTTGGCCTTTTCTTTGATTTCTTCTCAGAACCACACTCTTTTCTGGGTCAGAGGATCCAAGGCCTTTTCATTTATTGTCATTTTGGACTTACAGAAAGGGAGACAAAGTCAGAGGATGACACAGTAGTTGGTGGTATTGAATGATTAGAGTTCTTTGTCCCTTTGAAGGCCTTGGAGGAGTTTATGAAGTAACCAGATTTTTCTACATAAAATTTCATTTTCATTAAAAAACAACAACTTTACCTTCCATCTTCAAATCCATATCGTGTATTGGTTCTAAGGCAGAAAAGCAGTAAGGGCTAGGAAATGAGGATTAAGTGTCTTGCCCAGGGTCACATAGCTAGGAATCCAAGGCCAATTTTGAACCTAGGACCCCTAGTCTCTTGGTCTGGAAATTTCATTTTCTAGAAGCAGAGTCCAAATGGAGTGGGTTTCAGACATGTACAACTAGGTAGACTCATTTCCTGTGACTTTATCCATAAGAAGGCTTTAGGGACAGGTTTTGTTTGCAGAATTGTACTGCCAGCATTCATTTTGATGTATAGGAAAGGTCTCCTCTTCATAATCCTATGGCATGAGTGTGGGCTCAGTGTTTCACTCTGTGGCTCTCCCTTCTCACCTACTCCATACGCACACTCTGTTCCAAACATACTTTCTGCTCACAGACCTAATTACTTCTCTCCACAGATGGACCAATCACTTTTTATGAGCTCCCTAGAAAAGACACCAGGGGATACTCAATATAATTTGATTCTCGTGACTGTTTTGACTTCAAAAAAACCTAGTGAATTGGTGGAACTTGGTCCAATTGAAAACAGAGAACCTGGAAAGAAGTATCTGTGGCCTCCAAATGGGCCAATGAAAATTTGTAACAAAAAACCAAGGAGACCAATGACAGAGATCAGAGAGATGTTACTCTACAAAATGGTATATATAGTCTTCAAGTTAGTTACATCTTTTTAAAAAACCCTTATTTTCCATCTTAGAATCAATATGTGTATTGGTTCCAAGGCACAAGAGCAGTAAGGGCTGGGCAATGGGGATTGTGATTTACTTGCCCAGGGTCACCCAGCTAGGAAGTATCTAAGGCCAGATTTGAATCTAGGCCTGGCTCTCAATCCGCCAAGCCACCTAGCTGCCTCCAATTATATTTTTGAAAATTTATGTGGTGGCGATGACACCACTGTGTAAAATCTTAAAATGAGTGATATGCCAGACCCCTCCCCCAGCTCACTGCCCTGCTACATATGGCACAGGGACTCAAGAAGCTCAATGAAGCTATTTCTATTATTGGGCTCAAAGATTCCTCTAGAGCAGGGGTCGGCAACCTTTTTGGCCGTGAGAGCCATAAACGCCACATTTTTTAAAATGTAATTTCGTGAGAATCGTACAGTGCTCACAGTGCGCTCCTGTAACAGTGCCCGAAAAAAAAATGGACTTTATGGCTCCCGCAGAAAGAGCCATACGTTGCCGACCCCTGCTATAAACGTTAACTACAACTGCCATGAAAGTAAGATGTTTGCTCCTTGGAAGGAAAATTTGACAAATCTGGCCAGCATACTGCAAAGCAGAGATGTCACCTTGCCGACAAAAGGTCTGTATAGTCAAAGCTCTGTTTTTTCCAGGAGCAATGTATGGCTGAGTATGGACCATAAGGAAAGCCAAGCACCACAGAACTGATACTTTCCAATTGTAGTGCTGGAGAAGACTTTTGAGGGTCCCTTGGACAGCAAGGAGATCCAATCAGTCAATATTTGAAATTAATTTAGACTATTCATTGGAAGGCCGAATACTAAAGCTGAAGCTTAATACTTTGGTCACATAATGCAAAGACAGGACTCATTGGAAAAGACCCTGATGCTAGGAAAGATTGAAGAAAAAAGGAGACAACAGAGGAGATGGAGAGAGAGGGTCATGGATATAATGAACAAGGAACAGATTTTGAGAGATAGTGGCAGATAGAATAGAAGGTGTGCTATGGTCTATGGGAGCACAGAAGTTGGACACAATTGAACAAGAATGTTAAAAAAAAAAAAAAAGACAGCCAATCATTGAAAGCAATGGAATCATGGTTTTATTAAAAGCGAATCAATCTGGTGGGTATGCTGACTGAATTAGCAGATGAAGAAAAACAGCAGATGTCATATTTAGACAACAGTAAATCAATGGTGACAGCATCTTGGACTTTTACTGACCAAGTTTTCAAGCTGCCTTTGATAAGGAACAAGTGAGTAAGAGCTTTGGGTACAGTAGGATTCAGTGTAAAGCCCAGCCTTATATGCATGCAGAGGAATTAGAAAAGCCGTGTAGTTAGTAAAGTTGTATCTTGTTTTAATTTAGAGTCGCACAGAACAGCATCAATTGTGTTCCCAGGCAATAGGGAGATAGACCCCCCTACAAAGTAAAGTTCCTAAAACAAATGAAAAGCAGAGGGTACAATTGAACCCATTGTGGTCTTAGGGCCGTTTCTAACGTCTGCTGATGACTCTTCCCTGACTGATGGGAGCTTTGAAGGTTTTGCTGTGTCCAATCTAATGCAGATAGGCTTCCATCTACAGTGTGAATCATGGGTCTGGAAAAGATGGCAGAGAAGTGTGGGTGGGAACCCCAGGACACGGAACTCCATATTGGCATTTTGACTAAAGAAGTTGCTGCCCCTTGCTGGTGTACAATGAAGAAGCAGGAACAAAACTAAATGTCACCTATGTAATCTTGAGGGAAGAAAAAATGACTGTTCACCTGTTTTGACGGCCAAGAGAAATGCCCTCTCCTCTATCAACAAACCTCTAAAAGCCTCGGGGTCAGCTTTCTTACTCTAATTGGAGTACTCCCTAGTGCTTCTTGATTGTTTTCTTGTGAGCCAGATAAAACAGACATTATTTCTTCATTTATGAAAGGGTTTGAGTGGCTTGGTACAAAAGAGGAACCTGAGGTTTGTGAGTCAGAAGACTTGGGTGCAAATCCTGGCTCTGGTACATGAATTTGGGTAAGTCACTCGACCCACTGGGTCTCAAGTTCCCTATCTCTGGAGTGGGGATGTTGATACCTGCACTTCCAGCCTTTGTAGATTGTAAAGCAATACAGAAATGGGATTTCTGGTGATGGAAGAGTAAGGGGAGGGGAACTATGCACAGATTCGTCGAGGAGGAGGTGTCAAGACAATGGGAAGCAAACTGCAAGATGGACAAGGAGAAACAGATCAAGTACAGCGAAGAGGGAAGTCAAGTTTTCTAGCTTATTGTCAGAGAACATTCTGGGCCTGACTGTAAGGTTGCACCAGGCTCTTTGTGAACAATTATAGAGAAGGGACGAAAGAGCTAATTATATGTCATTTTGCTGAGGGCAGACAATATGATCGCAATCTATCCATCTGGGAGAGAGTGGGATGGGGACGTTGAGCAGGACGCCAACAGGGCAGAGCTGGGATCATTGATGGAAAAGGAAGAGAAACACTCTGGTGTGAGTTTAGGTAGGGTTTACCGAAAAGGAGTTTCATACTGGGCACAGACAATTCTGAAGTGAGTGCAAAGGCCCAGTGGGGGAGAGATGCTTTTGGGAAGAAAGCACTTGACATATGAAATGGAAATTCAGAGAAGGTCTCTGGAGAGAACAAGCCCATTTCCCCCAAAGCAGAAGCACAGAGTTCAGTCAAAGGTGTCATGATTGGGCCAGTTTGTGGCTTAGTGATTGTGATTGGAGGTGGGCATGTGCTGGACCACCGCTCAGACCCCACAGAGGCCCAAATAGAGATATGCCAGGTATCCAGAGAGGGTAGAGGGGGCACCACAGCCTGCATTTCTGCCACTTCTTGTCCTCCAAATTGTTTTTTGTCCTATCACTTACGATTGGGGAAGGTCTTTGGCAATTGCAGCCTGTGGAAGGGGTTGGGTCCCCCCAGGCTTGGAAAGACAAAGGACAGATCGAGCTTGGGCCTGGGTAAGGCCATCCCTCCCTAGTCTCATGGATCAGAGCTCTTCCTTAATGCTGGTAGCATGCTGGGATGGGTGATTTGGGATCCTAGGGACCCCTGGCTTCTGGTCAGCTGGCTGCTCATCCATGGTGGTGTAGTCCTCCATGAGACCACTTTCGATCCCGTGGCGCCTCAGTCTCTCATTTCCCATGAGCCCCTGCATCTTCATGTACCCATGCTGGCAGAAGGGGGGCAGCTTCTGGCGTGTAAGAGCAAACAGGAAGCAAGACTCTGTCCAAAAATAAGAGTGAGAAAGGATTTCCATGGGTTAATAACCAGTCTTATGAACTGGTGAAAGCATAACACCTTAGCAGGAACCAAGAAACACACAGATAAGGGAAGCATTGGTATTTCACTATGCAGGAAGGTGAGACCGGAGTCAGCCCACTAATGGCCTGATTAGACCACCAGGCTTCTTGGCCACTATGTCTAAAGAATAAAAATCTAACACAGCTTCCTGAGAGGAAAAAAATCCCTCAAGCTAAAATCCACTGTAGACAGAGCTGAGCCCCTAGAGCACCGGGCCCAAGCTGGGTACTTTGCCCAGCCCGGAACAGGACAGAAGAGCCTGGCAAGTACCAATGGTTCCTTGGCTTTGCCAAGCTTGGCTGAGAGCAGTGGGGGGGCCCATCCCAGGCTGAGCTCACGTGGCAGCTGTGGGGGGGCACAGCCCCCAGACTCTGTTGGGGGAAAGGTGTTGCAGCAGGCAAGGGTGAAGGAAGTTGAGGATGTAGGGGAGGAATAAGGAGCAAGAAGGCAAGTTTCCATGTCGGAACAATCTGTGCTGCTGAGGATGGCCCACTTGGCCTCCCTCAGCCTGGACTCCCTGGTTACCTGCATAGAAGGCTCGAAGGTCAGTATACAGGCAGTTCTCCAAGAAGCGCCTCAGAGGGAGGATGTGGGAAAGAGGGGCGGTCCATTCCGTGAGGAAGTCCTCCACGATATGGTGGATGGCCACTGGGCGAGGCAGGGTCCAGCCTGGGGTCGGGAACATCACTTCCATGTCTGGAGGGAGAAACAGAGCCTGTTCTGGGCTGAGCGGTGAGATGAGGGGCCTCCCCTCCCTCTGCTGAGAGGCAGCACAGGAGGCCTGGCCAGGGCCCACCACTTCCTTGCTGCTGCACGGCTGGTGTTGTTAATAGGCCAGGCTTCTGAGTTTATTGCTTTCCTGAGAGATGAGAAAGCATTGGTCTCACCTCTCCATGCCTTTCTCTCAACTAGTACCTCCTACTGCGCTCCCAGAATAGTGGGGATCTTGGAGATCTTGGTTAATACTTGAACAGTGAGGCAGCCTCATGGAGTGGAACAAGGGATAGGCTTGCAATCAGAAAGACCTGGGTATAAACACAGCCTTAGTTGCTTCCTGGCTGTGTAACTCTGGGCAAGAAGCAGCATCTCCTCTATACCTCAGTTTGCTCATCTGTAAAATGGGGATGATGACACTAAAGACTAACAGTGCCTGCTCTCTAGGGCTATTAGGGGAGGGGGGAATCCCGTGGAATAATGTGTGGAAAGTTCTCTGCAATTCTTCAAGCACTCTTCAGGGGCCAGATATAATCCTGCAAGTTTCCTATCTGGAATCCCTGAAAGGTGTTCTTCCCACCTCTGCTTGGACACATGGAGGAGCTTAAGGGTGTGGGAGTGCCCCCTACTCAGGCCTCCTCTTCCTTTAGAAAATGTTAAGAAATGATATTCTGTTGGTGTCCTGCTTTAAGATTTTTGGTCTAGTTTCTCAGCAAACTCCGGTAAGAGACCATCTCTGTGGTTGTTGGGGCAGCGGTGGCTTAATGGGACGCATCACTGCCCCTCAGGAGTCCCTGCTGCCTGGAGCAGGGACAGGCCAAGGCCCAACTCACCTGTGGGGAGGCACTGATAGTAGTAGATGACTGGGTGCAGGAAGTTGGACTGCCAAGCATCTTCCACCTCCCCTACAGCCCGGTCATAATAGAAGACGTCCTTGTCCGGTCCTGAGAAGTTCTTGCCATATTCCATGGTGACCACGAAGAGCCCATGCTGGGCTTCCCGCCCACTAAGGGTCTCCAGCTCTGCCAGCATCCTGATGGGATACTCCTCCAGGTACTCGAAGCCTGTGGCGTTCCTAGGGAATGGCAAGGCAGGTGAGGCCTCTGGGACAGGGCAGTGGGGCATCCAGAGGGCTACAGAGAGGCACAGACCTTATGCTTTCTGTTATTATTGAAGTAAACCCCAAGTTACACAAGGTAGATGGTCTGAAAAAAACACTTCTGTAATTTAAAGTTGCATAACTAATGACATTAAGTCTATGGAAAATTGAGGGTCAGGGCCCTGTGAGCGGAAGGTTACAGTCTGAGTGTATTTCTGCACAAGCCATGCAGTAGAATTAATAGCTGGATTAAAACTTGTCCTTGCCTAGGAGAGAGAAGATGCTGGTGGAGCAGGAAGGGCCATGGTAGGAAGCCAAAGATAAACGTCACCTCCTTCATACACTGCCTAGGCTCCTGGTGGAGAGGCCTTCTCCAGCTCTGGCCCCTCTGAGGCCTGATCAATACTTGATCAGGAAGCTACTCTGCATTGTACTATGACAGTTTATTGGGTTGTCCCATGTAAAGTGCTCTAAGGTGCTAAATGTGGGGCACTGTGATCGCCACTGCTGTTGTTACAGAATGAAGGGAAGGTTTTTTTTTCTTATCGTTCATTTTTTAAGTGAGTAATCTTATAAAACCCCAAAACATAAACCCAAGTAAACAAATGATAAGTCATCCACTTTCAACTGCATTCCGATTCCAACAGTTCTTTCTCTGGAGCTGGATAGAGAGCATTTTTGTCATAAGTCAGATTATTTTTCACTTGTTTATTTGGGTTTATGTTTTGAGGTTTTGATTTTATAAGATTGCTCACTTATAAAAATGAACAATATGGAAATATGTTTTACATGACAATACATATATAACCCAGATCAAATTGCCTGCCAGTGCTGGGAGGAGGAAGGAAGGGAGATAAATTCAATCATATAACTTAGGAAAATCTGCAACAAATAAATAAATAAATACATAAGAATTGTCCTGGATCTTTGTATTGCTAAAAGTAATTGACCATCACATTTGATCATCTCACAATATTGCTGTTACTGTGTGTAATGGTTGGGCTTGTTTCACTCTGCATCAGTTCACATAGGTCTTTCTAGCTCTTTCTGAAATTCTGCTCATCATTCCTTATAGCACAATAGTATTCCATCCTCAGCATATGCCATGATTTGTTTAGCCATTCTTCAATTGAGGAATATCCCTTTAATTTCCAATGCTTTGCCACAACAAAAGGAGTACCTATAAATATTTTTGTACGAGTAGGTCCTTCTCCCTTCCCCCTTTTTAAAAATCTCTTTGGGATACAGACCTAGTAGTGGTATTACTGGATTAAAGGGTATGCTTTGTTTCATTGTCCTTTGGGCACAGTTTCAAATTGCCCTCCAGAATGGTTAGATCCATTCATAACTCCACCAGCAATGCATTAGTTTCTCAGTTTTGCCACATCCCCTCCAACATTTATTATTTTCCTTTACTGACATATGGACTAATCTAATAGGTGTGAGGTGGTACCTCAGAGTTGTTTTAATTTGGATTTCTCTAATCAAGAGGGATTTAGAACATTTTTAATATGATTATTAATAGCTTCGATTTCTTCATCGCTTATTCATATCCTTTTTTTTTTTTTGTTTAAACCCTTACCTTCTGTCTACACAGTATTGGCTCCAAGACAGAAGAGTGGAAAGGGTAGGCAATGGCGGTCAAGTGACTTGCCCAGGGTCACACAGCTGGGAAGTGTCTGAGGTCAAAATTGAACGTAGGACCTCCCGTCTCTAGGCCTGGCTCTCAATCCACTGAGCTACCCAGCTGCCCCTGCTTATTCATATCCTTTGACCATTTATCACTTGAGGAATGACTTGGATTATTTCTCTATATGTTTGAGAAATGAGACCTTTATCAGAGAAATTTGTTATAAAATCTTTTTCTCAGTTTATTTCCCTTCTAATCTTAGTTGCATTGGTTTTGTTTGTACAAAACCTTTTAAATTTAATGTAATAAAATGATTCATTTTATGTCTTGTAATGTTTTCTATCTCTTGCTTGGTCATAAATTTCTTCCCTTCACCATAGACCTGATAGGCAAACTATTCCATGTTCTCCTAATTTACTTATAATATTACCCTTTATGTCTAAATCATATGCCCATTTTGACCTTATATTGGTGTAGGCTGTGAGATATTGATTGAAATCTAATTTTTGCTGTACCATTTTCCAATTTTCCCAATTGTTTTTGTGAAATAGTGAGTTCTTATCCCTAAAACTGGGATCTCTGGGTTTATCAAACACTATATTGTTCAGGTCATTTATTTCTAATCTATTCCATTGATCCACCATCCTATTTCTTGTCAGTACCAGATTGAAAGGAAGTTTTGAAATATCATGACAGTTTTCCTGAGAGAAAGGGATGTGGGTGATTGCAAAGGCAAGACAAGAAATAGAGGGCTCTGGTAGATTTGGGGAAGGATGTGCATTAAGTAGGGACTTACTCCTTCAGAAGGATGACGTCAGCCAGTACACCAAACATCTGGTACAAGCCTGAGGCTTCATTCACTCTGCGAATGATGGCATTGGTGAGCTGTGTGATGGGATGCACAGTAGAGGGCCAGGGGATGCCATGATGGCGATATTCTAAGAGTCGGTGAACTGCTCGGGCTGAAAAACAGACAGAAAGAAACACTGTCAATCTGGGGTGGGCAGGAACCAGCTAGACCCTGCTTGAGATAGCCCTCTAACCTGTGGTCACTCAATCCCCATCTCCTAATCTGCCTTCACTGCTCTCCAGAGGCTTGTCCTTCAGGCCCAGCCCAAGGCTGTCCTCTGTGATATTTTGTAGGAAAATAGGTATAAGAACGGAGGGACCTTAGAGATTCTCCAGGATCAAACCCTCATTTTAGAGATAGGGAAACTGAGGCATAGAGATTTATGCAACTTTCCTGAAGTTGTATGGGAAGGAAGTAGCCAAGAGCTGGAATTGAAATCAGCCTCTCTGGCTTCAAGTTACCTTCTCCCATGACTGGGCTGAGCTGCCATGTCTATCCCCAACTCTCACCTCTCTCTCACTGTCCTTTGTATCTGGAGAATGTGGGCGGGCATTTGCTTCTTCACCTTGTGTTTTGTCATCTCCCCATCTAGATTAATAAGGTCCTTGTGAAAAGAATAATGGGATCCCAGATTTTAGAGATGAAATGATACCTTGAGACTCCCGAGTCTAACCTCTTCGTTAGAGTGGGGAAGTGATTTGCCCCTGGTAATACAGCCAGTGAGTATCTAAGGGAAGGATGTGAACCCAAGTCTTCCTGACTTCAAGTTCAGTGCCCTCTTTGATGCTATGCTGCTGCCTTCTCCATCAGGTCTCTATCTCATTTGGCACTGGGATGGGCATATGGCCGCCAGCCAATAAATAATGACCGAATTAGATCAATCGGATTACATTTTTTTTTAAACCCATACCTTCCGTCTTAGAATCACTACTGTGTATCACTTCCAAGGCAGAAGAGTGGTAAGGGCTAGGCAACAGGGGTCAAGATGACTTGCCCAGGGTCACACAGGAAGTGTCTAAGGCCAGAATTGAACCCAGGACCTTTTGTTCTCTGGGCCTGGCTCAATTCACTCAGCCACCCAGCTGCCCCCAGTCAGATTGCATTTAAACACACACACACACACACTCACTCTCTCTCTCTCTCTCTCTCTCTCTCTGGTACTGGGAGTCACTCTTCTTTTATGCCAGGCAAAAACAGAAGAATGTGCTGATTTATTTGAATGTCTATGTACTTCCTGGGAGAAGAGCTGGGTGAGAAGAGGAAGGAGCTTCACATTTATAGAACAGTTTGCAGTTTCTAAAGTGCTTTCTTGTGGGAAGGTTGAGATGGGGGGGGTGAATTTTTTGACATTTCTATGAAAAGGCTGCTCTGTTTGCTTGCACATGCATGTGGGTGGCATCTGATTGCTGGCTACCCAGCTGCTTCAATTGTTCCTTTGTGGGTGCAGTATTTTTATCTTCTACTACATATTTGATCAGTCATCAAGTCCTGTTGATTCTTCCTTTGTAGTGTTTTGTTTTGTTTTTTGCATCTCATTTTATTTTCTATTCTTACCAGTACCTTAGCTGCATCCTTATCACTTGTATTTTTGACTCTAAGAGCCTTCTAAATGGTCTCTTTGCCTCTGGCCTTTTCCATCTTTAACTCATTATGCACATTGATACCAGATTAATCTATTTTTTTTTCTTTTAAACTCTCATCTTAGTGTCAATTCTAAGAGAGAAAGCAGCAAGGGTTGAGTAAGGGTTAAGTGACTTGCCCAGGGTTACATAGCTAGGAAGTGTCTGAGGCCAGATTTGAACCCAGGTCCTCTTGACTTCAGGCCTGGTGCTCTATCCATTGTGCTGTGTAGCTGCCTCCTAGATTAATGTTTTCTTTTCTTATATATCATGTTTATATCATGAAAGATGACAGAGTTGGTAGTTCTTAGAGCAGCACTCAGGATCTAAAAAGATCCCGACGGGTTAGAATGAAGTACCATAGGGGCAACTAGGTGGTTCAGTGTTTAGAGAGCTAGGCCTGAAAATGGGAGGTGCTGGGTTCAAATCCACAGTTACTTCTTAGCTGTGTGACCCTGGGCAAGTCATGAAAACATGAAAACAATGACTCTAACATGATGTAATTTTCTAGTGAGATGATAAAGACTAATAAAGATTAATTATAATAATAATTAATAAAGATTAAGCTTTCTTAAAGAAAGCAAGTTTTCATTAGTCATCTCTGTATCTAAAGAGCAAATATTTTCACTCTGGCATTCAAGGCTAAGCTGATGTCAATCAACTTTGCCAACCTTGCCTCCTACTAGTTTTCTACAGGAACCCCTCACTTGAGCCGGACTAACCCACCATCATGTGTTCCTTAAATATACAATGGGAATATCTATCTCTATACCCGTCTTTGCCTATGTCTCACCTGAAATACCCTCTTCTCCAAGTAAGAAGTCTACTCATCTTGAAGGTTCTGTCCCTCTCCCTCATGACAAGCCTGGTACCTTAAATCTTGTTCTTTCCCTCAAACACACTCTTCTCTTTCCTGGGGCCTATGCTGTCCAGGATGAGGATGCTCTGTCCAGTGCTTCAGATTACAGCCCTTGCAGGCATTCTCAGCCTGCGATTTGTCTTTGTTGTCTCAAATTCTTCATGGGAGATCTGCCAATGTGCCGAGATCCCATTCTTCTGTCATCTCTGGCCCTTCATCCATGAATAGTACTTTTCTGGTCATATGTAGTTATAATGATCTCAATATCAATGATGCTGGGCTTTGAGCAATTAATGTATTGTTTCATACATTGGCCTTAATGCTGTTGTTAATGATCTACTTTCCAATTAAATTGTAGACCCATATTTCTTAGTTTCCTCCTTAGCACAGAAAAGGCTTTAGACAATCTCAGCCCTAGTAGGAATTTAGACAGTAAGAACTCCTCCAGCATCCCCAGTAAGTTATTGTCCAGCCTCCATGTCAATGCCTCTGGCTGCAGAGAACGGTATAACTTCTAGAGGCATCTCAGGCCATTTCTGGACAGCTTTTCTTATTAGGAAGTCTTTTCTCATATCAAAATGAGTTCTGCCCTTCTGCCACCTTCACCCATTGCTCCTACTTTTGTTCCCTGGGGCCAGGCAGACCAAGTTTAGTGTCTCTTTCACATTCCAACCCTGTGATTATTAAAACAGCTGATGTCTTCTCTAAATCTTCTCCAGGGTGAAACTTTCCCAGTTCCTTTGAACCATTTTTGTTTGGCATGCTCTCTGGTTCCCTTGCCACCTTTGTGCCTTCTGAAGATTTCAGAACCCAGCCATCTGCTGCTTTATTTAAGCTATTACTAAGGATGTTGAACAGTGTAAGGCCTAGGCCAGTGATGGCGAACCTTTTCAAGACTACAATCTTCATGTTGCATGTGAGACAGGGGAGTGAGGAAGTGCTCCCATTGAGCTGCTGGGTGGTGATATCGAAAATGTCCTCAGGCACAGTGGAGAGGGGGGACAGCTCCCTTGGGTACATATACCACAGGTTTGCCAACATGAGTCTAGGCTATATACCTGGGGAGCTCCACTACAGAACTCAATCTAAGATGGTATGATCCATTAATTACAACTCTGGGGCCAGTCATTCAACCAATTTTGAAGCTACCTAACTGTACTATTATTGATCTCTCATTTCTCTGTCTTATCTACAAGCATAGCATGAGACCTTGCCAACAAGACAAAATCTTATATGGAATTTTCCTCAACTATCAGTCTAGAAAACATGATAAAAAGGCAATGAGGTTTAGTCTTGGGGAACCTAATGGGGAGTCCTTAATGACTACAGATTCTTTTTCTAAATCTTCACAAATTATTCCTTTAAAGATACATATTAGAATTCTACCAGTAATTGAGGACAAGTTCATTTGTTCATAGTCTGAAGATGTTACCCCACCCTTTTTTTAAAAAATGAAAACCATTTCTGTTCATCGCTAGTGATATGGAACTTCTCTCTTTCACATGATTTTCCAAATGATTACCAGGAACAACTCAGTAAGCACATGTGTTAGTTCTCTTATTGTCCTGGATTGACTCTGTCTGGGACTGACAACTTGAATTCATGAAGGGTAGGGAGGAACCCTATTGTCAGCTCCTCCTTTTTTTGGGTTTCAATTTCTTGTATGTCGTTGGTTTATTCTTGCCAGCTTAAGGACAGTTCTTGGTAGAGAAGGAAGAAGCAAAATAATGAGCATTGATTTCCACTCCTCTCCCTATCACCTCTTATCATCATGCTATTCACCCCAATTCAGCATACTTTTTAAAAAGCCCTTACCATCTGTACTGGTTCTAAGGCAGAAAAACAATAAGGGTTAGGCAATGGGGGCTAAGTGACTTGCCCAAGGGCACACAGTTAGGAAGTGTCTGAGGTCAGATTTGAAGCCAAGACTTCCTGTCCTCTATTCACTGAGCTATCTAGCTGTCCCAACATAAAAAAAGCCTTGTTATCATCAGCATTCAGTGTCATCCCCAGATTATTTTGAACTTTAATTCTTTTGATAATTTTTTAGGATCATGCTACTGTTCAGTTCTCTGCTTGTATCTTCTACTCAGGTCTTTGTAAAATCTAAGTTGTTCCATGAACTCCCTATCTTTTTCAGACATGTTGCTCCTTCTTGGGCCCATGCCCACTGAATAGTGTGACTTTGTGCCATCAGAATTTTATTTTATTTTTAAGTGCTTCCTAATCCTCTGAGTCCTATTGCCCCTGCAATAGGATCCAACCTATCCTTTTTCTTAAATCCTTAAAATCTATTCTCCCCAAATCCAAAATATGCATTTAATCATGCCCATTATCCATCACACATTATAAGATGGAGAGACCACTTCCTTTCAAGGTACTAATCATTTCTGTTTTGGCAACCAATTCTTTCTTATTAGTTAGAATCAGTTCCAACATAATAGTTCTCCAATCAAGAAGTTATCATCAAGGTCGAGTCAAGAATCTATTTTCTGCTTTTCTTGTCTCCTTAGAGAACACTTCAACAGCTAACTGGATAGTTTCTATCTCCTATTACCAGAATATTCTACCTTTGGACCAGGTTTCTGACCTGTTTTCCAAACTCATCACCCATGAATTCATTCTGCTCAGACAATCTATCCTATCTTCCCACACTCACATTTCTTCTCTTCCTTCTTCCTCCATTGGCTTTTATCTATGAGCTCTTCATTCATGCTTTTCATGTCTGGGACAGAGATCTCTTTGTTCTTAATAGACTGTGTAATGCAACCCTACCCATCTGCTCCTTTCATCTCATCTGTTCCTTTTGAATACATTTTCTGTTTCTAAAACCATATGGCTTGTGAACTGGAAAGACTTCCAGGAACTGATACTGAGTGAAAGGAGCAGAACCAGGAGAACCTTATACACAGAGACAGATACATTATGGCACAATCAAATGTAATGGACTTCTTTACTAGTAGCAATGCAATGATCGAGGACAATCCTGAGGGACTTATGAGAAAGATGCTATCCACATCCAGAGAAAGAATTGTGGGAGTTGAAACGCAGAAGAAAAACATATGAACAATCATGTGGTTTGATGGGCTTATGATCAGGGATTTTGACTTTAAATGATCATTCTACTGCAAATATTAATAATATGGAAATATATTTTGAATAATGATACATGTAAAACCCAGTGAAATTGCTTGTCAACACGGCGGGGGGGGGAGAAAAAGGGAGGGAATCATGAATCATGTAACCATGGAAAAATATTCTAAATAAATAAATGTAAACAAATAAATAAATAAATATTAAAAAAATAAAACCATATGGCTCTCATGAGTCACATCCCACCAATTCTTAGGGATAAACTTGTTTCCCTCCTTTCATTAAGATTGTCTTATTTATTGCCCATTACTTTATTCTTTTATATTCTGACATAGAAAGCCATTAATTTTCTTCTTTCTTTCTGCCCTCCTTCTTAGATGTAGTTTTCAGAGAATTCTGAGTATCTCCAATCATCATCTTCATTTTTTGTTCTATCTTGTGTCTGTGTATCTGCTTGGGGATTGGCCATAGATGGGCAGTTGTTTCCTCCTCTGTTTTTGGTCTGACTTCCTTTTTTTTTTTTTTTTAAATCCTTACCTTCTATCTTAGAATCAATACCATGTATTGGTTCTAAGGCAGAAGAGTAGCAAGGGCTAGGCAATTTGAGTTAAGTGACTTGCCCAGGGTCACACTGCTAAGAAGTATCTAGGCTAGATTTGAATCCAGGACCTCCCATCTCTAGGCCTGGCTCTCTATTCACTGAGCCACCTAGCTGCCCCTAGGTCTAACTTCCTTTTGATCAGATCTACACATCTCCAGGCAAATTTGTTTTTATGAGGTCTCAGTAAATATACTTCATTCTTCTTCAAGAACCTATCATTCTTATGCCTTAAACTGAGGATGAGAAATCTAAATAGTGTTTATAGATCCCATTTCCTAAAGAGTTGTTGACTGCCTACATCTGTCTCTTTTCTTTTCTTTTTTTTTTTAAACCCTTACCTTCTGTCTTGGAGTCAATACCGTGTATTGGCTCCAAGGCAGAAGAGTGGTAAGGGTAGGCAACGGGGGGTCAAGTGACTTGCCCAGGGTCACACACTGTCTGAGACCAGATTTGAACCTAGGACCTATCTGTCTCTTTTAAAGTGGTAATGGGCACCTTTTTTTTAGAAAGGTTATTGACAAACTGGAGAACATTAAAGAGGGTGACCAGAATGGCCTCAAAATAATGCCACTTGAGGATGAAGGAAACGAGGGCAGGATTATCACTGTGAGGAGCCCTTTTGGTGAGATGTAGCTAATTTCAACTATCAGAAAGGCTAGCAGGTAAAGAGAGATTAGCCTTGTTCTTCCAGGCCTTTAAGGACAGACCAGGAGCAAAGGGAGAAAGGTCTGATGTTAGGAGAAGCTGCCCAACAATTTGAGGTGTCCCAAAATGGAATGGGCTGCCTTGGGAGGTAGTATAGTGAAGAAAAGGAGAACCCAAGAGACAGACAAGCAAGAAAGGCAGATATTAATTTGTATACTTCCTAAAAATAATGTCAGATTCCAGAAAGCCTTCTTCAGCAGAAAGCCAGTCCTATAAGGACAGGCAGACAATGGCTATAGGATTTACATGCATATAAGCATTTCCTATACGAGGTGCCCCAACCAAGGTGTTTTGCAATGCCATCATCCACTTATTATAAAAGAGTTTGTGAAATCCCACTGTAATGCTCTCTAGATCATAACCCATTTAAAATATTTTCTCTGTTATGACATACTCATATAATGTGATTTTACAGAATGTCATCTTTTTCCAAAACCTACCAAGGGAGTTAAGTAGTGTATGCCCTTACAGCTCTGCATGTGTGTGTGAGTGTGCACAGAGGGGCACAGTTAGGAGAGAGGCTGAAAAACACTCATCAGACAACTTCCCTGACAACATGCATGTGGATATAAAATAGTTTGGAAATCAATGGAAAAAAAGGATGAACCTTCCTTGCCAAATTGGAGGAATAATGAAATGTAAAAGCTACCATATTAAGGCAACGTTGGGCTCCAGATTTAAATACAGAGATGTCAGGATTTAAGCCCTTATGGTTTTTATGGCAAAATTAATTGGCCCCTGCCATGTAATAAACTACCCGTTCAGCAGGCAAATGGGTGCTACCCAGATTTGAGGCTTGTGTTGGCCACCATCGCTAATGAGAACCATAATTTTTCCCTTCCCTGTTGGTATGCTCCTGCTCAGTCTTCCATTGAGGTGGGTTTCTGTATTTGACTTCCAGGGGGTATTTCAAATAGTTGAAAAGAACACCACCACCACAAGAAAAGAGCCTGACAGTCATTCCACAGAACACATAGTTCTTCAGTGTGGCAATTACGACTCCATTATACTATGATGGGTATTTTTAAGCCTGTGTAAAGAGGAACAGAAGGCTGGATTCTCTCTTAGGTTTCTTTGCTAATTTGACTCACCCTGGGACATTAGCCCTTCTCTGGGGCTCCCAAGCTTTACTCACAAAATGAGGGACTCCAAACCCAAACAAATGGCAGACTGATGAAATATCTCTTTACTGCAGCCTTGGCTAGAGGTGAATTCAGGGAATGGGGAACAGGAGTCAGGGAGAAGAAGGGAGAGGCTAGAGCTTCCTCCAGAAGAGAAGGATTCAGTGAGGAGAAAAGGGAGAGGAGAACATTTTTTTGGGTAACATTTGTAGGTTTTTAAGAAGTAAGGTAAGGGGCCAGTTGGGTGACTCAGTGGATTGAGATCCAGGCCTGGATACTGGAGGTCCTGGGTTCAAATGTGACCTTAGACACTTCTTAGTTGTATGACCCCGGGCAAGCCAGTTAACCTCCACTGCCTAGCCTTTACTGTTATTCTGTCTTGGAACCAATACACAGTACTGTTTCTAAGGCAGAAGATGAGTTAAAAAAATTTAGAAACCCCAACTCTTACTATGAGTCAGCAGTGTGATGTTGGCCTATATTAAGAGGGCCACAGCTTCTAGGGCATAAGAGAGCCTCTCTGGCCTTTGCCCTGAGCAGATCACATGTGGAATACTGCATTCTGCTTTGGGGACTCTGACTTAGGAAGGGTCCAGAGGAGAGCAACCCAGAGAAGGATGGGGCTTGAGGCCATATCCTCTGAGTATCAGTTGAAAAAAGTAGGTATTTTTAACCTGGAGAAGACACAGAGGAGACAAGTAACTGTCATGTAGAGAGATGAGATTTGAATTGGGGATTCTAGCAAGCAGATCAGGAATGATTGAGGGAAAACTCAGAGGCCAACTAGGGCTTAAGGTAAGGAAAAGCTTTCAGGCAATCCCTGCTGTCCCAGAGTGGAGCAGGCTATCTCAGGAGGTAGGTGAACTCCATGTCAGTCACCTTCTAGCAAAGGCTGGATGTTCCCATATCAAGTGGGTTCTAATGGGGGGATTCCTTTTAGGGATGG
Source organism: Gracilinanus agilis (assembly GCF_016433145.1). NCBI lineage: Eukaryota > Metazoa > Chordata > Mammalia > Didelphimorphia > Didelphidae > Gracilinanus > Gracilinanus agilis. Next base: position 218,730,579 of record NC_058134.1, on the reverse strand, counting down.
ACTAGACAAGTTGGCTGCTCAGATACTGTATAACCAGGAGATCCAGATTCTCTACTGGAGAACAGGTAGTAATAAACCTGGAAAATCAGCTGGCCATGATGTCTTGCAAAGAAAGATCCAGAATGTACTTATTCATCAGCTCCTCTGACTACCCCTCCCTCTTCCATTATCATCTGAACCATAAAAATATCTTTCTTAACCTCATGCAGAGAAATTATGACTATTTATAGTAGAGATCATAGATTCATTGATTTAGAACTGGAAGGAATCTGAGAGTCGGAGAGTCCATCTCATACAACCCCATTTTACAGATGAAGAAACTGAGGGTTAGTGACTAATAGTCTAGTACTAGAAGAGCTAATAAATGTCAGAAGCAGGAATGGAACCCAAAACTTTTCTGACTCCAAGGCCAAGATGCTCTCCCTTCTAAAAAAGGGGGCATATGGAACTGAGCAGAGGCCATTCTATTGTCCCTAGGTTAAAAATTGTTATAATGAACTGTGGTTGTATAAATCTCTGGCTAGAAAGAGAGAGGGAGGAGAAAGGGGTGACTCTAGATAAGATCTCACCCTAAGCACCCCCAAGGGAGTTATAGGGAAGGTCAGGGAAGGATTTGGCTCTGTTTCTATCCAGCAGGAGAGGAATGGAAAGGATGGAGGATAAGTCACAAGGATCTGCCCCTCTACCACCAACTAACCACCCCATGACCCTGTGAAATCTGGGGAAAGAGGTAACTCCATAGCCCAAACTTGTCACTCTAGCACTATTGACATTATCTGATGGTTTGCCAGTTGCTCACCTGTGTATCGGAATCCATGGATGAAACCTCCAGCAGATTTCCGGTAGTCCACGGAGTGGCTGGCAGTGCCTAGAACAAAGAGCCCACGAGTGGCTTTGGACTCATAACTGGCTTTAATCCATGGGTACTTTTTTTTCCGCCCTTTCTTTGGGGCCAGTCCTAGAGCTCTATAAGGAGAAATGATGGAAGTTTAGTTGGGCCTGGAAAGATCAAGTTTCTCCCAAACAGGAGGGTAGCCTGTTCAGGAAGCCGAAGCTGGGAATGAATTGGGCCTGAGCTGCCCCATATGCAAAATGGACAGTGGCATCCTTTGTAACTTCTAAGCCCTGGGAAGGCTTCAATTTGTGGTGAGTGGAGGGAATGTCTCACTCAAAGCTCTTCCTAGAGGATAAAGATGACTCTCCTGGGCAACTGGGCAGTTGCCTTCCTAATTGGAGCTGTAAGCTCTATAAAGGTCTGGGTCCACTGGAGAACCATCCCACCCATCCCTAGAGGGCCCCTGGTTTGGACTCACTTGCTGAAGATAGAGAAGTCAAATTTGTAGCCCAGACAGCGGATGACACGATCATAGGGCACCCGCATGGCAAAGTTGTCTATCTCATCCTCAGGGAGGGAGATGGCTTCGGCAGTAACATTCTTAATGGGTTCATCCATAAGGACTGGGAGAGTGATGTGCAGTCTTCCCTTACTGTCCTTCACAATGGCCAGATGCTTCAAATCGGTCTCCAGCAGGCCATCCAATGACTTCAGTTGATAAGTGTCCAGGAGGCCGTTGTTGACTGCTCTAAAGTCCAGAGAGAGCCCAGAGAGAGGTACCCTTATCTCAGTCCTAGCTCATAGTAGAGGGGAGAGAACCAGGTCCGTCTCTGATGAATTCTAACTAGAAACTTGTCCTAGGCACCCCATGGAGGTCTGAGAGCCTATCTACGCTTTCTCCTCCTGGGTCCTTCAAGACGTGGATAGCCTGTGATTTCACTGGGGTTGGGATCCTCTCCACTAACTCTGATCTCAACTCTTCTCTGACTTAGTGGAGGCTTTTTGAAACCAGTAGAATGTCTCCAACCTTTTCTAGGCTGGTCCTCATGTTGAACATGCCATGGTTCATCATGGAGTTGGTTCTCAAAACCTTTCCAGGGTGGTACAATCTGTCCAGACTTGGGCTAAACTGGTCATGGCTTTCAAAGATCCAGGGCCACACCCAAGCAATGATGACGCCTCAGAGGTTGACTTTAGGGAACATTAAACTGAAATTCCTGGATATATATATATATATATTTTAACTCTTACCTTCCTTTAGGAATCAATATTATATATTAGTTCCAAGGCAGAAAGCTATAAGGGGAAATGGGGATAGTGAGGTTTAAGTAATTTGCCCAGGGTCACAAAGCTCGGAAGTATCTGAAGCCAAATTTGAATCCAGGACTTCCTGGCTTTCAATCCATTGAATCACCTAGTTGTCCCCTTCCCCAAATCTTTTTAACCAGTGGACATTTTCCTTCTGGACTCATGTATGCATTTGTACCCATAGTACAGAATCCAAAGAAAGCTTTTCTCTTGCACCATGATATCAAATAGCTGCCTATTCTCTGTATGCATATGAGACAGACAGTGAGAGAATGAGAAAGAGGGAGGGGAGAGGGGGGCAGTGGGGGAGAGGATTGGAGAGAGAGAGCTAGTTCTTTATGAAATCCCTGCATCCTTTGACCCTCCAGGTACCCTTACCTCAGGTCTCCAACATAGTGGGTGGCCCAGGAAAGGCGGATCCGGGAACGACCCAACATATGGATGAAGTTGGTATAACCAAGAATGTTTTCAGCTGTTTCAAAAGCCGAGTTTCCACGGCCCAGGATCAGCACATTTTGGCCCACAAAGTCCTCTGGGTTGACAGATACTGACTCATACCCCTCCACAAATTCTGATCCAGGAAAGTTGATTTCATTGGGAACGGACACACCTGTAGCCACAAAGAGCACACTGCAGGGAAAGAGTGAAGGATGCCTCAATTAGTCCTGGGTATATAAAGTACGGAGAATACTTTACCAAATTAGTCTCTCATCTATACAATTTGGTGGCATGCCTGCTTCAGTCAATCACCATTTAATCTTTACTAAATGCCCACTGTATGGTGGAACTCTTTCAGGGGCTGAGGATACAAGTACAACAGAACAATCCCAAATCTAAGGAGCTTGCTGCTTCAATGGAGGAAGCAGGAAATACCAATGTAAATACAGAATCAACCTCAGATCTGGAGAGAAGGCAAGAGATGGCTAACTCCTCATTTTAAAGATGAGGAAGTTGAGGCTCAGGCAGGTTAAGTCACAAAGCAAATAAGTAACAGAACCAGGATTTTTTGGGTCCCCAGCCCAGGGCTCATACAAAGCTACAGGCTGGGCCTTTATTAGGATGGGAGGTTTCCCCTACACTCTTGCAGTCATGCCTGAAAGAAATCCCTGCACTCTAACAAGCATGCCTGACAAGTGGTCATCCTGTGTCTGCTGGAGAATCTCCTATAAGGAAAGGGGAGCCCACTGGCTCTGGAGGCAGCCCGTTTTATTCCTAGATGCCACTGCTTGTTAGGAAGCTCCATAATTCCCATTACTCTTTAAAAAACAAAACAAAACAAAACAAAAAACCCTTACTGTCAATCTATGTATTGGTTCCAAGGCAGAAAAGGTAATGGAGGTTGAGACTTGCCCAGAATCACACAGCAAGGAAGTTTCTGAGGGCAAATTTGAACCCAGGACTTCCCATCTCTAGGCCTGGCTGAACCAAGTAGCTGCCCACAATTCCTATCATTCTTATCAGTCCCCACAGGAGTGACTCATTCAGGAGGGAAGGGCTCTTATTTATTTGGGATGTTCCCCCTACTCTACCCAGAACACAAATTGAATCTGATGTCTGGGTTACTTTGTGCTTTTCCTGGGCTAGGCCTCCCTGTGCATAGTTCTCCCAGTTCTCTGATTTTTTATCCCATGGCTCCTGCCACTCTTAGTCCTGGGCCTTCACAGACACCCCTCTCCCTCCAGTACCCCTTCTATTCATCTGTGGCAGATCTCCAACGATGCCACTTCAAGGCTGAATTTCAACACTAATAATAGCAATGGGAGCTTCTTCCCACCTTGTGTGTCTCATACATGCCACGGAATGCCTGACTCCCTTCTCCTGCTTAGCAGAAGGCTGGGTCTTCTTCAGAAAGATGGGCCCTGGTTCCTTGGGCGGACAGGACACTGTGTTCCATGCCCAAGGCCTGGCCACAGTAGAAGGCAGGGCCTTTTTCAGGATGGCATGCTCTGGTTACTTGGGTAGACAGGGCACTGTGCTCCATGCCCAAGGCCATAGTTACCTGCACTGGTAGCTTCGGCCCTTCTGGTCAGTGAGGATGAAGAAGTGACCATTCCAGGCGTGCTGGTTCTTGCTGAGTGTAACATGGACGATGGCTGTGTTGTAGCGCACCTGCAGGCTCAGCCTGTCTGCGAAGTCACCCAGGTAGCGCACCATGTCATTGGCGTGGGGGAAGTAGGCTTTGGAGTAATGGCGGAAGAGCAGGTGCTCGTCGTGGCTCAGCAGGGAGTTCCAGTCATGGCGAAGGTTGAACTCGCTGTTGACCTTGCCCGTGTACCTCTTGTTGATGCTGATGAGCTTTCGGTGGCGGGGGTATCGGGTGAAGAAGGAGCCTGGCGCCCCTGCCTTTTCGAACACCACATAGTTCCTCCCAGCCTGCCCCAGGAAATAGGCCATCTGCAGGCCTGAGGGCCCTGCGCCCAGGATGCAGTAATCCCAGTGAGGGAAGAAGGAGGCATTGGGGAACGGGCTCAGAGACAAGGCCACGTGCAAGGTCAAAGTCAGGAGCAGCCCTGGGGCCCCCTTCAGCAGGGCCATGGCAGAGAAGGGTATATAGGCTAGGGGAGGAGAGCAATGTCCCACAGCCTCTCTGCCCTGTCCTGGGGGTAGGTCAGTGGTCACCTAAGGGGACCAGCCACCCCATCACTGCCTCCTGGTTGCCATGGCAACAGCTAGGGATGCTGTTCCCTGGGCTGAAGGGCTGAGGAAGCCCTCCACACTTCTGCCACTCAGGCTCAGGGTAGGGTTCTAGGATGTACTTGATGGGGGGGGGGGGTAGTCACTCCTCCCCCAGCCCTGGGAGGGGGTAGGATGGGGGGGGAAGGGAAGGGTAGGGTGGGACGTGGCCCTGCCCACTGCTGTGAAGGAGCGTGGCCACCCCAGGCCCCGCCCGGTCACGTGTCCCGCATGAGTCCAGCCTGCTCCCAAGTCCCGCCCGCCCCCGCCCCAGCCCTAGCCTTCCCAGGTCTCAGAGCGAGCGCGAAAAGCTGCTGCTGGCGGGGCCGCCGCGAACTCAATGAGAGCGAGGCTGGCAGGGGCGGGGGCGGAGCAGCGCCAGCCCCGCCCCCAGAGGTAGGGGGCGGGAAGGAGGCGGGGTAGGGGGTGGGGCGTCACGTGACGGCGCGAGGCACGCTGGGACTGTACTGCAGCTGCGTGCACGTGCCACCTCTAGTCCCGAGTCACGTGTCAGGGGATTCGCCAAGATTTAAAGGGACATAGAGCAACTGGGACTTCCTCTCAGTCCAACCTTCTCCTATTTCCTCCAATTGCACTCCATGGGAGTCCTGGTCAGTCATAGAAGGGCTAGGAAGCCTCAGGGAGGCACGTTTTCACAGGATGCCAGGAAAAATGCCAGAGGAGAAGGGGCGGGCCGCTTTGACAGATAGTGAGCTCCCCATCACTGTGGGGCTTCAAGAAGCTGCCTGATCTGTGATAGAAGGGAGTTGCACTGGGAAGGGCGGTGGTGGGAAAACACTTTGACTTTGGAGACGGAGATTCTGGGTTCAGATCCAGCAGCTAAAGGCCGTCCAACACAATGGATAGTGCCTTGGACCTATGTTCAAATCCTACCTCAGAGCCACTCATCAGCTGTGCCATCCTGGGCTCTGCACTGAGGGTCTCAGATCTCTGACCTACTTCTTGCCCAGGTGGGTCATCAGAGCCCGGAGTCCTGCGTTCCAGGTTCTGCCCCCATTCTCTGTGCCTTGGACTCCCCATCTAAAGAATTGGGCTAAACCATACCTTCCTCCCCCTCTCCAGGATGATGGGGGTGTTTGCATTGTTCTTAAAAAATAATTCAAGGTATGCCCATTCCTGCTGGGCCAGTCCAGGGACATGAAGGCTGGGAGAAGCCTGGGCAGGGGCAACCTCAAGCTAGATGAAACAAAGCAGGGGTGTTGTGAGGGGAGGGCAGGTGGGCCTGTGTGCCATAGGTAGCTAAGTCTGGTTCTTGAGCTGGGGAGGAGAGATGTCCAGGCTCTGGTTGATGAAAGGACTCCCCAGAAGAGCTGAAAGACCCCCCTGGTAACATCTCAGGTTCTAAAACTGGCTGGATTGAACAGAAGAAATGGAAGCTCTTGAACAATTTGGACACATACACACTGGGTGCTTTGGACTATTTTATAATATGCTTAGTTTCTTTGTCTCTGATATAGCTTTAGGTATTTAAACACTCAGTTCTGGGAAGGGTCTGACCAGCAAATCAGAGTAAATCAGAGGTCCCCAACACTGATGCAGAGACCTGCTGGAGGCAGGATCTGAACCCAGGGTTCTTCCAACCACACAGTGCAGCCTGTCTCACCAGCCCTCATTCATGTGCACCTTTTGTTTGTTGTGAGCTTGGGTCTTACCTGGGTGGGATTTCTGGCATCTCACTTATTTTTTGGGGGGTTCAGATAAGCTCAGACCAGTGAGTGGTGCCCCTGAATGAGCCAGAGATGGGGAATGAAGGTGGGAACCAGCAGAGGCTACTGTGGACGGAGACCTTCTGGGTACCATTGCTTGGGCTGGCTGGTGGGCAGATGGCCTTGACTGTTCTTGCTTCCACACAGCCTGCCCTATGCCAGGCTCCCATGTTTCTCAGATCTGGCCTGGCTGGACTTGCCACATAGACAAAAGCCTCTGCTGGCTTGGCCTTCAGGAGCCCAGGGAACTTCTTTTGAGGTCCTTCTGCTTTTTGGGGTCTAATTTTTGCTAATGGGGACCCCTACCACTCAGGCCGAGGTGTAGGGAATGGCCTTGAATGGCCCTCAGATAAGAGGTGCAGCAGGGCCTCCAGTCCAAGCCCCAGATGCCTAGGATGACCTTTCATAACTCACCTTCCCTTGACATAGCCTAAGGAGGGATGGGCACCTTCCCACTGCAATGAGGTGGCAGAGTGAGACCTGAAGAATGGTCAAGAGCAGCCAGGGGAGGGCCCTTGGTATCTTAGAATGGAAAGGACAAGTCCTAAGCAGACCTAGGTGGGCTTCCAAGGCCACCAAGCAGCTACAAAGTTTAGGTTCTTTGGTCTCGTAAGGTTTTTAAGAGAATATGATAGCCTAGGCTGGGGAAATAGCTTCTGGGCTGGTAGAATTGCTCCAGGTGTGGATCAGGGTTTGTATATTAAGGGTCTGGAGGCTCATCTCCCATTCCAGGAAAATCACCTTTTCTCAGAATGGATCAGCTCTGGACCTTACAGGCTCAAATCCTGGAAAATGGAACTGGGGAGGGTCCAAATTCAGGTGGAGGTATGGTTTTGGGTCTGACCCGTCATGGGTGATCTTGACAGCAGAAAGGGAATAAGGAGCCAGTGCAGGTTTGGAGGATTCCCCTGGTCTGCCAGAGCCCTTAAGTGTGCATGTCCCACGTTTTCCCTGCATTGTTCCACCTATTTGCCAGTGTAGGAGAGGTCTCACTAGCCTTCTGGAATGCCTTCATCAAAGATGGGAACTATAGTATAGTTGATGACCACTAGGAGTAATTAATAATGGCTAACAGTTCAGAACTAAGACAAATACAGAACAATATAAACAATAATACAGAACAGCACAAAGCTGGAGTACAGAACTATTGAGTGATTAATACAGAATGGTTAATAGATTTTGCAATTGATGCTGAACTAGTGCTAACTGGTGAGAAATACAAGATGTGTGTCCTGCTGCCACCACTGCCCATCAATGGCATAAGGTGAACAGAGAGGAGTGGGCTTGGTCCCCACACCCACGCAAGTTGGTCCTGGGTGCCATGTTCAGAGAAGGTTGAAGATGTTCTGGAGAAGGATGAGCAGTGAGGAATGAGGGAGGGAGGACCAGCCAGACATCAGCTGGTTGGAATTACTGAAGATCTAGTTTGGAGACTTACTGGAAAGAATGTAAGGGAGAGGGATTGTTGGAACTGTTCCATGGGATCCTTGAGGGTAGAATTTGATTGGAAGAAAACCTAATGGTACCAAAAGGACCTGGGCACTACCCTCCAAGTCTTGGGAATGGGGGTTGGGAAAGTTCCACTCCATCCGAGCTTCCTTTCCTAGAGCCTCCCTCCCCTGGGCAGTGCCTACCCTCATAGGGTTAGTTGGGAGTTGAATATTCTGTATGCCTAAAAGGACTCAAGGAAGGCTTGGTCTGAGATGGAGAGGGGGTATGAGTGCACTGTGTAGCTATGCATTTCTTCAGTCCCTCTATTTCTCTTATTTGCATTCAAAGACCCTCCACAAAAGCAGTCCACTCTCTAGCCCTTCAAGCACTGTCCAATCATCTAGAATAAATAGACTCATCAGGCTCCTCCTTTATTTCTTTTTTTAAACTCCAGTTTGGGTGACCAAGGCCAATCCCCAAGGAGATCCCTGGGCCCTCCCAGACACAGGGGCGTTATGATGGCAGCGGTGTGCTTGGTCTCAACTGGCCTGCTCAGGCTTCTTCCTCTGAAAGAGAGGGACAGGGAGGTAAATGCATGGCAAAGGGCAGCCCCTTTCCCTACTGCCCCCAAGGACTCTCAAACAACTGGATGTTCTTTAGCTTTTGATGGGGCCATCATCTTTCTTTTTGGTTCTTCAATAGGTGGTCAGTGAGTAACAGTATTACCACACCTGTGGGCGGCACAGGGCCCTGCTGATGGCCAGTATCTAGTGTGGGATTTCCCTAGTGGTTGGCCCAGAGCTTTATCTGCTGTGTCAGGTGTTCTCAAGGAGGATTTTGGTGGTGCCCACCCAAAGGCATAATGGACATCTTTTTAGGTGGCTTGCTCCAGGGGTCTTTTAGTTCTACTGTCTCCCTTAAGGAGGTGATGGGGCCATGGGCCCAGAGTTGGAAGCTCAGGTCTGTCACTGTTCTGAGACCCCAAGGAACTCTCTTGGGCAATAAAATGGAGACTGTGCCTGAGACACTCACTGTGGAGGGTTTTATGCTAGATGTGAGCCACTGTCCATCCTGCCATGCTCTATAAGTCTCTCCTCAGCCTATGATCCCAAGAGGAGCTCCCTACCAAGCCCCACAGAGCCAGCGGGGGAAATAATGTGGATGAAGCCCACATACATTCTAGTCTCATCCCCAAGGACCAAGGGGGTCTGGGGCGCCTGGTATGTGTCCTTTGACTCACCTTCTTCTTCTTCTTCCTCCTCCTCATTGTCCTCATCCTCATCAGAGCTGAAGGTGCCATCTGGCAGGCTGTACACGCGGATCACCTGCTTGTTGGGGTCCTTGAGGATCAAGTACTTGCCCTCATCCAGTTTCATGCAGATGTCAATGACACAGCGCAAGATACCCCAGGCATTCTCCACACTCAGGTTGATCTGGCTAGCAAACTCATTGGGCTTGAACTGCTGGGTGCCCAGGATAACATGGCGAGCGGAGTCTTTGACATGGTAGCGGGACACGTACCTGTGGGCAGATGTGGGAGATGGGTGGAGGTGGGAGTGGGGGAAGGATGAGGCCATGCACTGACTCAGTAAGAAGTCCAGTAGAGCCTTCACTGAGGAGATCCCAAAGGGGGCAACAGAGGGAGCCTGCACCCTCCAGCCCTGCTTCAGGCATCCTTACCCAAGTTTGAGGTACTCTGACCCAGCCAGCAATGCACAGCAGGTCCAGCGGGCCAGCTTGTAGCTATTGTTCTTCAGCTCTGTGGCAATGACTGCCCCTCGCTGAGAGTCCAGCTTCTGGCGCCAATCTACACCATTGCAGTGCTGCAAGGGGAAAGAACCACCAGTGGGCGCTTAGCATCCTGAGGCCAAAGCCCAGCCCCTATCCTAGCCATGCTGGATAGACTATAGAAGGCACAGGGTCACCCAGATGGTGCAGGAAGCCACAAAGGAATCCTCATGGACAGGGAGTATTTTGGGGGCACTAAGAGCCTCCAGTCAAACAGAAGGAAGGTGGCAGGTGGGCTCAGGGGTCCAAGGCTGAACCAGCAGGTTCCCCTCCCCTTGAGGGGTGGAGGGTTACACTGGAGAAGGCTCAGAATGCCAGAGTAAGAGGAATGGATGTGATCCTATGGGCAACAGGCACTCACTCCAGACTTATACATAGGAATGACCCAAGCAAATAATCTGAGAGTTGGGCAGGGCCTCATACTTGAGATTTGTCTATGAAGAGGACAAGTCAATCACTGACCAGGATACACACACTCAGTCTCCAATGATGGAGGAAGATGAGGCATACTGAGGTGCAGGACACTTTCAAGATTGGTCATTTTGAGAGGAGGTAAACAAAAGATATCTAAGTATCCCCTCAGTCCAAGGCAAGTATTTAGATACCCCCCGAGGATAGAGAATGATGATGGAGAAAAAGCTCCATTGGATGAGGTGGCAAAAAAGGTAACTGAGGAAGACTGAGAATGGGGAATCCACTTTGGATCAGAGCAGAACCAAGCCTCCAAGGGGAGGCAGCAGGCCCAGCCCAAAGGAGCAGCAACTCAACCAGATGGGTTCCAGTCCTGCCCTGTCCTTCACTCCCCAAATGGACTGGAGAGATCATTTCACTGTACATCAAGGAGTCTGATGGAAGAGGTCTCTTCCAGCTCTACCTGGAATGGTCAGGGGATGGGGTTAGCTCCCAATTTGTGAGTTCACTGGCAGAGAAAGCTCCTTCTAGGGAGGAAACTCCTTCTGTCCATGCCAAATCACAACTTAAAAGTCATACTCTCTCCCCTTCCATTCCCCTGTTCCCTACTGACAGGTGGAAAAAAAAAGAAGCTTTCATCATAGCATTCACAGTATACATACAGGCCAAGTACCATCCTAATCCTTCCCCAAACACTGGACCTCACTATCTAGAGGACCTCTTGTTCTGGCCTTGTTAGGTTAGTTTTGATCACCTTTGCTTTCCTTTCTCCCTCTGTGGTCTAGGTTCATGTCTCATCATTCAACCCAGACCACTCTTTCCAAAGTGGCCAAACCCAGAGGCTTCCTCTCAATCCTCATCCTGTTGGACTTCCTGGCAGCCCTGGACACTGCTGCTCTTTTCTCTACTCAAGTTTTCATGTCCCTTTCCTTGCTGCATTTGGCTGGATCACTCCTAGATCTCTAGTGAGGAATTTGGCCCACTAAATAAGAACATCCTCAAGGCTGTCTGGGACTTTCTCCTCTTTCTTACTTGGGGATCTCATCAGACCCCATGGGCTTAATGTTCATTTTTAGACATCCCCAGCTCTAGCCTTTTGGTTGGACTTTTTCAAACTAGACATCCTATAGGTTCTTTGAACTTGACATCTCCAAAACAGAACGCATTCTTTCCTCACAAACAAACAAAAAAACAGCTGTCCAGCTGATGACATAGCAGATAGAGCACCTGGCCTAAAGTTTGGAAGTCCTGAGTTCAAATCAGGCCTCAGACTCAAGTTGAGTGACTTAACCTCTTTTCTCAACTGTAAAATGAGAATAACATCACCACATAGGGTGGTTGATCAAATGAAATAACATTTGTGAAAAATACACAGCACAAAGTCTGGCACGTGGTAAATGCCATATAAATGCTGGGTCCCTTCTTCAAACTGTTCTGTTTTGAATTTGGGTAGTATCAGTCTCTAGATATTAGATACAGAATCTGGGGTCTTACTCAACTCCTCTAACTCACCTCCCATAGCCCCATAGTTGCTAAATTCTAGAGTTCCCTTTTCTACATTCTCTCTCTCTCTCTTATAAAGGGATCCATTCACACAGCCACTGCACTGGTTGAAGCCCATTTTAACTCTCCCCTGGATTATTTCAGAGAATTTTCTAATTGCTCAGAACTGCTCTCTCTAGCTTTGTAAGCCCATGATATTCTTTTGCCCTTCAGGTCCTATACAACCAAACATAGTCACTAGTCTACCTGCTCTCCCTCCCAGAATCCCTGGATTCCCATGAGACAATGGGGGTGGGGTGGGGGCAGTGGAGGTTCTTGAGAGAGTGCTCACCCTGGAATCCCACTCATTCAGGGTCTTAATGTTGATAAAGGACACTTCTCCATTGGCCCCTGTCATCACTCCATCGTGCTCACAGCGGACAATGAGGTCGATGTCTTCTCCAAGCTTCCACCTTCGGTACCTGGGATGACCAAGAAAGAAGACTCAGCAGCCCAGACACAGCCTTGAGCTTCTAGTCCATAGCACTGATGGACCATGCTGTCTGCCCCAAAAGCACAACCTACCGGTACGCCACTGAGGCAATTTCGTTCTTGTCCATGTCATCTTCCACAAAGGGATTTGGGTTGGGAAACTTATATCTTTCCTTTCCCTACAAAGAATAGGGAAGAAGTAGCAAATCAGTATGAAGCTGATAGCACAAAGAACATTTCCTGTGGGCACACAGCCTGATGCTCAAGGCATTATGGGGCATGGGGGCCAGGTCCAGCCTCCAATGATGTCTAGGGTACACAGTCACCCCCAGCCCAATTTACTGATGAGAAGGCTCACCATCCGCAGGCACTGCTGGGAGAAGTTGTGATTAATGTAGGTGGCTTCCATGGCGAGGTTCCGAGGCGAGTTGAAGGAGTTGCCTTCATCCTGAGGTGGCTCATTAGCAGTCTCACTCACTGTCAGGAGGTCTATGAGTTAACAGGAAGGTGAGTGATGAAGAGCTAGGCAAGTAGAGGGGCACCCATCATGCTTTCGAGAGCAGCAGGGCTGGAGCAGAAGCCCTCAGCAACTATGGGGTGGCATTTCAGACCGCCTCCTACCTGCTCTAGAAGACATTGAGGTCCCAGCAAGTAACAAGGGCATAGGAGGGCAGACAATGGGCCAGCACCCTCTAGTAAAACTCACCAAAGTCCGAGCTGTCCCTTTTGTCAAAAAAGAGTTTGGACCCAACCCTCTGGACAACAATGTCCCAGGAATAGACTGAGCGAGTGCAGCTCATCAATGTGGCCAAAATGGCGTCCGTAGCAAACACATTGCCCTGAGTTTTTGCCAGCTGCCAAGAAAGTAGGAAAAGATCAGTCACACACAAGAAGGAGCAATCTTGCCCCATAACTGGGACCTAAGCATGGGCTAAAGCTGTTTGCTGTGGTGTCCAGTAAGCTACAAAACTAGCCAGAGCAAGCAGAGGATCCCCAGTCACATAAGTCTTGACCTAGTGCCTTAGCACTGATCTGGTGGGGAAGAGTATCCATGGAGTTATGTCATGAGTGGCAAACTATTCTGATTCCAATGTGAGCCATGAGGCCTTACTTTTATTTATTTTTTAATAAACTGTTACCTTCTATCTTAGAATATATACTAAGAATCAGTTCCAAGGCAGAATGAGTTAAGGGCTAGGCAATGGAGTAAAGTGACTTGTACAAGGTCATATAGCTAGGAAATGTCTGAGGCCAGATTTAAACCTAGAAATTTCTGTCCTCAGGTTTGGCACTTTATTCACCAAGCCAGTTAGCTGCCCCTGGGGTCTTACTTTTAAATCTTGACTTCCATCTCTTCTATGTGCCTAAGGGTCCCAGCTGATCTGGTATCTGAGACCCTTTAGTTCAATATGGAATTTCTAAATCTCAGGTCTGTGCACTCTTCTTTTGTCTAGGGTGTTTAAAGACTAGCAGGGCAGAAGCAAATGAGAGTACCTTTCGGATGACGGGGTCATCCGTGGTGGTGACAGTGTGGAAAATGCGCTTGATGCTCCTCAGAGGCTTCTCATTCCTTGTGGTGATGCGGTCAAAGGCTTTGTCGTAGTATTCCAGGGCTCCACAGCACTCACTGCAGGAGAGGGAGAGGGTAAGAGACAGGCAGGAAGGAAGAAAGTCAACCCAATTTCTCCCTTAGTGGCCTGGGCCCTGGGAGCTCCTCAGCATAGGGGATAAAGGCTGGGCAGGGGCTGCTTACATGTCCTGTGGCTCTGACACCTCCAAGTAACGCATTTTCATCAACTGAGGGAAATCCATTTCTTCTTTCACTTCCCAGTCACTGCGGACTTCAACTGAAGAATCCCGTGGCTTCTGTGGAGGCAGGAAATGGGGAAGAAAGAGGAGCGTGCACCCATCAAGGCTGGAAGGTCAGCCCCTGAGGTCTCCAAGGACTCTGTACAGATTGAGCGGGTACCCTGGGAGTTGGGGACATACTGGAGTGGTGTGGGGATAGCAGGCCACACCCTGAGCTTAGGGATGGCTCCTACCTGAGATTTCTGATCCCATTTCTGCCTCACTCCAAACTGCTTCTGGAACTTCTTCTGCAGACGTATACGGTCTCTGAAAAGCAGAGAGAAATGGAACTTTAGCAGGAGGCTGGCCCTGAACAGATGACCATCCTTCTCTGGTAAAGCTCTGAGATGCCTCCTTCTCCTCCATCTTTGTCAATGGGGCAATCACCAGAGAACTGAGGTCAGAGTCACTGTGGGAAGTACGAGGAAGGTGTGGTAGCATCCCTGCGGAGCCCATGACGTGGCCCTTACTAATCTAGAATGACTATAGTGAAGCAAACCCTGGAATTACTGAAGGAGCAACTAAGAACAAAAGGAAGGCAAGGCCAGGCCAGGGGGAGCAGGCAGCGTCCTATTGGAAGGAGCCCTTCCTCACCTCTCTTTCTGCTTAGCACTCTTGGGCAAAGTCTGTAGGTTGAATTGGAGCATGTTTCTCCGGTCCTTGTCTCTCCGAAGATTCCGCTGAGGACCAGGGAAGAGAGGATGGTCATGGCATTAGACAGGGTCTAAGAGGGGACAATACTATTGGGCTGCTAGAAACAAGGCCAGAGTCTGGGGATGCAGGTGGGAAAAACCTGAAATTAGGAGGCATTGCTGTTCCCTTCCCCACTTTCCCAGAAGCAATACTATATCTTATTGTAGTCTCTTTCTTTGCTGCTTGAAAAGAATTGATGCGGCATGACTAGATCATCTGGTCAATAAAAACCACCAAGAGTAATTAATTGGGCTAATAAGAACAAATGAAGCCCAACTCTAAGAAAAGGCATCAGCATGGAGTAGATTTGGCTGACAAGCACTTTTGGAAGTTTTCAAGGTTTTCCCTCATGGCATTTGACCTAATTCAAGGCCATTCTTTAGGAATATGTTTCCCAAACTGTGTTTCTAGTGATTGTTTCATCAGTCCCCATTAATGAGTCAGGCTGTATACAGAAAAGGAGCAAAGGATGGTTTAGAGTGTTAAAATGTTTCTATTTTAAACCCACTAAGATTTAACTCTGGTTTTACTCCAGGGGCAGCTTTCTCAGGAGCACACAGCTAAAATAAGTGGATGAGGCCCATTAGGGACAGGTCTGGGCAGCCTCCACCTCTGCCTGTCCATGGATATCTTCTATGGGAAATGTGACTAAACTCCACCACACCAGGCTGGGCCACAACTTCTTCTATCTAATAGTGCATTGCACCCTTGTTTGATTCATCTGTATTCTTGCTCCCTACTGTTTTTGGATTTGTACCAAAGCTATGATTTCAAGTGTAAGTAGCTTCTGCCAGGGCAAGTAGGCACCTATCTCCCAACCCACTCTTAAAGAGTTGTTCGGGGCCCTCAAAGAATGAGGAACTTCCCAAGGATTAGTCATGAAAGCATGTCCAATACCAGGGAATCTGACTGCAGAATAAAATCCTTTTGAGTACCATCTGTTGGGGCCTGAAACTGCCTGGAATGGTAAGCAACGGCCCATGAGCCAGTCCAAGTCCCAAGGAAAGACCCAAACATCTTTAAGCCAGTATCTTTGACATTACTTGGATCCTAACATTAAGATGGTTCAGCCCTACCTGGGCAAACCTCATCCTATTCCTCTGGTAGGCAGTCTTCTGGGTCCGGGCTGTGTCCACAAGCTGGAAGCTGGTCTCATCCTCTTCATGGAAATAAGCATACTGGCTTCCACCACCAAACTGGGAGGAATACTTATCTGAAGAGACAATACACAAAGCCAGTGATTTAGAGCTTAGAAGGGCCTTTGGGAGCCCCCAATCTAATCCCTTCATTTTTGCTGAGGAAGAGATAGGCCTGGGTCACAGGGCAGAACGAATCCTTTCCGTATGACATTTTGCTTAGTCCCAACTTCATAAAGTCAATGTAGCAACACTTACTGGTGTACCTCTTATCCTGGTAGGTGGCTCCTGTCCAATCTGCAACCTAATCAGGGTGACAAAGAAAAAGAAAACTGAGGGTCAATGGGCCAAGTATCTGTTGTCTCAGAAATCCCCAGACAGCACCAGACACCAAAGCCACAACCCGTGGAGCCTGGGGAAGTATCTTGTCTGTCAGAGACTCTCCAAGGGTCATGGCCCTTCTCAGCAGGCATCTCAGAGGAATACTGTGTTGTGCTTCTGAGACAATGGAAACTCCAGCACTGAGGGCTTGAAAGATGGGAATCTCTGCTGACCCACAATTACCTTTCCCAGTCGATCTCCCTTACTGAAGGGCTGATAGGGCATGTCCCGAAACTGCTCAGGGACAGCACAGGGGCCCCAGCCCGAAGGGTTATCCTGGATCACTGGAGTCACGAATTTGGCCATCTTCTGACACCTTAAAAAGACAAGGAAGGTCACAGTCAGGAGTTGTCCAAGGGGAGAAGGCTTCCCCAAGCCCCAGGGGTGGGGCGCTAGGGCAGCCATTAAAACAAGCATCAGGGCATACAACTCCACCCAACTTTAGGGTAGCTGAAGCAGAACTTGGAGACTGGAGGTCTAAGTCCTACTGGTGCCTCCTTCATGGGCTCCTTCTCAAAGGTTCAAGGTGGCTCTGAGGGGCAATGGCTGTCTTTGGGTCTCCCAAGGATTTTCGTTTGGGCAGTATGAACCTGAAAAGGGGGGGTTGGGGGAAAAGAGGACGACTTTGTACATAAATCTAGCTAAGCCTATAGAGCTGTCACTCAGACCCTATTTATTTCTTTTTAACCCTTTACCTTCCATTTTAGAATCAATATTGCATGAATTGTATGTATATGTAACATATTGTATGTATGTTGGTTCCAAGGCCGAAGAACAGTAAGGGCTGGGAAATAGACATTAAGTGACTTGCCCAGGGTCAAACAGCTAGTAAGTGTCTGAAGTCACATTTGTATCCAGGATCTCCAGTCTCCAGGCCTGCCTCCTTTTTTTTAATCCCGCTGAATGTTGACTGGAATGGACCGCGCTAGTCCCGGGCAGGCAAGACAAGGGTTCCCGTGGGGGGGGGAGGGGGAAGAGATCCGCCCTGGTCCGGTTCCCTCCCGATTCTGCGCATCTTGAGTCCCTGCAGGGACTCAAGAACATGAGTAAAATGACTTGACTGAGAGCTCTCAGACCTTGGGGGTGGGGCGGCCCTGGCGGGGGTTCCTGCGCCTCAGTCTCTCCAGCTGTAAATATGGCCAGTGGCCCCTCGTAAGGAGACAAGCCAAGTTCTTTCCTGGCCCCATTTTATAGGCGGGGAAACCGAGACCGGAGACGGCCCGGGCAGCCGGGGGCCAGGTCCGGCAGGGTGCCCAGGCGCCGGGCCCCGCACGCGCCATGGAGCTTCCATGGGTTCCCTGGCTCCGGGGCCGGCGCCGCTCACCTGCTCCAGCCTCAGCCAGTCCCGATGGAGACGGATGGTTCCGGGCGCAGTCACAGCGCCCGATTTCACTCTCTGGCGGCCAAGCAGGAAAGGGCCCGGGCTGCGTGCGCAGCGCCCGGTGCCGTAAAGCGGCGCGGCACGGCCAGCCCTGTCGTAAGGCAGCGGGAAAGCGCGCAGTCCGTCTCTCTTAGGAGGGGGGAGGTGGAGGGTGGGGCGGGGCCGCAGCGCCGTAAAGGGAATTGAAGCCCGGAAGTGCGTTCGGCCTTGGACGGAGAAAAAAAAGAGCTGAACCAAAGCGTGGCCATGGTACGGAATCGTCACTTCCGGCTAGGCGACGGGACCACGTTTACGTCTGGAACGAATCGTGACGGGGATGATGACTCCTCCCCATCCCCCCCAGTATCCCATAATTCCCGCGGAAAGGTACGGCGCTCTCTCTTTCCCCTCTGAATTTCTTAGTTCCTCACGCAATGCGCGGTTCCTTTCTCCTGCCCCTGTATATCCCACAACACCCCGCGGCATCTGCTTTTCCATCTTTCCCCTCACTTTTCGCTGCTTTTGGTTATCTGGATCTCTCGGGGCTCTTTATCGTGGTCACTCTGCCACTGTGGTGGACATTAAGATCATTAGAACCACAGCTGGCCTTTATATGGTGCTTGAAGGTTTGTGAAGGACTAGACACTGTCAGTTCTGGGGCTGGGAAATCTTGGGTTCAAATTCTGCTGCAGGTACTTATTGGCTGTGTGACCCTGGGCAAGTCACAACACCTCTCCTTGCCTCAGTTTCCTCTTCTGTAAAATGGTAATAATAACAGCTCCTTCCTTCCAGTGAGGTTCCAAACGACATAATATTTTTCAAGTGCTTTGCAAATATATTAAAGTGCTACAGAATGTTATTATTATTGTTGTGGTCATTGACATTTCAAGGCATAATAAGCACTTTGCTGAAACAGCAGCATCCTTGACGATCATGATTATCCTCTTTTACAAATTAAGAAACAGGCTTCAGAAAGGTTAAGTGATTTGCCCCTAAGCAATGAGGTGAGATTTGAACCCAGGTCTCTCCTGACTAGTTCATCCTTTTCTAGAGAGACCTATTTACAGCTGCCTCTGGAGGCACATCCAACTGGTATCATTCTTTCCCCCTCCCAACCTCCCATTCCATATAGACATTTGTCATCCTATTTTTCCCCATATGAATTCCCTTCAGGAAATCTCAAAACCATTTTGTCCTTTAAGGGCTGTTCATACCCTCTGTCTTTGAGAGACATGGTAGCATACGGTAGAGGTTCTCCAACTTGATGGTCTCAGGTCCCCTTTCTACTCTTATAAATGAATGAAGAAGCTTTTGTTTACAAGGGTCATCTCTATTGATACCATATTAGAAATTAAAAGTTGTTGTAATTACCAGAATAGTTTATACCTGATGGATCCCCTGACCCTTTGAGATCTATTATCTCATTTCCCATTAGTGGGGTGGAATGAAACTGGGCTGGGCAGTCAAGGCCTAGACTGAATTCCTGTTCTGACATTTAATTATTTTGTTACCTTGGACAAAAGCAATCTGAGACTTGTTTCCTCACCTTTAAAATGGGGGTGAAAATAATACCTTTTGTACTTACCACCCAGGGTGATTAGGAGGGTCAGTGAGATAACACATTCAGAGTATTCTGACCTGGAGCCATGAGAAATATTAGTTGTCTGACTCTCATGACCTCATTGGGGTTTTCTTGGCAGAGATACTGGAATGGTCTGCCATTTCTTTCTCCAGCTCATTTGATGGAGGAGAAAACAGAGGCAAACACGGGGAAGTGATTTGCCCAGGGTCACATAGTGTCTGAGGCTGGATTTGAACTTAGAGGCCCAGCGCTCTGTCTACTGCACCACCTAGCTTCTCCTAAGTATTAGTTACCATCATTACATTTTTTGAAAAGCAAGAGTTGGGATTCTAGGGTCTTCCCTCTGGGAGAAATGGGATTCCATGTGAAAATGAATGCAAAGCCAAAGGCTGGATGTAGAATCTGGACTACATGATGGGGTCTGAATCCTGTGTCTGACAACTTCCTAGTTGTGTGACTCTGGATAAATCACAGCCTCTCTAGGCCTCAGTTTTCTTTTCTGTAAAGTTCCTCCCAGCTCTGAAGCTATTTCCTATGGGTTACAGGATCATAGCAATTCCAGTTCGAGATCATCTAAATCAACCCATTAACAAGCCTTTGTTAAGTCCCTTCTGTATTCTAGGCTCTGTGCCAGGAGCTGGGGATTAAAATACAAAGAGTGAAACCATTTGTGCCTTGAAGGACTTTCCATTCCACTTGAGAAATGGGCACAGAATAACTATTGATGGTTTAATACAAAGGATGTGGGGAGGAAGGGGGCTAACAACTGGAGAGGAGGAAAAGTTTGATGTGGAATGTTGTGTTTGAACTGTAGCTTAAAAGAAGGGGTGAAGGTAGGGGCCAGCTAGATGGCCAGGCTCAGAGACCAGAGTCCTAGGTTTAAATCTGGCCTCAGACACGTCCTTGCTGTGTGACCTTGAGCAAGTCACTTAACCCTCATTGCCTAGCTTTTACCACTCTGCTGCCTTAGAATTGATACCCAGTATTGATTCTGAGCCAGAAGGCAAGGGTTTAAAAAAGTAAAAGGAAGAGGGAAATTCAGTGGTACATAGATGATGAGGTAAAGCATTGCAGGAAAGGAGAGATGACCAGTGTTAAGTACAGGTAGGAGATGGGTGATGTGTGGCAGGATCAGAGATGGGGGTGAGGGGATGGGATCTGACTAGTCTGTAGAATGCAGAAAGGGGGAAGAGATGGACAAGAGCCTGGAGAGATGGGCTAAAGCTAAACAGAGGAGATAATCATTGATTCTAAACCCAGGTGGGAGCTCCTGCGGTTAATAGGGGAATAATTTAGCTGTAAAGGCCAAGGGCAAACGACCTCTTTGGCAGCAGTGTTGGGGAGTAAAGAGAGACTGGAAGCCTGGGGCCCAATGAATAGGCTGTATGTACAGTAACCCAGGCAAGAGGTGAGGAGAGCCTCCGCTAAGGGGGTTGCTGGTTGAGTGTGGAGAAGGGGTTGACTGGAGAGATGTTGTGGTGGTAAAAACCATCCTTTCATTTTTCAGGTGAGGAAAAGGAGGCCAGACTAGCCCACAGTGAAAAAGCACAACATCAGGCTGGGTGATCAATTCTGTGTCTCTTGAAGGAGGTTGTGCCAGCAGTCCATGAGGGCGCCATATGATCCAGTCTTACCTGTTCTTTAAGTAGGTCAGGGCCCAGGTTCCCTAGGTAGCTGGAATTTGTGGAAGGTTGGGGACTGGGTGCTCTGTTTTGATCCAGGAAAAGATCGAATTTTGTTGATTGCTCATGGCTGACTTTGGAGCTTTGTGGGGGGAAAAGACTTTCCCAGAATTCTAGAATGTCTGAGTTGGAAGAGATCCCCAGCCCTTGCTGTAGATCTAGGGGGAATATACTTTTGGAGTCATTCCATTTTTCAGGAAGTAGCTGAAATCAGACTTTTTGTAACTTCCCTCAACTGATTCTTGTTCTGCCCTTCAGGGCCAAAGCAGAGCATATCTGACCCCCTTCCACAGAGCAGCCTCCTAGGGGTCAGGCTCCCCCATTCCTCCACTGTTCAAGCCCTCTGTTCTCTAGGATAAACAATCCCTGTTCTTCTTTCCTCATATGGCATGATTTAGAAGAAATTCTTCATCTTGGTTGCCAATAGAGTCTGCTCAGGGCAGAGAACAGCAGGTCTGGGATGCTGCTTCCTTGCATGAAGTGACACTTATACTATTAGCTTTAACGTGACACAGACTTATGGACAGATGTGGATTGGGCCAAACTCATTAGAGGAGAAGGATGTCAAGCAGCATCTCAGGGGAGAGCTAAGACTACCCAGGCCTCAGGAAGACAAGAGGTCCCAGAGCCAGGCACAGCTGAGGGCAAGCCTTGCACTCAGAGAGATAGACAGGGTCAAGGAAGGGTTAAACAGGAGGCCTTTGTCAGTGTGGATGGCTTCAACTTTGGTGACTTCTGCTTTATTTCAGCCTTTCCCCAAATTCCCCAGTAGAGCTTTTTAAGTCTAAGAAAGTCTGGACAGAATTAGGAGAAGGATTTGCTGACAGTGCCCAGTAATGTTGGGAGAACAGGAGGGAAGGAACCTTCTGGGCTAGTGGCGAAGCTTTTCCTGACCTCCCAGGAGGCATTTCTCTGGCCACATACCCTCTTTTCCCTTCTTTACCTAATTTCCCCTGCTAAGTAGGACCTTCTTTCTTTCTTTTTTTTTTTTTTTAAACCCTTGTACTTCGGTGTATTGTCTCATAGGTGGAAGATTGGTAAGGGTGGGCAATGGGGGTCAAGTGACTTGCCCAGGGTCACACAGCTGGGAAGTGTCTGAGGCCGGATTTGAACCTAGGACCTCCTGTCTCTAGGCCTGGCTCTCACTCCACTGAGCTACCCAGCTGCCCGACCTTATTTCTTCATATCTGTCCTTTAACCCCAAGGAGGAGGGTGAGTAATGTGGCATTCTAGGCACTTTAGCAAGGCCAGTGGGTTGTGAGTGTGTGGAAGGTAAGGGAGAGGGATTTTTTTCAATGCTTTTGAGATGCCAAACAGGACCTATATTACATGGATCTGAGACTTTACAATGGTGAACTTTGGAACTTAGGATTTTATTTAGCCTTATTTACAGAGTCCCAGCCATTTAACAAGGTGATGGAACAGAGGAGAGATTTTGAGGTCCATATTATAGCTGAGGCGCAGAGGGCATGGTTGATAGGGAGTACATCTGGTCTCCTCCCTTCCTGTTACAGGGAGCCATAGTTCCTACGGTGATCATCTGGCCCCTCGCCTCATATTATAGGGAAGGAGACTGAGACTCCAGGGTTGTCAAAGGTGATAGAGCTGGGACTAGAAGCCAACCCTTCTGGGGACCTTGTTTCATTCTCCTTCTCTCATGCTCTCCTTACTCACAGTGACTTAATATGGGCCCAGAGATTTCTTGCTGGATGGGACCTTAGAAGTCATTTAGTCTCATTAATTTGTAACAAGTCCTTTAATTACACAGATGAGGAAACTGAGGTCCAGGGAGAGGCAATGATTTGTACAGGGTCATAAAGGCAGAACATGAAGAGGCTGGATTCCAACCTAATGCTTAGCATGGTACCCAGCGCATGCTTAGTAATTGAGTGATTGATTGAATGAATCCTGGCACCTCTGACAGTAGACCCTGGACTCGTGCTGAATCTCCTTTGGGATGCTCAAAAAGCTTAGATGTTGTAGGGAAATATGAAGAAGGAACATGGAAAGGAGGACATTGCATCATTCTGCTGCTGTGGGATGGGGAGGGGGCCAAGTGGGGAGGAGAAGGGAAGCCTTTGACTCACCATTCTCCCCCTGCCTCCCAGGCTCTTGTCGCCCCAGCAGGTTTTAAAATAGAAAAACCTGGGAGGATTCAAGCCTTTAAGAGTCTCGAGATGAAAGGCATGCCATCCATTCAGAGTCTCCAGGATTCATAATCATTTTTTATTTCAATTGAATGTAGACTCAGTCATCATAGGACCAGTTCTCAGAATAGAGAGAGGTAGGCACCTGTTGAATGAGCCAGCCCACTTCCTGCCACCCTCGGGCATGTCTCCAAGTGCTGAGCCATCATCCACTTTCTGTTAAAGCCTGAGATAAATTGAGATTCATGGCCCTGGCTACAAGAGGCAAAACAGATTTCCATTCTCCATCCTTTCCTGCTGTCCTTAGCACCAAATCACTTTGCCAGTTTGGAACAATCGTGTTTGTTTCTCTCAGACGAATACTCTCTAGACTCTTTCCCTCAGATTTCTCTGCGATAGGCAAGTGGGGTGCCGGCTTTGGGGTTAAATTTCTGGGATTAAATTTTAGCTCAGCCACATTCTCCCTGGGTGACCTTGTCTTTCTTCATCTCTAAAACAGGAGAGTTAGAGGCAGTTGAGGATCTCAGAGGTCCTTTCTAGCTAGGACAGAAGCTGATAGATAAATAGAGATCATTTTATGCCTAGCACAGTGCCTGGCACAGGGGGTTGAAGGAGCTTAGTAAATACTTGCTGATTGTCTGATTGACCCATTTCCTTACTAAAGTTTGTTGTACTCCTGATTGATCTCTCCAAAGGCATTGCTGTAATTGACTTATATGTAATTTTTTTTCTTGGGCCTTCTTAATTCAAGTCTGTATCATGCCATATAAATCTTCCCATTCACAGTGTCTGAAATTTTCACATTTCTCATCATGGCACAGGCATATTCTATTACATTCCTCTGGCATAGTTTTTTTCAGCCCTTTCCTATTCACTGGGCACCCTCTTTGTTTCTAGTTCTAAAAAAGGGGGCTAGGAACTGTTCTGAGTCCTGAGGTTACAAATAAAGAAAAGAGAAAGATTAGTCATGACATGTTTGAGCTGGAAGTTTCCTTTGTGCCTTGGGCTAGGCACTGTGGCAGGCACTAAGGATGTAAAGGTGAAAATAAAACTGTCCCTGCCCTCCAGGGGCTTGCATTCTACAGAGAAGGAAGTTGAAACCTTAAGAAGCAATGGAACCTGGTGAAGGTCACCCAACTTTTCTGATGCTTCATTTGGCATTCTTTCTGAGATACCATTCCTGAGTACACCAGGTTGGTATTCAAGACAAAATCTTCCCTTCACCTTTCTTTCCTTGAGATAACCCTTCATCTTGCACACAACGGAGGTAAAAAGAGGCCTTTTGGGGAGGATTGGAATTTTAACTGATGTTGCTATGTGTAGACAAGAATAAGACAGAAGGGAAGGTGTGTGACCCTTGCATTGGGGCCCACCTATGGTAGCAGCTCACATCTTGGCAGTGAGGGATTTAAATTTTACAAATTGCTTTCCTCCCAAGAACAATTATTATTAACAAATACTATCACCTCCATCTTACAGATTAGGAAACTGAGGCTCACAAAGGTTGTAACATGTTTATAATCACTCAGTAAGTGTCAGAGCAGAGATTTGAACCTGAGTTCTGGGCTGCCAGGCCCAGGCTCTTTTCCTCATGGAATCTTGCAAGGCTCTAGGGGCCTTGGGGCTGTTCTTCTCCACTGACAGATTTTGGGACCATCTGCTCAGCTCTGACCTTGGAGATATTACCTTGGGCTGATGGAGGTTGTATCTTGCCTAAAGAAGACATTTGAGGAGGTTCCTGCCTTTTTCTTCCCTGCCCAATGAGGTACCTGAGGGTAGGGGCAGCTGATCAGTGCCACTTACTCTGCTGCCCAGCCAGATCCAGAATCCGAATCATGGGCTTTCAGATTCAGAAGGGATTTATTGACCCCTGGATCTGTTCAGGAATCCCCTCCGAAGCATTCTGAGAAGCAGATATTCAGACTTTGTTTATAGTCAGGCAATCTCCAGCTTGGGGGCTTCCCAACGTTAGAATGGATGCTAGAGATCAGAGTAAGCAGTCATTTTGGGATAGAAGACAGATGAATCTTCTTGGGGACCGTGAGACTATAGGAGGAAGGCAGGGATGAGGAGCTGTTCCTTCAGAACCTCTCTTTACTCTCCCTTGCACCTAGCACTCTGCTAGGCACAAAATCTCTAGAAACTGGATGATTGAAAATAACCCCTAGAAAGCCAGAGCATGGATTATTGGAGGTAAATCCTCAAATACAGGACCTAGACTGTTAGAGCCAGGAAAGACCTTAGGACATGGAATGGCAGCCTGAGAGGAACCCTAACATATTGAATGTCAGAGCTGGGAGGCACCTTAGAGTACAGAATATTGGAACTAAAAGAGGCTTAAGACATTAAATGCAGGAGTATTCACCAAGGAACTTTGGCATAGGCTATGTCAGAAATGGGAGATGCCTTAGAATATGGAAAGTCAGATCTGGAAAGGGAACTTACAGGGAATTTACTTTTTTTTTTTTTTTTTTTAAACTCTTACCTTAGAGTCTTAGAATCAATACTGTGTATTGGTTCCAGAAGATTGGTAAGGGCTAAGCAATAGGGGTTAGGTGACTTGCCCAGGATCATATATCTAGGAAGTGTCTGAGGCCAGATTTGAATCCAGGATCTTCCACCTCTAGGCCTGGCTCTTAATCCACTGAGCCACCCAGCTGCCCCC
Source organism: Gracilinanus agilis (assembly GCF_016433145.1). Lineage (NCBI taxonomy): Eukaryota > Metazoa > Chordata > Mammalia > Didelphimorphia > Didelphidae > Gracilinanus > Gracilinanus agilis. The sequence goes on along the minus strand of NC_058134.1, from coordinate 218,704,938 downwards.
AGTTTACTTTTTCTCTTTTTAAAAACCCTTACCTTCCGTCTTAGAATCAGTACTAAATATCATTTTTAAGGCAAAAGAGCTATAATGACTAGACAAAGGGGGTTAAGTGACTTAACCAAGGCCACACAGCAAAGAAGTGTCTGAGGCCAGATTTGAACCCAGGATCTCTTGCCTCTAGACTTGACTTTCTTCCACTGAGCCACCTAGTTGCTTTGACATTACAATTTTTTAAAACATTTATTAATATTTATTTTTTAGAAAAGTTAACATGGTTACATAATTCATGCTCTTTCCCCTTCACCCTCTTTGTCCCCCCTCCCCCCATGGCTAATGCGTATTTCCACTGGTTTTAACATGTGTCGTTGATCAAGACCAATTTCCAAATTGTTGATAGTTGCATTGGTGTGGTAGTTTCGAGTCTACATCCCCAATCATGTCTGCCTCAACCCATGTGTCCAAGCAGTTGTTTTTCTTCTGTTTCCACTCCTGTAGTTCTTTCTCTGAATGTGGGTAGTGTTCTTTACCATAAATCCCTCAGAACTGTCCTGGATCACTGCATTGCTGCTAGTACAGAAGTCCATTACATTCGATTTTACCACAGTATATCAGTCTCTGTGTACAATATTCTTCTGGCTCTGCTCCTTTCACTCTGCATCAGTTCCTGGAGGTCTTTCCAGTTCACATGGAATTCCTCCAGTTCTTTATTCCTTTGAGCACAATAGTATTCCATCACCAGCATATACCACAATTTGTTCAGCCATTCCCTAATTGAAGGACATACCCTCATTTTCCAGTTTTTGCCACCACAAAAAGCACAGCTATAAATCTTTTCGTACATGTCTTTTTATCTATGATCTTTTTGGGGTACAAACTCAGCAATGGTATGGCTGGATCAAAGGGCAGGCATTCTTTTATAGCCTTTTGAGCATAGTTCCAAATTGCCAGCCAGAATGGTTGGATCAGTTCACAGCTCCACCAGCAATGCATTAATGTCCCAATTTTGCCACATCCCCGCCAACATTCATTATTCTCCCCATCTTTCATTTTAGCCAATCTGCTAGGTGTGAGGTGATACCTCAGAGTTGTTTTGATTTGCATTTCTCTAATTATAAGAGATTTAGAACACTTTCTCATGTGCTTATTGATACTTTTGATTTCTTTATCTGAACATTGCCTATTCATGTCTCTTGCCCATTTATCAATTGGGGAATGGCTTGATTTTTTTTTATACAATTGGTTTAACTCCTTGTATATTTGAGTAATTAGACCCCTGTCAGAGTTTTTTGTTATAAAGATTTTTTCCCCAATTTGTTGTTTCCCTTCTGATTTTGGCTACATTGTTTTTGTTTGTACAAAAGCTTTTTAGTTTGATATAATCAAAATTATTTATTTTACATTTTGTAATTTTCTCTAACTCTTGCTTGGTTTTAAAATCTTTCCTTTCCCAGAGATCTGACAAGTAAACTATTCTGTGTTTACTTAACTTATTTATAGTTTCCCTCTTTATATTCAAGTCATTCACTCATTCTGAATTTATCTTGGTGTAGGGTGTGAGATGTTGATCTAAACCTATTTTCTCCCATATTGTTTTCCAAATTTCCCAGCAGTTTTTGTCAAATAGTGGATTAATGTCCCAAAAGTTGGGCTCTTTGGGTTTATCATACACTGTCTTGCTGATGTCACTTATCCCAAGTCTATTCCACTGATCCTCCCTTCTGACATTACAATTTCTTAACAGAGGAAGAAAATGTATTTTAACATCAATCATGTGGATCCAGTACTGGTATTTGTATTTCACTGGATTCCTTCTCAAAGGTCCAACTCAAACATGATCTTCTATTTAGACTAAGTCTTTCCTGATCCTCCCAAGTGCTAGTAAGTGCCTCCCTTCTACACCATCTTGGATTTAACTGCTTTGTCTATACCATTTATTTTCATTTATTTGATATTTATGCCATATGCACTTAGACGTGTGTGTTGTTTCCCTCATTAGCACAGCTGCTCCTCATGAGTTGGATAGTTTCATTCTTCTTCTTCCTCTTCCTCTAGTGTCCCTCCTGGCTTCCTTCAGATCTCAGCTAAAATTCCACCTTCTGCAAGAAGCCTTTGCTGATTCCCCTGAATTCCAGAGGCTTCGATCAGTTCTGTCTGTGGCTTCTTTGTCCAGAGCTGTTTGCAGACTGTCTCCACCATTACTAGACTGCAAGCTCTCTGGGGGCAGGGACTGTCTTTTACTTTTTTCTTGCCTCTCCAGGGCTCTGTATAGTAAATGTGTATTGCTTGATTGTTGTTGTATCCCCAGCTCAATAGCAAGCGCATAATCATTGCCTAATAAATACAGTTGACTGACTGACTGATACTGTGTTAATTATTGCTGTCTGTTCTCCTACTCCAAAGCGGATAGCTCTTTCGGACCCTCTCTATGGCGCCAGAACCAGAAGGCATTTGGAGTTTTGAATCTGATAGAATCCTAAAAATTGCTCCGCTCCATCCATTCCTTTTACAGGTGTGCAAATTCAGGGAAAATGGAGTGCCTTGCTTTTGTCTTTGAGTCCCCAGTGCTTAGAACAGTGTCTGGCCCAGAGCAGGCACTCAATAAATACCTGCATGTGGTCAGGATTCACATCTGGTTCCTTTGATTCCATACTGCTAATCCAGAGGTCCAGGGCCCTTCGGAGGTATCAGAAACTGTTGCAGTGGGTCTGAGAGGTTGGGTTTATTGTCATAAAGGAATTTTCTTTCTAATGGTCATTATCATTAGGTATAACTCATGTAAACCAAAGCTCTTCAGGGTCCTCAACAAGTTAAAACATTTTATCTTCTATCTTAGAATCAATACCATGTATGGTTCCAAGGCAGATGAGCAGTATGGGCTAAGCAATGGGCATTAAGTGACTTGTCCAGGGTCACACAGCTACAAAGTGTCTGAGATCGGAATCCTCAACAATTTTTTGAAGGTAGAGGGATCAGGAAATTACAAAGTTGGAGGATCCCTGATTTGGTCCAGTGGCTTTATTTTACAGATGAGGCCCGTTAGGCCCCAATGGTCAGTTTGGTTTTTTTCCAGGTCACACAGGTGGCCAAGTTGAGGTTCCACATTCAGGTTCTTGGAATCTGAGTCCAGAGCTATTTTCACTACACTGTGCTACCTTCTTTGAGCGCGGAGAGAACGCATTATCTGTGGGGGCATTGAAAGCCGTAATATTTCTACTTCCTCTCTCGAAGTGGGATGCTTCTACTACAACCTGCTTTGGGCAAGCTGGACCCATTGCCCCTTCTCGCCCCGACTCGCCTGCTCAGCGCTGCCCGATCGCCACAGGGTGGCGCTGTTTCCTAAGTCATGGGTGGACAGTGACTTCGGACTGGGACCTCAAGACTCCCCTCCCTCTTCTGCTGAAATGTGCCGCAGTTTGGGGGCTGGACTGCGGCAGTTCCCCCTGCCGCACTGGCCTCTCAGTTCCCCGGGGCTGGTCGCTGGGGTCGGCAGGGGCCATGGCTAGGGCCAGGGATCCGTAGTCTGGCTGGATAACACCACCTGCAGCTTTCCTCCCAAGGATGAGCCCCCAACGGCCCCCTCCCACCCCATCCCAGAGATCCGCCAACAGCGGGACCCACGTGCTGCAGAGCACTCCTTCATTGACAGTCCAGGCTTTCCGCAATCTGGTGCTCGCTTGCCTTTCTAGACCAGCTTCTCTCACATCCCTCCTATTACACAACTCTCTCTCTCTCTCTCTCTCTCTCTCTCTCTCTCTCTCTCTCTCTCTCTCTCTCTCTCTCTCTCTCTCTCTCTCTCTCTCTCTCTCTCCCCCCCTCTGTCTCCCCCCCCCCTCTCTCCAGTTCCCTCCCTCCCTTCCCTCCCAAGATTCCTTTGCCGGCAATGCCCTTCTCTCTCCTATTCTCTGTTCAACCCCTTCTCATCCTTTAAAACACATGCCACCGTCTCCAGGAAGCCTCCTCTGATTCCTCAAGTTTTTAGTGCTGTCTGGCTCTTACACAACACTATGTTAACCCACATCCAATAAACTTACCATATGATAATATCCAGCATCTTAGTTATTACTCACAGGATCCTAGAGCTGGAGCTGGGAGAGGGTCTTAGAGGTCATCTCCTCTGATTCCCCTCCACTGTACTTGCCTAGGATCTTGGCTCTAGACTTGGATGGGCCCTGGGAGGTCCTCTAATCCAATGCTTCCATTTTAGAATTGGGGAAACAGAGTTGTAGAAAAATGAAATGATTTGCCCAGATCACACAGGTTCTAGGTGGTTAAGACAGGATCCAAACCCAGATCACTGGACCTCAAATTTGGCCTTTTTTTCCATTTCCCTACATCTTCGTTGGTCTCTTTCCCCCACTTCTATTTCTAATCTCCATAAGGTAGGAATTGTGTCTTCACTAAACTCTGGGTTTCTCTCAATGCCTGGCTCAATGCTCTGTGTATAGGAGGAGTTAATAAATGTTTGGGGAAAGATGCCTAGGGATAGCTAGGTAGCACAATAGATAGAGCACCAGTCCTGGAGTTGGCCTCAGACACTTTCTAGCTGTGTGACCTTGGGCAAGTCACTTAATCCTGATTACCTAGTCCTTGCCTCTCCTCTGTTTTAGAATTGATACTAAGATAGAAGGTGAGAGCTTAAACAAACAAACAAAAAGACATTGAATGACAGGACAGTGGAACAAGAGGAAGAGGATCTGGGTTCAAATCCAGATTCTTGGACAAAATCATTTTTTCTGGGCCTCAGTATCCTCATCCTTACAACAAAAGGGTTTGATTAGATAACCACCATGATCTCTTCCAGGAATCAGTTTGGGTCCTGTGATCCTCATGTCATTCATGAGGAAACTGGAGCCTTTTCAGACAAAGATTGAGCCTATAAGATCAGATAATTGGTAAGTAATGGGGCCAGAATTTGCCCAGATTATGTATATACATTTTTTGTAATCTTGAAGTGAAATACATTATTACAGTCCTAGGAGTTTACAATCTGGTTGGGAAGGCAAAGCATCTCTGAAAAACATACCAAATGGCAAAAGATAGTATATAATTAACAGTTAGACCAAGGTGAAGAGAATATGGGTTAAAATCCCATCATGTATTGGCCATGTGACTCTGGGGAAGTCACTTTCCTTCTCAGGGTCTTAAACAACCCTCTCAGACCATAGAGTTGCAGAAGAAACTGCAGTGTAAAGCTCTCTGCATCATTAGAGAAAGTGTCTCTTTTGTGAGTTCCCCAGATCAATAAAATCACAAGTCCAAAACAAGAACAACAACAACAACAACAATACAGATTGTTTATGATGATGGAGGTTGAAGGAATGAGAGAAGGACAGGAAACTTCATCATCAGACCTCTGAAATCATGATTGATCATTGGATATTGATCAGAGTTCTCAACTCTTTCAAAGTCATCCTTAGAGTGTTAGTACATAAGTTGTTTTCCCAGTCTTGTTCACTTCCTTCTGCATCAGTTCACACAAGTCTTCCCATTTCTTTGAAACCATCCCATTTATTATCATTTCTTATACCTCAATAGTATTCAATCACATTCCTATACCATGATTTCTCAGTGAATGAACACATCCTTAATTTTCAGGTCTTTGCCACTGCAAAGAAGAATTGCCATATGCATTTTGGTACAAATAGGTCCATTTCCTTTTTCTTTGATCTCTTTGGTAGACCCACCAGTGGTATTTCTGGATCGAATAGAGTTGAGTAACTTTTGGTGTGTACTTCCAAATTGCTTTCCAGAGTAGCTGGACCAGTTCACAGGTCCACCAACAGTCTATTAATGTGCCTATTTCCTTACAACTCCTCCATTTGTCATTTTTTGGTCATTTTGGACAGTCGTTCAAAGTCTTCCTAATCTCTCATACCCATTCACAACAAAGAGAATGACAGCTTCCCTCCCCTGCCCCCAAATATACAGGCTGTTTCTCTTATTAGAATTGAAGCTCCTAGAGGCCAGGAACTTTTGTTTTTGTTTTGAAAACCCTTATTTTTTTTCTTAGAACCAACACTATGCATTGGTTCTAAGGCATACGGGGGTAAGGGCTAGGCAATGGGGGTTAAGTGACTTGCCCAGGGTCATACAGCTAGAAGTGTCTGAGATCAGATTTGAACCCAAAATTTGTTGTTGATAGGCCTGGCTCTCATTCCACTGAGCCACCTAGCTGCCTCCAAAGGACTTTTGTTTGTATCTTTGTATCCTCTACACAAAGCACAATGCCTGACACCTAATAGATGCATAATAAGTGGCTATTAATTGATGCAGCTTTTAAAGGCGCATCACACTTTATCTTCAGAGAGATGGCCTTAAAACTTGGGTTCAAGCCACATCTCTGAAAGATCCTGGTTGTGTGATCCTGGATTAGTCATTTAACCCCCATTGCCTCAGAAAAAGATCATAACTTTTAAATGAGTTGCCCATCTTTTGGGAGGAGCTTTCTTCCACTGATGAAATCACAGGTCTAGACCAAAATAGTTCATATTTATGTTTTACTTCAAAGTTTACAAAGCTCCTTCTTTAGGCAATACGTTCAGGCTAACAATTTTATAGATGAGACTTAGGTTGCTGAAGGGAATAACCAATTGTGACTCAGCAAACAAATGGGAAAGCTTGCATGTCCATCAATTGGTCAGCAACTTAACCAACCCTTGGCACTATTGTTTTACCTAAAATCTCATTTTAACAAGAGCAATTAAAGACATTAGCAGGATATGCCTGGATTAGAAATAACTTTTCTGGCCTCAAGTGGCACAGTATAATTGATCTTTCCAAAATTATATCCTAATGTTAATAACATAACTGGTTTTTCTTTCCTCTCAGATTTGGCTTTGGGTGCCTGTTAAATGTTCCTGATTATCTGTTTTGGACATAAAACTCACTAAATCCATGAAAGGAATCTATTTCCCCTTTCTGTAGCTAGAGGAAGGGAACAATGAGGGAAGGGTGGATGTGGCTATACCACAAAGATATGTTGACCTCTGTGGCCAGATTAAGGCTATGCTGGGCTGATATTTCTGGGCTGTAGAACCCAACAATTCTGGGCTCTGTAAATGTGCTTCATTTTACCTTCTTTCCCTTAGGTGCTAGTAAAATCCTTTTGAAAACCTGGCCCTTTGTTGGAGGTTGAGGAAGGGAAAGAAGGGCATCCATGGGGAGACCAGGTATTACCCCAATAATTTAGACAGGGCAGTTGATCTGTGGGATAGGATGAGGGCAGCAGCTGCTGCCTGTCAGTAGTGTTAAGGAGACTGCTAGGTTTTATTCTTCTATGAGAGGCTTCCTGGAGGCAATATATAAAAGCAGAAAGAGTGTGAAACTCAGGGATGGTCCATTGTAACAAGAAAGAGAGCTGGAGAGAAAGGTAAGAGTCTTTTGTGACTGAGCAATGGGTTTGGGGTATTTAGACTCCTAGGTAGCTTTTCCTGTTTGTGTCTGCAATATTCTATTATATTCATGGGCCACAAAAAAGGGAAAGACTCTGTCCTCTAAGATAATAATGACCCTGTGTCCAAGGTCAGTGGTAGTTGTGCCCTTGACCATGTCTGCTGAGCCCTTCCTTCTTTTTTTGAGCAAACTGGTATCAGATATCATGGATCCCTGGCAATTAGAGATTGTGGGACCATAATGCCAGGCACAGGCTACTAGAAAAAGTAGAGATGGCTAAAGGAAATACTAATCCCCCAGTAACTTTGGGGATATTGGCAAGGAAAGATTGAGTTAGAGTAGAAAAAGAAAAAAAAGCACTAGTGGGGCCCTAGACCTCATTTCATTCCTGCCCAGAGTCCTCTAGCCCAGTTAGAAAATGAAGAGAAAGGCTGAGGCCAAATGTGAGAGAAATACTGGAAGAAATATAGGAGGGGGAAAAAGAGCTTGAGCTATTTGAGTAGAGGGTGGAAACAGGATGAGAAGGACAAGACAAGGAGAAAGGGGAGAAGAAACTTCCCAGCCCCCAGGATGAGTCGTGTTTAGCTTCATACTAGAAAAATGAGAGCATTAACTGAGTAAAATTCAGTATTTTTGTCTCAGCTTCCCTGATGTGACATGTTCCTTCCTTCTTCCCCCATTAAATCTGTGGCTGGTTAGCTCAATCGTTAGCCTCGTGCCCCTGAGGCTCTGGGCTTGATCCTGCATGGACAATTAACAGCAGGAATGTACTCTTGACTATCTGACCTGGATGATGAGACTGAGATAGAAACGCTCAGGGAAATTGGAAAAGTTACAAAATTAGGACATGGAACTGATTTAGAGAGAGGAAACAAAGAGTTGGGGGTAGGTGGGTGCTTTTGGGGATGAGGCAGTGTGTACAATATGCTGCATTCTTCAGGCAATGGGCAGTATGAGACCTGGTCTTTTTCAACATTTCTTGCAAATGACCAGGAGGCTATGAGTAGCCAACATTATTTTCTGGTTTGCATAAAACACAGAAATCGTTTTAGGGAGTGAAGAGCCAGTGGGGACAGATTATAGGAAGTGACAATGCACTGGTCAAATGGGCAGGTGAATTTTAACATAGGCAAAGGCAAGGAAATGCATTTGGAGTCACCCTTCCCTCATCATAGAATCACAGATTTAGATTTGGGGTAACAATGAATGTCAATAGTACAAGCCCTTCATTTTATGGATGAAGAAATGGAGGCTGTGACTTAGCCAAGGTCACAGAAGTGGTAAGCATCAGAGGCAAGATTTGAATCCAGGCTCTCTGACTCTAGGGCAAATTTTCATTCCATCATACCACACCTCATCCAGGCCCATACTGTCTGCAGAAAATGAAGAATTCTTATTCATTAGTCAACATCTAGGAAGTCACCTTAGCCTGCATTCATTTGTTCAATCAACAAAAATTTATGTGTTTACTTGTGCAAAGGGTTGAGTAAATGAATAAGCTAGTCCCTATGCTAGGTACTGGGGACATAAAGATAAAGATGAAATAGTCCCTGCCATCAAGGAGCTTACATTCTATGGTGGGACAGGGAGGAACAATATATACAAAGATAAATTCAAAATATATAAAAATATTTTAAAAACCTCTCTGAAGTAGGTTGTTCATTCGATTAGTCATGTCCAACTCTTCCTGATCTCATTTGTGGCTTTTGTGACAAAGATACTAGAGTAGTTTGCCATTTACTTCTGTAACTCATTTACAGATAAACTGAGGCAAACAAGGTTAAGTGACTTGTCCAGGATTACATAACTAGTAGATATCTGAGGCTGCATTTGAACTCATGAAGATGGGTCTTTCTGATTCCAAGCCCAGTGCTCTATCCACTGAACCATCAAGCTGCCCACACTAGGTGCCAGAGATGTGCAAAATGTAAATAAGATGCAGTCCCTGCCTTCACAGAGCTTACAGTCTTAGTAGGAGGATGACACCAACAGAGATAATTAACACCCATTATTACATTACAAATGCACCAGAGAGAGAGAAGTCATAGTGCTCTATGAGTTCCGAAGGGCAAGGACTAGAGTGACAGGAAAATGGGGAATGCTTTCTGGAGGAGGCAGATATTATTTTGGTCTTTAAAGGATGGGTAGAATTTCTTTTAAAATCATTTATTAATATCTTAAAATATTATCTTCATTTCCAAATATACTCTTCCCTTTTCAGAGGAACATCCTTTGTGATAAATAATAACAAAGAGAAAAAAGATAACAAACAAAGGAAACAGTATAAGTAAAGGTGCCAAGACAGCAAAGCTTGGGATATAATCAATCACCTCAGAGGATTTAGGGGTTAAAAGCACCATAAAGATCTACTGTTCCCAACCCTTTCTTTTACAGATGAAGAAAATGAAGTCAGAGTAGGCTAGTGACATGTTCCATTAGTAAGCAGCAGAGAAAGATTTGGAAGTTATGCCCTTTGACTATTTCCTCTGCACCATGCTGACTCCTGGTGTTTGGGATAGGGAGCTGTCTGGTTGAGGCTTCGAGTACTCTAAACAGAATAGTGAGACAAAGTTAGAAAGAGAATGCCATGGGGCAACTAGGTGGCCCAGTGCTTTGAGAGCCAGTCCTAGAGATGGGAGGTCCCGTGTTCAAATCTAACCTCATATACCTCCTAACTGTGTGACCTTGGGCAAGTCACTTAACCACCATTGCCTAGCTCTTTCCACTCTTCTGCCTTGGAACCAACACACAGTATAGATCCTAAGATAGAAAGTAAGGGTTAAAAAAATAAAAAAAAGAGTGAATGCCTTTGAGCCTCATTCAGAAGGCACTTCAAGGTCATAAATATAAAGGAAGGGAACTTAGAGTTATTCAGTTAATAATCATTTATTAAGTTCCTCTGTGTGCCAGGCACTAGGCTAAGGGCTGGGGATTCAAAAGAGGCAAGACAGTCCTTGCTCTCAAGGAGCTTATAATCTAATGGCCATCTCATTCAACCCTTTATTTTGCAGCTAAAGAAATTGTGAACCAGAAAGGGTAAGTAAATTAGCCCAAGGTCACACAAGGAGGAAGGAGGTATCTAGAAAGAATATTGACTCTAGAATCAGAGGGTTGAATTCCTAACTTTTCCCCTTCATGCTATAGTCCTTTCCCCTTTCTGAGCCTAGTTCCCTTATCTGTAAAATGAGGGGATGAAGGTGGACTGGATGACTCTTAGGTTTACATCTATAAGGTAAGGAACAGAGCTAGCATTTGAATCTAGGTCTCCAGATCTCAAATCTAGTGTTTTTTTGGCTGCTAGGTGGTACAGTATAGAGTCTAGGACTAGAGCCAGGAAGACTTGAGTTCAAATCTAGCCTCAGACACTTACTAACTGGTGACCCTGGGCAAGTAATTTAGCCTCTATTTCCTGGACTGTAAAATGGAGATAATAATAGTGCCTACTTTCCAGGGTTGTTGTGAGGAGATGACATTTGTAAAATGCTTATCCGATTGCCTGGCACATAGTAAATTATTATCCATGATTGTTATCTATCCCTAAATTATTAATTAATCATTATTATCCTAATGGGATGGACTCAACAGAATATGGATGTCCCAGGGCCAACCTATCCTGACTAGTGGAGAAATAATTCAAAAGTGCCCAGGGTTAATTCATGGGACTGTTTTCAGGTCGAGGGGTATGCAGTTGTTGGGTCTTTTCTCTTTCCCAAATAAAAGCCATTTTCTAGGTCTAAGAGGCAGATGTTAAACTAGGCTGGCTTGGGCTGTGAGGACAAAGATGTAGCACTCCAAGAGTCAGAGGTTTTGAACTGTAAGGCTTCTTAGGGGTTGTCAAGTTACAGAATCACAGTCTCTCTGATTTGGAAGGGACTGTGGTAGCCATCTGCTCCAACCCATGCCCAAAAGGTATCCTACCTAGGGGATATCCAGGGGGTATCTAATCTCTGCTTGAAGACCTCCAATGAAGGAGAATCTGCCTTCTCCCCAGGCTTTGGATTAGCCCTGAAAGCCAAATAGTTTCTTCTAAACATCAAACCTAAATTGGCCTTTTTGTAGTTTCTATCCACTGCTTTGGTTTTGACCTTTGGGGTCAAACAGAATAAGCCTAAACCTAATTCCTTATCCACACATCAGCCCTTTGGTACTTTGAATGAGTGAATGAAATGTATTTATTGGCAGCTTCCAAAGTGCCAAGCATTGTGCCAAGTGCTGAGGATACAAAGATAAAAGCAAGAAGTCCAACCCCTTTTGTTGGCCCTTAGTCTGCTGAGGGAAGTTGGTTTTTGGCACATGGGGCCCTCTTTTGGCTCCAGGTCTACCCCTGGGAGAAGGGAGCAAGAGCCTTATTCTTGGCCTTGATATTAATCTTGTCCTTGTCCTTGGTCCTCTCAGGAAATGGAGGTCCAGAAAAAAGTGATTTGGCCACAGCCATTCAGCTAACAAGACTAAGGAAATAACCAACCTGGGGTCTTCCTGATCCAAGTTCAGTGTTCTGTCTACTATGCATCCTTCTTCTTGAGCAGGGAATGGAGACTGTGGGAATTGATGGGAGTCTGGGCTGAGCATTCCAAGAGGAGCATGCAGGCTTATTTTGTACATATTTAGAGAGGAAAGAAAAATCATTGACTAGAGAGAGGGGATGAGCCTGGAGCAGGCCGGAGGAGAAGGGATCAGAGAAAGCCTTGAACAAATGACCAAGACTCACAGGGAGTTGGCAGAGGAATCTTAATGAGAGTTTCTTAGTATTGATCGTTGGGAGATATAGCCAGCAAGAGAAAGGCAGACAGAGGGAGCTGCTCTGCTCTTAATACCCAAGGACACACTATAATTTATCATTGTCAGCCCAGAGGTGAGCCATCTTACCCTTAACCCCTTCCCTTCTTGCCAGCCCCAGGCGGAATGGTCCTTGGCTTTATCCAATTCCATCTCCCTTCTGTAGGAGGTTAGAGAATCATAGATATTCCTGATGGAAAGTTCCTAATAGTCTAACCTTATGCCTTTATTTTTTTTAATCCTTATCTTCCATCTTAGAATTATTGCTAAGTATCATTTCCAAAGTGGAAAAGCAGTAAGGGTGAGGCGATTAGGATTAAGTACTTATCCAGGGTCACATAGCTATGAGGTCAAATTTGAACCCAGGACTTTCTGTCTCTAGGCCTGACTTTCTATGTACTGAGTCACCTAGCTTTCCCCTATGCCTTTATTTTTTGAAATGAGGAAACAGAGGATAAGAGTCGAGTCTGAATTTGAACAGAAAGTAAACAGCTGACCTGAAACTCAAACTTGTCTTTCTTGACTCCAAGTTTGAGACATTTTCCATTCTACCCTACTTGCCTCAATACATCTTCCTTGCTCTTCTTTTATTAGCCCATAGCATGAACATTCCCTTCAGGGAAAATGTCATTCTTCTTGTCTCTTCTCCATTTGATATCTGCCTAGCATGATCTCCTGCTTCTTCTTGGTCTATCCAAGATTTCTCCACCCTTTAAGGACCAGCTTAAGTCTCATGTCCAGGAAGAAGCCTTTTTTGACCATTCCGACTTGGAAATACTCTCTTTTTGCCCTGCCCATGGGATACCCACAGATCCCTTGGGCATTCTGATAGAGTATATATACCTTTTCTCAGAATGTTTTTAGAAACATCAAATAAAATACACAGGATTACCCAGTAAACAAAGTTCATTGGAATGAAATATAGTTGTTGATATATATTTTAAAAAGTTCACAGATCCCAGGTTAAAGACCTCTTATTAAAACACTTACTTTTTTTCTACTCTTATCTTTTGTTTTTATATCACCTACATTTCTTATTGTATCTCTCTACCCATTCTCAGAGAGCCACCCCTTATAATATAGATTTAAAAAAGGGAAAAAAACCCCAAGTCAACAAAATTAACCAAAATATTGGAAAAAATTTGAGTCAATATAGCATTCCATATTCATAGCCTCTCACCTTTACAAAGAAGGCAGAAGGGAAGGAAATTGGGGAAGTTTTTTTCTCATAGATCTTCTTTTGGGGTCAAACTTGGTCATTATAATCTCACACCATTCAATTTTTGTTTAATTTGGTGATAATAATTTTGTATATTATTTTTCTGGCTCTACTTACATAGCTTTGCATCAGTTCACTTAAGTCTTTTCATATGTCTCTGTGCTTGTCACATTTATTTCTTATAGAACATTAATATCCAATAAATTAATTAGACAACTACTAAATTAACAACTAATCAAATTAATTTAATAATGAATAATTAGTAATGAATAATGATTAATTAGATTAACTAAATTCCATTAACTAGAACATTAAATTTATGGGTATTGACTTTGTTGCTAGTGTTTTCCTACCCCCCAAAGGTGCTGCTATAGATTTTGTTGAGTAGCTGAGATCTTTCTGCTTGTCGTTGACCTCTTCGGGATATGTGACTAGTGTAGCGATTTCTCTGGGTCAAAGGGTATGAACATTTCCGTCATTGTCTTCTGCAGAGAGATGTTAATTAAGCCCTTGGGAGCCAACAGTCTCCAGATGAGAGAATGCAGAAGAACAACTTTTTAACTTAACTAGTAAATGCTTGATAAATATGTGTTGAATTGAATCAATTTTTTTGGGGGGGTGGAGCTGTTGCTATCCCTAAATTCTGTGATGTAGACATCCAAAGGGAGTATTGAGGTGTAATATAGCAATTAAGTTTCCACTGAATTCCTCCAAGCTGTTGTCACTGAAAGCTGCTGTGGTTTCCAAGATGGGGTTTTGCTCAGAATATTTTTCTAGTCATAGAGTATAGTAATGTTGAAAGCCTACTTATCCTTTGCCTGTTATTGCTACTAATACATCATTTTGATGATGACAATATGATTAAAGGCAGAGCAGTGGAAAGACCACAGGATATTGAGCTGGAGAACTGAAGTTCAAATCCTGTTTCTACCACCTGCTACTTGTTTGGGGAAAGTAATTTCATTTTTCTTGGCTGCATTTGTGCAATGGTGAGGTAGGACTAGAAATGACCTTTAAGATTTCCTCCAACCTTACGTCCAGGATCCCATGGTTTCAGGAACCGAATACAGGGCAGGTCTGTACTTTCAGTGGCTCTTTTGGGACATATCAAAATCTTCTCAGGTAAGCCACTGATCTGAGATTTTTATAGAGAGACTATCTTCTGTATATAATATATAAACAGAATCACAGAACATTATATTACAAAAAGACTGTGGCATTCATCTAGTGCCAGTCCTTCATTTAGTTTGTCAAATTAAAAAAATTCTGAATTTAATAAGTATGACATTAAATGAGCCCAAGGTGGTACAGTTGCTAAGTGCTTGAGTTATGAACTGAATTCAGGTCTTCAGTACTGGTAATTTGGTTTCTCTCTTTCCCCTCCCCCCATCCTTTTTGTAGAAATCAGATCAGTTAAATTTTTTTTTTATTAGGCAGCTAGGTGGTACAGTGGTTATAATTTTGGACTTAGAAGTGAGTTAATCTAAGTTCAAATGCTGCCTGAGGCAATTGTTAACTGTGTGATCCTGGATGAGTCATTTTTCTGTCTGCCTTAGTTTCTTCATGTGTGAAATGATGATAACAAAACTACCTCCTTTCTAGGGTTGTTGTGAGGAGTAGATGATATAACAAGTGTTAGAAATAAATAAATGCTTGTTATTATGATTATTATTTTAATATGTTTAACTTCGGCGTTTTGTTAGGTTTTTATTTATTGAGTTTTTAGTTGCATACTCAATTGAACTGTTATTTCTTTCTTTTTTGCTGATGAAAGTATTTGGGATATACATGTTCTCCTCAGTTTTACTTTGGCTGTGTCTTCCCATTTTGGTATGTCTTTTTTTCTGGGTCACTTTCTTTGAATTTGAAGTTACTATTGTAGCTCTGATTAATTCTCTATATTACCACTTCTTTAGGTAGGATTAAATTATTTAACCTCTAATTAATAAAAAAAAAATAAACCTTTACCTTCCATCTCAGAATCAATACTATATCTACTAGCAGCAATGCAATGATCCAAGAGATTTTTGAGGGACTTATGAGAAAGATGCTCTCCACATCCAGAGAAAGAACTGTGGGAGCAGAAACACAGAAGAAAAACAACTGATTGATCACATGGGTTGATGGGGATACGATTGGGGATGTAGACTCTAAGTGATCACCCTACTGCAAATATCAATAATATGGAAATAGGTCTTGATCAACAACACATGTAAAACCCAGTGGAATTGCTCATTGGCTATGGGAAGGGGCTGGGAGGAGAGGAGGGAAAGAACATGAATCATGGAACCATGGAAAATTTTTCTTAATAAAATAAAAAAGAATCAATACTATGAAAAAAATCAATACTATATATTGGTTCTAAGTCAGAAGCATGGTAAGGACTAGGCAATGGCAAGGCAATAAATGCCTTGCCCAGGGTCATACAGCTAGGAAGTGTCTGAGGCCAGATTTGAACCCGGAACTTTAGTCTCCAGGCCTGATTCTCTTTCCACTGATACATCTAGCTGCCCCCTCCCCAATTAATTTTTAATGTTAAAGACCTTTATTGAATGTAATTTTTTATTGCCTCATAGTCAAGAAAATGAGATCTTTAATATTTCTATTTTTCTGCAATTAATAAGGTTTTTATGCCCTACTACACAGTTGGTTTTTTTTTCTTTTGTAAATATACCATTCTCATTCAGTAAGCACCAGGGATTTGTCATATCTAACTTCTCTAAAATTCTAATCAGGTTCATCCTTCAATGTTAAAGTTTGTTTGCTGATGACTAATCACTCTTTGAATCTATTCTTCTTTTTGTTTCTTTGCCCATTTCATTCCCGTTTCCCTGATGAATTGCACATATTTCTATATCCAACCTCTTTTTTTGGGTGTGTTAATATTTGTGTTCTACTTTCCTTTAACAAATTCATATGAAATAAAGTTTCAAGTGACACCTTTCCCACATGTTTATATAGTTTTATTTTTGTGTACTTAGATATATTAGACTCTTAACTTCTACTTTCCCCACCTAGTGTATCAACTTTTTCTCCCCCCTCTTTTCTTAAGATAATATAAAACTTCCATGGCCTTTGTTTTATTTAAAGTCCTCTATGACTTGGGTGACATTAAGATTTTGAAGGGATATTTTTTCCTTCTCTCCCACTGGAATGTAAACATTTCATCCTTGTATAGTCCCTTCCAATTGTTCAAATTTTTATGTTACTCTTGATGGCTATATTTGAATTTCAAAGCATCTACACAGTTCTGGCCTTTTCACCAGGAATGCTTGGGAGTCCTCTATTTCAACTGCCTTCTCCTCCCCATTCCCAACCATAGAATTATACTCAGTTATTCAATATAAATTATTTTTTTTATTATAAGTCATTATATTTTGCTTTTTGGAATATGCTATTCCAAGGTCTTCCCCTTAGGGTATTAGTTGCCAAGTTAGTTAGTTATGGCTTTTTGGAATTGAAATTCTTTCTTTACAGCCATGTGTGGCATTCTTTCTTTGATTCAGAAGCCCTGGATTTTGGTTATAACATTTATGGAAATGTTCATTGTGGAATTTCTTTCAGGAAGTTACCAATGGATTCTTTCTAGTTTTACTTTGCCCTCTTCTTTGGGCAGTTTTAACTCATGTTGTAAAATATACTGTCCAGGCTTTTTTGTTGGGCAATTGTGTTTTTCAGTCAGTTCAATGACTCTCACATTTTATCTCTTTAATCTGTTTTCTAGGTCAAACTTTTTTGATAATAGCTATGTTACATATTTTCCTATATTTTTCAGTCTTTTGATTTTTGATCCAGTATTTATTGTCTCATGGGATCATTGGTATGTTTGGTTCATTTTAATTATCTGGGTGTCTGTTACTTGGGTAAGATTTTGTGCCTCTTACATGAAGCAATTTATTTTCTTACCAAATATTTCCTCTAAATATCTCATGTTGCTAACAATATTATTTTAGAACTCTCGCTTTATTTCTTTTAGAAATTCTATTGACCTTTTGGCCAACCTGTGTTTTTGTTTTGTTTTGTTTTATTTGAGGCTTTGCTTATAGATGGTGTGGAGTTGTCCTCTTTGGGGATTGTCTTGTTATCCCTAGGTCCGTGAAATTTCTTTATTGTTGGTGACTTTTGTTTACTCATTCCCCAGTCTGATCCTACTGTCCGAACTGGGATTTGGGATCAGGACCAGACTTTGTGCTCTTCTGGAATAAATGGTGGGGTCTTGCTCCTGCTTCCTTAAGTATTGAGCACAATGTTGTTGAAGGACTTGAAGGGTGGTTCAGGCCTTTTTAGTTCCCTGATAAGCCTGATCACTGACTGACCTTTGGATCTGAGCATTCCAGGTTCCCAGCCCTTGCTGAAGGCCTCAGAAAGAGCTGTAGGCTTTTCCCTTGTTGGAGCTCTAATAGACAGTCACTGGCTCTGACTCCTGTCATCACACGGGCAAGCTTGGCCAGAGAAACACAGCCGTAGTAGGCTCACTGACCAGTCCCATTAAAAAGCTGTAGGGTGAGGGCAGCTAGGTGGCTTAGGGGACTGAGAGCCAGACATGGAGATGGAGACCCTTGGGTTCAAATGTGGCCTCAGACACTTCCTAGTGGTGTGACCCTGGGCAAGTCACTTAATTCCCATTGCCTAGCCCTTACTACTCCTTTGCCTTGGAACCAATATACAGTGTTGATTCTAAGAGAAAGTAAGGGTTAAAAAAAAATGCTGTGGAGCCCAGCTCTCTCTGGACATTGGAAGGCTATCTTTTGTTGTCAAACTGGGTTGAGAGAGATCCCCCACTGCAATTTTTCCTTGGATTTCCCAATAATCACGTACTCTGGAGCTCTTCTTTGAACTTGTTGGATTAGTTATATGAAAAAACGTGGGATTTCTCTTTTTTTTTTTCCTCACCCTCCCATCTTCATTGGCCTCCCCAAACTCTTCCTTTGAAAGAGGTAGAAACTAAGGTCCACGGAAGGGAAGGAACTTTTCCCAGGTCACAGAGCTAAGTAGTAGAGGTGCAACTTGACCCATTTTTCATGTCTAGTGCCCATTACCTTTGAAGTACAAAATACTTCCTTCTACACACTACAAATATGGGGGCCTTTGAACAAAAATGAATTTGGTTCTGGACAGTCTGGATAGCCTAATCACATGCCACAGCCAGATCCCTTATTGCCCTAGCTTCTCTTAAAAAGGAGACATTTGAGGATCTCGTGGGACTTTTGAAAGCATAATTCTCATTAGACTCCTTTTCTTTATATCTAGCTCAGCCTTGCTAACGAGCTCTAGCCTGTCAGCCCCTGGCATGAAAGAAATCAGGCTACATTGAAATCCTGGGAGTCAGCAAGTAAAAAAAAAATATTAAAAATTGATTACCCAACCCAGAGTTGCTTTATTTTGTTTCATCTGAGACATGGCACATCTACCTATATATTAGCATTTTGTCATGGACAAAGAGCTAGTTGGGAGTCAACAGACTTGGATTCCAGTTCTGGCTTGGCTAATTATTCACCGTGTGATAGTGGGTAAGTCATGCCCCTTTTCTAGACCTTAATTTTCTCCTTTGTAAAATGAAGCAGTCAGATTAGATAGTCTCCAAAGTCCCACCCAGTTCTGGGTCTCATGAACCTATAAACATATCTTCTGATTACAAATCCTGTCTGTCACTAGACCTACCTGAAGCCTTTCCAGTTTAGTAGGAATTGAAAGAGTTCATGCCCAATTGTCAATGCCTTCAAGAACCTAGAGCTGGGTGACTCAGTGGATTGAGATCCAGGTCCAGAGATGGGAGGTCCTGGGTTCAAATGTGGCCTCAGACCCTTCCCAGCTGTGTGACCCTGAGCAAGTCACTTAACCCCTATTGCCTACCCTTATCACTCTTCTGCCTTGGAGCCAATACACAGTATTGATTCTAAGATGGAAGGTGAGGATTAAAAAAAAAGAACCTAGAGTCAGTTCTGATTCATGATGAAGCATGGAAGGACAGCTGTGAAGGATAAAGGAGAAGAGACATGGGAAACAGCTGGGAGGAGTAGACAGAGAGCTGCTGTTGAAGTTAGAGAGACTTGGGTTCAGGTCCTGCCTTTTTCATACACTAGCCATAGAACCACAACTGAGCCACTTAAATTCTCAGTGCCCCAGGCAACTCTCCAAGATTATGAGTTACAAACCAGGGGCTGATCTCTATTGGCAGAGAATGTATCATTCTGGGACTCCCAATACAGAGAAAATAATGAGTCTGATTAAAAACAAAAATACATTCATTTTTTTTTTCCTGGTGCTGGAACACATTTCCCAGAAGTCCATGAAATTAGTTTGTCTCCTAGTTTTCGGTGCAGAAGAAGCCTTCATATAACTCCATGGACTTTATTTTTCCTCTCTTCTCCTTTTCTCTCTGTTCCTTCCTTTCCTCTCCTCTCCTTCTGTCTCATCCCCTCTCTTTCCCTTTTCTCTCCTTTCCTCTCTTCTTCTATTCCTTCCTCTCCTTCCCTTTCTTTTTCTCAGACCTGAGCTGACCTTAACTTTCTCTATTCTCTCTTCTTATCTCATCATCTCTTTCTTCTCTGTCTCCCTCTTTAACTCTGTCTGTCTCTCATTACTCACCCCTCTCTCTCCTCTTCTCTCCTCCTTCCTCCTCTTAACATTGATCTCATATAGATACTAATGTGCCATGTGGGCTGTCCCTTGATTTTGCCATATACCATTTTTTATCTGACCACACATTTTACTCCAGCCTACCATTTGCTATTTGGAGCCCCTGTTTTATTGTTGTTTTACACTCTCACTTTCTGTCTTGATATCTATTTTTCTCCCTTTAAGCTCTTACCTTCCATCTCAGAATCAATGCTAAGTATCAGTTCCAAGGCAGAAGAATAGTAAAGGCCAGGTGATTGAGGTTAAGTGACTTGCTCAGGGTCATACAGCATGATGTGTCTGAGACCACATTTGAACCTAGGTTCTCCTGACTCAGACCTGGCGCTCTATCCACTAAGTCACTTAGTTGTCCCTTCTATTGTTAACAAATTGCCAAACATATTAGAATGTCAGTTCTTTGAGAGTAGAGATTGCTTCATTCTTTTTCTTTCATTCTTGTCAGTGCTTAGCAATTTGCCTAGCACATTGAGGGAACTTAATTAATTCTTTAAGGTAGATGTGGGGCTGTCCCTGATTAATTACTTTGCCCATATTTTATAGTGATTTTTCTATATAGCAGTTGTTTTCCTACAATCGAATGCAAACTCCTTGAGAGCAGAGATTTCTCTTTTTTTTTCTTTGTATCTCCAGTGCTTAGCACAGTGTCTGGCACGAGGTAGGCATTTGATAGATAGATATAGCATTTATTAAGCACTAACAGTATTTTGGGTACAGTGCCAAGTTCTGGGGATAGAAACACAAGGAAGCAAGACAGTCCTTGTTCTTGAGGAGTTTCCAGGCCAATAGGAGAAGAAAATTTAAAAAAGGAGAACTGGAAAAGGGGATAGAAAGATTGTGGTCAGTGGAGGCTTGAATGGGGATGGCCACAAAGTAGATCTAAGCAAGGTAAAGCAAAGCCTATCCTCCACCAGAGTCCAGGGAAGTTCTAGGAGCAGAATCCAGTTTTTCCAGTGGGGGAAGGAGGAGATAGACATAATGGTCTGAGAACAGAAGAGACCCTATGGCGGCATTAATCAATGCTTACTGATTAATTGATTGATGTTAGACTTGAGCTCTCTTCCCCTAAGTGACTTTATATGTATTCTGAATTGAATTCTTTATGTACCTACTGTTTCCTTTAATATAATGTAAGCTAAGGATGGTGTCTACTTCATTTTTGTCTTGGTATCTCCAGTAACTAAAATAATAATAGTATTTATTTAGCCTTTTAAGTTTACAAAACAGTTTAAAATGTCTCATTTAATTCTTATAACAATATTGAGAGGTAGGTACTATTATTATACCCACTTTACAGATGAGGAAACTGACTCTGAGAGAGGTAAAGTGACTTCACCTGGATCACTCAGCTGGTAAATATCAGAAGACTTGAACTTAGATCTTCCTGATTCCAAGTCTAGAAATCTGTCTACTGGGCTATGTTTTTTTGCTGGTTTTTATGCACATTGAATTGAATTGAAGTGAAAAATTTAGTATCTGATGTTCTGTGACTCCCAGCATACTTATATACATGTTCTAGTCTTGAATTGTACCCAGGGTTAGGCAGCTAGGTGGCACACTGGATAGTTTGAGGGATGGGTCTGGGGCCAAGAAGACCTGAGTTCAAATCTTGCCTCAGATTCTTACAGCTGACTGATTCTGAGCAAGTCATCTACTGTTTCAGCCTCAGATTCCTCATCTGTAAAAAAATACCATCTGTCTTCCAGGATTGTGAGGACTGAGTGCAATGGTAATTTGCAAGGTACTTTGCTAATGGTAAAGCACCAAGTAAAATGCTAGCAATTATGATGATGATGATGTTTAGAAACAGATATAAAGGGACAGCCCTAGAGCCAGAGGGACATTCATACCTTGGGGAACGAGTTACCTCCATGGAAATTGGACATCAGAAGGTCCTAGAATTAAGGAGCTTAGGTGGGATCTTAGACACCATCTCCTAATTTTACAGATGAGAAAACCAGAGAAGGTAAGCAACTCGCCTTGAGACA
Organism: Gracilinanus agilis; assembly: GCF_016433145.1. Taxonomy (NCBI): domain Eukaryota; kingdom Metazoa; phylum Chordata; class Mammalia; order Didelphimorphia; family Didelphidae; genus Gracilinanus; species Gracilinanus agilis. Next base: position 218,682,930 of record NC_058134.1, on the reverse strand, counting down.
TTATAGAGCATCTACTCCCTCCTCCCTTTTATAGAAGAATAAAGAGGCTTGAAGAGGAAGGCATCCTTCCAAGTCTATGTCTATTTGTGGACATATATGTAAATTGGAGGAAGGCTGGGAAGTGTTCTGTGGGTCTCTGGAGGATTTGCAGGCTGGCCTGAAGATGCTTCTCTCCCAAGTCTGCGCATCATAGGAGGGAGTGGCTGGCTTGGCAAGCCACCAGATCTCTAAGGTGGCTGTTTGGAAGACGATCCAAATGGATGTTCCTTGTTAGTTAGGTCTAGACGCCTGCGGAGACAGCCGCCTCTCCCCGCTGATGCTTCTAGTATTTCCAAACTCAGGCAAGGTCACTGAGACTGAGAGATGGACTCTCTCTTTCCATACTCTCTTGACATTTTCCCAACCAAGAAGCACCAGGGGGGTCAGAAGAATGAATGAATTTGTAAACAGCTCTCTTATCTACTCCTTTAGAAGAAGGCAGGGCCAACCAGATGGCAAAGTGTCTAGAGAGCTGGAGTCAAGAAGGCTTGAGTTTGAATTCTGTCTTCGGTGTTCACTAGCTGGGTGGGTGGCCCTGGGCAAGACATTTATCTTCTGTCTGTTTCTCCTCTGCAAAATGAGGATTATAACAGCACCTACCTTGCAAAGTTGTTATGAGGATCCAATGAGATAATATTTATAATGTTACTTACACACATATTAAACCCTTATGTTCAGTTTTAGTATCAGTTCTAAGACAGAAGAATGGCAAGGGCTAGGAAGTATCTGAGGCTGGATTTGAACCTCAAACTTCTTGTCTCCAGGTCTTGTGTTCTCTCCACTGGGTTACCTAGTTGCTCCATATGTGTGTGGGTACACACACACACACACACACACAAACACACACACACACACACACACACATTATTATTTTTAAACAAGAAGGCAGTTTTGGGCAGTGGAAAGAAGACTGGTTTGGGAATTAGGATATCTCACTGGTTAAGTCATTGTTCCTCTTTGAACCTCAGTTTCCTCACCTGTAAGAATGGGATGTTTGAGCTAGATGGTATTTCTTCTTTCTGGTCTCTTATCTCTGACATTTTACAGTCTCATGTTCAAAGACTGAATGGTCTCTGAGCCTTGCAGTCCTGGTCCTAAAGGCAGGGAGAGCACTGTTGCAGGTCATTGGGAAACCTGGGGAAGGGCTGATGACAACCTGGACCTTCACATGGAAGTGAGTTTGGTGCTCACATAGATCTTAGTTTGCTATTCAGGGATGCAAGGAGTAATTCAGCTGGAGCTAGGATCTCTATTTTCCTTGCACCATGATTTCTTTGTTCTGTTTTTTTTTTTTCAGCCCAGAGGTCAGCTCTGTTAGGAATCTGGTCATTGTCTTCGGGGGTGGTCACCTCTTGTCTTAAGAATGAACTTGACTGGGGATAGCTAGGCGACTCAGTGGATAGAAAGCCAGGTCCAGAGATGGGAGGTCCTGGGTTCAAAGTTGGCCTCAGGTACTTCCTAGCTGTGTGACCCTGGGCAAATCACTTAACCCCAACTACTCTTCTGCCTTAGAACCAATACACAGTATTGATTCTAAGACAGCAGGTAAAGATTGAAAAAAAAAATAGAATGAACTTGACCCTCTCTCAGTCACAGATTCTTCCCCTTTCCTGGGCCTGTTCCTTAAAGGGAAGCATAATTATTGAGTCAATCTGAAGGTTGGTAAAAAATGAAGCCATAATCACTCGTCTCAAGAAGTAGGATCACTTCTTATTTCAGATTATTTCAGATTTGGATTTCAAATTAAAGATCTATTATAGGGGCAGCTAGGTGGTTCAGTGGATAGAGAGCCAGGTCTAGAGACTGGAGGTCCTAGACTCAAATTTGGCTGGAGTTACTTCCTAGCTGCATAACCCTGGGCAAATGACCTAATCTCATTTGCTTCATCCTTGCCTTTCTGTCTTAGAGTTGCTACTAAGACAGAAAGTAAGGTTTTAGAAAAAAAAAAAAAAAAAAAAAGGTCTATTACAGGAGAAATAGCCAATGGTGTAATGCAAGGGTTCTCAAACTTTTTGCCCTCAGGAACTGTTTACACTATTAAAAATTATTGAGCTCCATTGAGCTTTTGGGGTTATATCTGTTGATATTTACCATGTTAGAAATTAAGACTGATAAAATTTTAAAATATTTATTAATTCAATTAAAAAATAACAACCATAAAGCCATTACATGTTAACATAAATAACATTTTTATGAAAAATAACTATATTTTCCAAAGCAAAAAATTTAGTGAGAAGAGTGGCATTGTTTTACATATTTTTGCAAGTCTCTTTAATGTCTGACTTAAGAGCAGACAGCTAAGAGTCTCATATCTGCTTCTGCATTCAATCTGTTGTGATATGTTGTTTGGTTGAAGTGTATGAAGAAAAATTTGGCTTCACATGGATATGTGACTGGGGAGAAAGGAATATTTTAATAGGCAAATAACATCTTAGTGTTTTATGAAAATAGTTTTGGCTTCACAGACCCCTTTGCAAGGGTTGTGTGGACTCCTGGGGTTCGAGGATCAAAAACTTTAAAGACCACTGGCATAGTGAATCAGGAGCCAACCTCTGACCCATACTGTCTTTGGGACCCTGGGTAAGCTACTTGATCTCACTTCTCAGTGCTCCAAAGACCCTTTAAGATTATAAGTGATGGAGGGGTGCCAATCTTCAGTGGTAGAGGGAATCTCCTCATTGAATGGAATCTCAGATCAGGACCAAGAAAAGAGAAAAAATACACTGATCACTGAAGGAATTCAGAGATACAGTGATTAGCTAGCACGAGGCAAGTAGGGCATTGCCCTACAGTGCTAACATTTATGGAGCTGGGTGTTCTTTCTAAGGCAAGCTCCACCCCTGTACCTGTAATCTTCTACTGGTCTATACCCCCATGTAATATAACTGTTCCCACACTGTCATGTTCTTGGGGCCTGTTGTGGTACCCCTCTTCTGTGGGCTATGCTTCCCACTGACTCCTTTGAGGGTAAGGGGATGAATTCTCGCAGCTCAATTACTGTCCTCTGTACTGTCCTCTCTGATTGAATGCTCCCACTCAGCTGCTTTTATCCCACATGGAAACAAATTTCTCCTTTTAACTCTGCAAAGACAAAAATAAAACTTCTCCTGCCTTCAAGGTGCTTCCATTCCTTAAACTTAAGGGACAACATGGTGGAATGAATAAGCCTCAGATACTAGCTATGTGATCTTGGCAAATCAATGCCACTTGGCTTCTCTGTTCTGTTTTCTCATCTTCAAAAAGGGAAGAGGTTGAACACAATGCTCTCTAGGGTCCCTTCTAGCTCTAAAACTGAACGGATGATTCTATGAACCTGGGCTTGGTCCTTTCTAATTTCTGAGAAGGCTTAGATCTTTTTTAGCAGGTCACTCTGAGTTAATCTAATGAGCATTTTAGTGTAATCAGACCAGTCATCTACAATCTTATCCAGGGCTTGGTGTACTTCCCTGGCATAATCTCTTCTTCACTTTTACCCAAATTCTGTGACCTGTGTGGCAAAAAAATGAACATGAATTAAAATTCTTTTATTGTAAGCTAGGGGAGGATTTTGTAGCCCCATCTGCCCCAAGAGATCCTTGGTAATACCTTTTAGCATTATAAAATCCAAACCTGTAGATCAAAGAACTTGCTATTTTTGCTACTGTCCAGTCAGTTTTTCTCCCAACAAGATTTAATTTGTTCTATACATAGCTTCTTTTCCCATCCTGCTTTCTGCATATTAGCTCTAGGGTTTTAAATGTAAGTGAGAGGAAGTGGCACCCAGGTTGGTCTCCAGCTCTCCCTCCTCCCCACGCTCTTTCTCCCCATCCACGTATTGTCCTGGGAGCCCCACTCATGTCCTGTGGCACTGTATTCTGATCACATCTGGAATTCTGATTGCATTTGGAATGGTATGTTCAGTTCTGGGTACCATGTTTTGGTGGGCTGCAAGAAAGATGATGTGGCTTGTCAAAAAATCTGGTGGGCTCTTAGGTTGTATTAATAGGAGCACTGTATACCAGGATGAGAGAGGAGGAAAGCTTTAGAGGCCAATTTTGGCTCTAAGAAGAGCTGTTCAAGTGGAGAATAGACTGCTTTGGGATTGAATGAGTTACTATATGTGAAGTGCTTTGCCTGTCTGAAAATGCTCTGTGAACATGTGCTATTATTACCTTTAATTGAATAAGTTCCCCCTCCTTGGTGGTCTCCAAGCCAGGCTAGATAATTCCCTTTTAGGGCTTGATATAAAGGGGATCCATGTGTTAGGTAGAGGGATACTAGATCACCCTGAAGTCCCTTCCAATTGGAGATTCTAAGCCTGTGGGTAATTGTCCTGGTGTCCTTGGCTCTGGTCAGGCTACATCTGGAGTGAGGTCAGTTCTGGCCCCCATGTTTTTGGGGTGAAAGTGTCAGACTGGATCATGGCCAGAGGAGGGTGGCCAAGATGATGAAGGTTATAGGAACTGTATCATGAAAAGACTAAGGGAGGGTGAGGGCCTAGGTAGTGTCTCTCTTTAAGTATTTGAAGGGCCTCATCTATTTTGTATGTACCTTGTGAGGTATTTTGTGCTTCCTCCCCCCAATTAGACTATAAGCTCCTTGAGGACAGAGACTATTCTTGCTTTCCCTCTATAACCCCAACTCTTAGTGCAGAGCCTAGCAGAGAGTAGGTGTTGAATCAATGTTTAATGATTGATTGGAGTGAGAGGAGACATGTAAGAGAATAAAGAGGGGCAATGGGTAGTAACTGAAAATTAATTTTGTCTCCATATGAGGAGCAACTTCCTAATACAGAGAACTGATAAAAAAAAAAGTACAATGGCCTTCCCTGTGAGTAATGAGCTCTGCATTACTGGAAATATCCAAGGGGAAGCTGAGTAGCTGCCTGTCAGAGATGCTATCCAGGGGGCTTTCTATGAATGGTGGTAGATGGGATGAGATGATCTCTCACTTCCCACCCAATTCTGCAATTCTATGATCGTTCCAGGATATCTGGAGGTCAAGAGACCACATTCATTGGAAAAGAGGTTGAATAAATCCACTTACTTGAGGACCAAGCTATAAAAAAAATCTTTATTTCATGTACCAGGATTTTTTTTTTTTTTTTTTTTTTTAGTTTTCGGCTTTTTAAAATTTTTTTTTCTTTTAACAGTCTGAAAAAAACCCCACAAAGTAAAGAAAAATGGAGGTTGGTTTCTTGAACTGGTCTGAGCTGGAATGCGAGCCATAACCCTCTCCAGTCCCAGTCCTTTCTCCTCCCCCCAGCCCTTTAACCCCCTCTCTTTTGCACATGAATGGCTCTCTCACTCTCTCTGGCTCCCTTTGCTTTGCAAACTCCTTGCCCTCTGTGGGCCTCAGGTTATTTAAAGGACCCTTGGTGGTCCAACCCTGATTGCTCTCCATCAGTGTCAGAGCATGGGATGCCATTTTAAACTCTTCATTATTTGTCCTTTGGTTGGCCGCTTGGGTGGTTTTTTGTTTTTGTTTTTTGCCTTTCTTTTTTAGTCTTAAATTCTTTAAGGTCTGAAGTCTGGGAGGAGTGGGAGAAAAGATGATTGAGATTCAGAAGGCATTCCATAGGTCCTGCCCAGACTGAGCAAAAGCAGTAAGATGCTCATTGACAGCCCTTCTTTCTCTGTGTTGCTAGGGCCATGTTGCTCACTTGAATGCACACAGCAGGCTGCCCAGTGTATTGCTGTGTTGGGACTGGGGGTTGGAGGGGTGGAGAGAGAGATTCAGTCTTATGTTCCATGCTGAATTCTAGTCCCTCCCCACCAGCCACTGGCTCCTTCCTTCTGTACTGGAGAGAGTAGCAAGGAACTCAAGGTTTTAGGCCCTTTCAGTGGCTGTCTTAGACACCCCAGGAATCATAACTGGGCAACCAGAAAAGACTGCAGCTTGGGTATGTGTCTAGAAAGGGACAAGGCCAGTTTTGACTTCCATCTCAACTCACTGGATAAACCTGCTCTCATACAATGGTATGCTCACTGTGAAGATTTCAGTTGTGGGAGTGCTGATGAAGTTCTGTCCAGTGGAAGAACACCACTCCATTCCCCTTTGGGAAAGGGAGAGGACATTTCTAGCCCCTAGACATGGACCGAGTGGGAGCCTGACTTTCATCCACTCTCCATCAGCCAGACTGCCAACAGGAGGTCTCTTCTGGCCTCCATATTTGGGACAGTTCCCCAGGCTCATAGCCAGAGGGAAGTTTCCTTAACAGAAGCTCCAGATAGCCAGAGTATGGACGACATTCTCTCTCCTGCCCATCAGGGCCTCTTTCCTATTCTCCTTCTTGGTCATGGCACTGAAAGAGGGGAAATGGAATTAAAAGTGTTCAAAGGGACCCCTGGCACATCTTATCTCTTTGCCAAAGCAGCAGCACAAACATGCCAAGGCAGATTGCTCACAGAGTGTGCAATCTGACTTTGACATAGATGGGGGTCAGGGAGGGGGGGAGCACAGTGAGGAGGTTTATGGGGTGTGTGTGTGTGTGTGTGTGTGTGTGTGTGTGTGTGTGAAGTTTGGTGTGTCTGGGTGGGGGGGGTCCCTTAACTTAGGGGGAATTGACCATGGGGAGTATTGTTGGCCAAGTGTCTGCCCATAGTGTCAGCTGGGGATGTTTGGATATTGTGAGTGAGAATCCTAGGATATCTAAGCTGGAAGGGCCTTTAAAGCTTATCCAGTCCCAACCTGCCCTCATCCCATGTGACAGATGAGGAAATTGAGGCCAGGAGAGATTGAGTCACTTGTCCAAGGTCTCACAGCAAGTTTGTGGCAGAACTAGAGGCCAGAATTCCAATGTCCTGGTTTCCAGACCAGAGGCTCTTTTCATGTATGGGAGTATCTGTGAAGATATGAATCTGGAGGCTTGGTGCTGTGGGGGGGGGGGGGGAGAGAGAGAGAGAGAGAGAGAGAGAGAGAGAGAGAGAGAGAGAGAGAGAATGTGTGTGTGTGTATGTGTGTGTGTGTGTTATGGCTTCTATGAGTGTGATTCAGTATTGATTGAACATGGGCACATGAGGCTGGATTATAGAGGGAGAGAAGGGGAGAAATTTGTGCATGGTGGGAAGGGAGAATCTAGATGGATGACTGAGTCCAAGTGGGCATGAGTCAGTGTTTCTGTGTGTGAGTCTCCTTGGGATGGGTGGTCTTTGTTCTCAGTTATACTCCCTCAGTAGTAAGGAAGAGATGTTTTTTTCTCATGGAAAGAGCCATTTCCCCCTTCTCCACCAGTCAGTCTTGCTCCTGGTCTTTTGGTGATTTTTCTTGTTTTTAAAATTTTTTTATTATTTCATTTAAAATGGATTTCTTTTCTGTTTTTGTCTTTACATGTTTCCCCGCTAATATTTAGATTTCCCTTCTTACCTCCCATTTTTTTCACAGTTTAAAGCTGCAAAACAGTTTAAAATAAAAATATGATCTGATTTCTCTTGCAAGGAAATCCACATATTATATTTACATGTATGCAGTTTGTAGTATTTTTGGAATTTTTTAAAAAAGCCACTTATTTCCTTTCCTTTTTTTTTTTTTTTAAAGAAACCTTTTCTCATAGTGTCACTGTGATCAATTACTTCCCTGGGGTTTCCTCCCCTCTAACCCTTGGCCCAGGAGAAACAATGGGCCCCATGGTACAATGGCTACTCTTCACTAAGGAATGGAAGAGTAGTTGGAAGCCCTGGCCAAGTGGACCATTTGACCCCTGGAACTGGGGGTGGGAGGGGTGGTGAGTCGAACTGGGTCACTTTCCTTCTCCTTCCCTATGGGAATGGGAGAGAGTGACTGTTTTCCAAGTCTCCAAGAACAGTGGCCTTCTTTCAAATTAGGCCCTGTGGATCTGCCAAATGCAAGTACACTACCCTATTCCCTATTCTCCTCTACTGACCCTGAGCACAGGAGTATTTGGAAAGTAACGTCCCATAAATTTCTGGGATTTCTGGGAATCCTGGAAAGTCATGGTCAGCTTTCCCCTCTTTCCCTATCACTATGGAACTGAAGGATCACAGTGGATCATCACTAAACACTGGGAGCTTGGAGAGGGGGCAGTGGCTGTTGTGAAACTCACCATTTCCCCCTACCTCCCATGCTTTAGGGACTCAGGAGCAATGAAGAAATTTTGACTCCCCCAAAGATCTACAATTTCAAAGGCTAGTACTGGGTCAGAGAAGGCATGGGAATTCCTTGCTTGGGGACATTAACCCAGAGACTCCAGGGCTTGGTGGTCACTGCTAATCACCCCCAGCCCTCTCATTGCCCTGAGGACTCGGGGTTCTGCTCCCCTCTATCCCCTAAGGGAAGTCAGAGCCCACTTTGGGTTAAAAGTGAACAGAAAAGAAATCTCATCAAATTAAAAAAATAAACCCTGAAAAATTCCCAAGAGCCTCCCTCCTTGTCCTTGCCTTTGTTTATTTATTTTTTAAATTTCTCTTGGTTCCCTTGTTTTTTATTTGTTTTTATTAAATGTTAAAATAATGGTACATGGGAAATCATGCATTTTCTTTAAATTTATTTTCTATTTTTTCTCTTTTTTAATCTCTCTTGCTTTTAAAATGTTTTTTTCTCTTTTTTCCCACATTTTTCCTGTTGTTTCTCTTCTTTTTGTTTTTGTATTTTTTTTTGTTGTTGACTTATTTTTTTTTCTTTTTTTCTTTTTTTTCCTTTTTTGCTTTTGGAAGATTTCCCCTTGGTTGGTTTTGTTCCCCCCCCAAACCCCCCCACCCCTCTTTTTCCACCCCCACTGACCCTAGCCTGGCCCGGCCTATTCCCCTGGCCTCCTTCCCCTGGCCCCTACTTGGAGCTCTGGGCCTTGGCTTCATACAGGGGTGGTACGGCGGTTGGCTGTGTTGGTGTGGATAGAGTCCTTGTTCTCTTTCTGGATACAGTTGTGAACTTGGAGGAAGCTATTATCCCTGTCGGAGTTGTACGTGGCGGTGGGGGTGGTGGCGGCCTTCAGGGGGTCCCTAGTTAGGGTGTACATCGAGATCTCTGTGGAAGGCAGGGTGTTGAACCCTTTGATGCCCACGGGAGAAGCATCCCTGGAGTGGGAAGGCTCGGTGGAGCGGGAGCTTGAGCGACTTCGTCTCTGGTAGCGGTAGCGGTAGCTGGGGATGCGGGTGATGGCGGAGGACTGGAGGTAGTCCGTGGCACGGGCATTGGCTCGAAGCTGTTTGTGCCGGTCAATAAACATGTGGACAGCCAACACTCCCACCATCTCGGCAATGATGAAGGACAGGGCCCCAAAGTAAAAGGACCAGCCATAAGAGTAGCTATTTTTCTTGGAGTCACTCTTGGAAGGGTCTCCAGCGTTGGCTGATATGTACACAATGATGCCAATTATATTACTCAGACCTATGGGGAAGGTAATGGGGAGGAAAGAGGGAGGAAGAAGAAGGCTCATTAGTTTCCAAGGAGTGATGGATAGCAGCTGGTGCATACTGGCAGCATTAGAAGGATTTGTTGAAGGACCCTCATTTTACAGAGAAGGAAACTGAGGTTTAAGAGATTAAGCAATGTTTCCAAGGTAAGAAAGGTAGTGGAGATCCTATGACCAAAGCTGGAACAGACCTCAAAAGACATCTAGACCTACCTTCTGTATTTTGTAGAAATTGAGACTCTGAGACCAAAGAAAAGGGAATGGCTTACCACTATCACAGAATTGTTGATCATGGCCCTTGAGGTACAACAAGTCTCCAGGGACATCTAGTCCAACCCCCTCATTTTACATCGAAGAAAATGAATCCCAAGATTTGTCCAAGTTTACTCAGGGAATTGCTCTCTCTCCTCGATTCCATCTCTGGGGATTCTTAGGGCTCCTCAGAACATAGCCAGGTGCTGGTTCTTCCATGAAGCTTTTATTTAAGAACTACCTACTATGGGCCAGGCCTTGTGCTAAGGGCTGGGAAGACTTCTGTCACTGTCATGGAGGCCAAGTTGTATACATAATAGATGATGAACAAACATGGGAAGAGTTGCCATGATGCAGAGGAAAAAGTATTGAATGTGGAGTCCAGAAGACCTAAGTTTAAATCCTGTCTCAGATACTAGCTTTGTGACCTTGAAGAAGTCTCTTTACCTCGGTCAGATTCTTTGTTTCTAAAGTAAGAGGATTGAACTTGAAGGTCATTTCCAGCTCTAAGTTTATGAACCTATGACTAGATAGTTAATCTTTCAAAGTCCCATTAATCTCTGACATTCCCTGTTCTAAAGCCCTTCATAGTTCTGACCGTCCATGTTCTAATAGTCCCTCTCAGCTCTGACATTCCCTGTTCTCAGGCCCTTCCAGCTCTGACCTTTTTTGTTCTAAGGCCTCTCTCAACTCTATATCTTTTGATCCTATGGTTGACTTTATTAATTCAGGTAGTTGAACTCTTCTCAAATGGCAATTGGGTATAAATAAGAAGTGGAAATAAATATGGACTTGTAGGCCCTTTTCTTTAAAATAATTTCTTCTTTTTTTTTATTATGGACTTAATCAGAACAAATAGTAATATTTCAATGTGCAAAAAAACTTGTGTTCCACACTGAACCACTGCTTTTTACATGTAGATTACATTGAACAAAATGGCCCCGTTTGTGTCTTTTCCTGAAGATCTTTTTGTTTTCTGATATATTTTTCAATGTTTTATTGATGCCCTTCCTTCTTCCTTTTTTCCCTCTCTTCTTCCTCCCTCCCTCCCTTCTTTTGTTCCTCCCTCCCTCCCTTCTTTCCTTCCTTCCTTCCTTCCTTCCTTCCTTCCTTCCTTCCTTCCTTCCTTCCTTCCTTCCTTCCTTCCTTCCTTCCTTCCTTCCTTCCTTCCTTCCTCTGGATGTCTAATGGTTGACACACATAGAGTCAGCCAGCCAGCTTGGTGGAAGCCATTCAACACAATGAGGTGTACTTCTTTGTCTCCCCCTCTTCCTCCCCCACCAAATTCTGTCACTACTTCCTACTCTCAGAAAGCTTGCTCTTCATTGGATAAAGAAACCAGAGAGCCAGGTGTTTCCAGTTATGGGGTGATACCCCTCAGCCCCACCATCATTGTTCCCAAGGCCCCATTCCTCCACCTTCTTTCTCCCTCATTGCCTTGGTCATCTCTGCACACTTACTTTCTCCCCAAATTCAGACCCCCTCTGGCCACAGAGCTTCTCACTCTGCCATCATCCCTTTACCTGCAGACACGAAGAAGATGCCAGCACTCAGGATGATGTTATGACGGGTTTTGTAGAACTCGCTGGCTGCGATGCAGAGACCCCCCATGAAAAGCAGAATCACACTCAGGATGGGGAAGATACTGGAGGCTCTCACAGCCCCTGTGAGAAAGAGGGGGTGGGAGGAGAGAGAGAACAGCAAGTTGGTAGGAGACTCCAAGTACATAGAAATAGGGGGAGAAAACAGGGAGCTGGAGAGAGTAAGGGGTAACAATGAGGGAGAGAGAAGAAAAGAACCAGAAAGAAGGAGAACCAAAAATATTGGGAAGAGAAGAAATCAGAAGATGGGAGGAGGAAAGGCTAAGAAGTGAGATTAGAGAGGGAAATAGTGACGAGAAGGAGAGTAGAGCAACAGCAGCAGCTCCCAGGGGAGGGAGAGGACAGAGTGCTGCTGACAGACTTCACTTCTGCCCACATTGACATGATAGAAGGCAGCCTGATTGTGCAGAGAAAAAAACATGAGGTTATTCGTGAAGTAGGTTGGGGTAAGGACGGAGAAAATCAGGAGAGGCTAGATAGAGAGATCTGTTGCAGCAACATTTTCTTCCACAAATTTTCAAATTGATAAAGGCTGGTTCTTTGCTCCTCCAGTTAAGGCTTATAATTAGATCTTTTCCAATGATGCTGGCCATTCATTTATTCATTTCTTCTAGAGGTTCTTATTCTGAAGGCAGTGAAGATGTTTGAAAACATTTTGATAGCTGTAATTCAATAGAACTGGTTTCCCTTGTAATCCTGTAGTTTTTATTTTATTCATTAAAAAATCATGATTCTGGAACAAAGCCCACAAACTTTCCAAGAAGGGCTCCATGTAATACAAAAGATTTAGAGTTTCAGCTTTATTAATGAATGAATCAATATGGATAACTTATGGGTAAATATTTAATATTTATTTATGAGCATTTGGGTGGTATAGAAGATAGATGATTGGATTCAGAGTCAGGAACACCTGAATTTGAATCCTGCCTCAATCACTGACTAGCTGTGTAACCTTTGTACAAGTCACTTGAACTCTCCGGGCTTCAGTTTATTCATCTATAAAATAATGAAAATAATGGCACATAACTCCCATGGTTTTGTGAAGATCAAATGAGATAGACCATATTTGTAAAGTGTTTTACAAACCTTGCTATTATTACTTTTTTTTTTAACCTGTACTTTTCTTCTTGGAATCAATACTGTATATTCGGTCCAAGACAGAAGATTCTTGGGGCTAGGCAACGGGGGTTAAGTGATTTGCCCAGGGTCACATAGCTAGGACTTGCTATTATTTATCAATAATAGGTTTGATTGAAAACTTCTGTTTTTATATAACCTACATTTCTCAGTGAATCTCCCTGTCTTTCCCAGAAAGCCATTTCTTATAATAACTAATTTTAAAAGGGGGGTAGGTGGAGTTTCACAAAAACTAACATACTGATGAGGTCTGAATTATTTGTAGTGCTCCATACCCACAGTTCCCCATATTTGCAAAGAATTGCAAGGAGTTACCTTGTCATATTTCTTCTTTGGGGCTATTTAATCCCAAATAATTTTGAGTCATTTAATTTTCATTGATTTGCCAGTAAGCATTATTAAGCACCTGCTGGGTTTGATTCCCTCTGTTGTTCAATACCAATGTGACCTTGGGCAAACTTTTCTATCACTAGGCTTCCCTTCCTTAATCAGTAAAACATAAAAGTTAGTCTATTTAAGTTCAGCTTTAGAGCTGAGCTGATGTTCCTACCATGTTCAAGGCTCAGTGCTAGGCATCGTGAGGTGATCCAGGGATACCCATATTTCTGTACAGCTTTGGGGTTTACAAAGTCTTCTTCCTGTAACCAGGATCTGAGGTACATTTTATAAACATTATTATACCCATTTGACCAAGGGGGAAGTAGTTGAAAGAGGTAGAATTTGAATCCAGGTCTTCTGACTACTATCCACACTGCCTTTCCAGTCAGCATCATTTCTTTCTTCTACAGAAGGGAAGAATAGCAGCAATATCCACTGTTATGTCCTTTCTTGCTCATGCCCAGTGCTCAGATCACAGGTCCCATTAGGGAGACTATTCTTTTAAAGTAAGTGACTTCCTTGGCGAGGCAATACTTCTCTCTGGTCCCCCCTTCCTCTCCCCTTGCCTTCCACTGTAGCAGCTTTAATTCATAGCATCACCAGCAGGCCCTGCAGGAAAACTGATCCCCAACCACTCAGAAAAGGGAAATGACATTATAAATAAAGAGGAGAAAGGAGAACTTTCTAAGGGTCAAGAAGCAGCTTTTCTGATGAACAGGGTAGGAGGAATGAACCCAGGCTTCCTTCCCAGAAGGCTGGGCTCCTTTCTCTCCACACGTGCAACAGAAAGGGTCTTAGAACGACCTATATCATCACCTCTTCCCAGGAGGGACAGCTGTGCCAATTCCAGGAGGCTGGGGTCAGTCTAAGAGCCCCTGGGTTTGGATCTTGGCTCAGTGACTCACTCTGATTGACTGTGAGTAAGTCACCATCCCTCCCTGGGAAGGTGGACTCAGTGATCTCTAAGGACTTTCCTTGTTCTTGGATCCAAGGATCTTAGGGTTCAGCCTAATTCTGTAAACACAGCTGATGTAGTATCCTAAACAAATGGTATCCTAAACAAAATGGGGCTCACTAAGAAGGCAGATCAGGAAGTGAAAATGAAGACAGTGAAGGAAGAGCTAAGAGGAAAAGAGATGTACATAGAGAGGGTAATGGGGAGACAGAAAGAGAGAGAAGAGAGGGAAGAAAGGAAAGAGAGAAGAGAGGAGAGACAGGGAGACAAATTCAGAGGACAGAAGGAGGAGAGAGACGAAGAGACAGAGATAGACAGAGAGACAAAGAGACAGAACTACAGAGGACAGAAGGAGGAAAGAGATGGGGAGACAGAGACCAAAAGAGATAGAGACAGAGACAGAAAGAGATAGAGACGGAGATGCAGAGAGATAGAGAGACAGAAAGACAGAGATAGTAAGATGACAGACAAAGAGAAAGACAGAGAGAGAGAGAGAATCAGCGAAAAGTAAATATTTAAGAGCTATAGCAGTGATAGATGGGAGGTATGATAGAATTTTTGATACAATGTAAAGTATAGAAACCAACTGAAGAATAAGAACAGATGCTTATTCCAGGACAGTTCAGCAAAAGGTTAGGTCAAGGGCCAGCTAGATGACTCAGTAGATAGAGAGCCAGGCTTGGAGGGAGGTCCTGGGTTCAAATTTGACCTCAGATACTTCCCAGCTGTGTGACCCTGGGTAAGTCCCTTAACCCCCATTGCCTAGCCCAGTGGTTCCCAAAATTTTTTGGCCTACCGCCACCTTTCCAGAAAATATATTACTTAGCCCCTTGGAAATTAATTTTAAAAAAATTTAATAGCAATTAATAGGAAAGATAAATGCACCTGTGGCCATCACCGCCTCCCTGGATCACTGCAGCACCCACCAAGGGGCGGTGGCACCCACTTTGGGAATCACTGGCCTAGCCCTTACTACTTTTCTGCCTTAGAACCAATACACAGTATTGATTCTAAGATGGGTGGTAAAGATTTTAAAAAAAAAAAAAAGGAGGAGCATTATGTCATTTCCACCAGAAAAAGATTCTGCTTGCCCAAGAAGAAAAATGAGAGATGCTGGGATCATAGGTATAAACCTGAAAGAAGCCTCTAAAACTTTCTAGTTCAATCTGGGCAAAGAAACTCAAGGAAGAAAAGACTTGCTCAAAGATACCCAGGTAATATAGGAAAGAATCAGGATTTGAACCCAGATCCTATAATTCCAGAGCCAGAGCTCCTTCCATGTTCCCAAGCTGCCTGCCAAAGACTAGGTCCTGAGTCTAAGAAATGCAGGTCTGGGAGAAGGATGACCTTGAAACATCTCATCCCATGTCATCGCTCTCTCCTCACCCATGACATTCTTCCCCTTTTTCTGCTCTATCCATGCAGTATTCAGGCTGTCTCCTCCATCTCTCTCCATCCCTGCTTCTCAACATCCTGTGGCTTTTTCAGCTCCTGTAGTGGCTTTTTCATGCAAACTCTCTTGATTCACCCCCAATCTTCCTAGCTGCTGGGACCTGCTTTCAGAAAATTATGGGACTTTGGTTCTGTAAATATTCCTTATGGGCTTATAAATGTTCTGATATATTTTTAATAAATTTAAATATTATATAAATGTACACTTTGTAAATATCATTTATGGACACTCTAAAGCTATCTCCTTTGCTAGAATGTAGGCACCTGGAGGGCAGGGTCTGTTTCACCTTTGTCTTTATCTCTCCAGTGCCTAGAACAGAGTAGTTGCTTGTCAATTGATTGATCTCACATCTCTCTGTCTCTGTGGTACAGTGTTCTCCTCACAGCCATCTTGGAATGGTGGGCTATGAAAGTGTTATTAAACTCATTTTCCATGTGAGAGAAGTAAGGTTTGGAAAGGGGAGGGGACTTGTCCCAAGTTCATACATATGAAAAAAAAAACAACACAACTTTACCTTCTGTCTTAGAATCAATACTGTATATTGGTTCCAAGGCAGAAGAGTGGTAAGTGCTAGACAATGACTTGACCAGGGTCACATATCCAAGAAGTATCTGAGGTCAGATTTGAAGCCAGTATTTTTTTTTAAACCTCACTGTCTTAGAATCAATATTGTTTATTGGTTCCAAGGCAGAAAATCATTAAGGGCAAGACAATTGGGGTTCAGTGACTTGCCTGAGGTCATGCAGCTAGGAAGTGTCTGAGGCCAAATTTGAACCCAGGACCTCTTTTCTCTAGGCCTCAGTCTCTATCCACTGAACCACCTAGCTGTCCCTACCGTCTATCTTAGTATCAATTCTAAGACTGAAGAGTAGTAAAGGCTGGGCAATGGTGGTGAAGTGACTTGCCCAGGGTCACACAGCCAAGAAGTGTCTGAAGCCAGATTTGAACCCAGGACCTCCTGAAAGTTCATTCTACAATGTCTTTTTTTTTTTTTTTTTTAAACCCTTACCTTTTGTCTTGGAGTCAATACTGTGTATTGGCTCCAAGTCAGAAGAGTGGTAAGGGTAGGCAATGGCGGCCAAGTGACTTGCCCAGGGTCACACAGCTGGGAAGTATCTGAGGTCAGATTTGAACCTAGGACCTCCCATCTCTAGGCCTGGCTCTCAATCCACTGAGCTACCCAGCTGCCCTCCTCTACAATGTCTTTTTGGAGGATTCATAACTGGGTCTGAAAGCTAAGAGGTTAAGAAACAAAATCCTATGCAGAGGGTAGGTTATTGGCTTTTTGTTGTCTTCTAGACTCTGCCTTCAAGGCGTAGAGTACAGTTTCAGAATGAGTTATAGGAAACATACAATTCCTACCCACAGACCTGGGATCGACAGGCAAGGTGGGCAGTTGATGAGGCAGCATTTGGACTCCACGCTGTTTCTCAACAAGGTGGGTTTTTCCATGTATCTTATAAAGGCTCATATTTTTAATGGTAAGAATTTCAGCTCTCCAGTGACCTGGAGGGATGATGGGGTGACAAGTCAGGTCACAGACCTGTGAGGCAGGGAAGGCTTAAAGCCTGAGGCAGACAAAGAGTAAGTAACACACAAGGGAAGCAACTTTCAGACCCTGCCTCGGGCCCCCAAGGGCATCATCGTTCCAGGTCGGGGCTTAGCAAATATCCAATAAGGAGTTACTGTGTGCCTTCAGTGTGTGAAGCCCTACCTGTCCTAAGCCCTATGGAAGCCCCTGCTCACCAGGAGCTTACAAATGGCTCAAAAATGGAAGGCACAGAGATTGGAAAAGAGCTGAAAAGTAAATGTTGTGGGAGGCCTCAGAAGGAAGGAATGTCATCTGGGGGGGAATCAGAGAGGGCATCCTAGAGGAGGTGAGAGGACAGATTTGTTTGCTTTGCTTACCCTGGGCTAATCTGACTTCTCAAGCTCAACATTGACCTGGATTTAGGCTCTAGAAGGGCCATCTCAGCCTCGATTCTGCTGAGTCACCCCTGGTCCCCAGGGTACCCTGCTTATGTTCAGAATGGACAATGAGTAGAGAGTCACAGGGCACACCACTGAGGCCAGATACCACCTTAGGCTGCTCTGCCCTGTCCAAGGGTCAGGTGTGACTTAGTTAGTGAGACACCATCATCTAAGCCAACAAGTCATCGTGGCAAGATCCAGGCCCACGGCTGATTCCTCTTCTCCAGGTGTCTTTCTAAGAATAGTGACCATTTAGAGAGAAAAGGAATGGGCTGCAAAGGGGTGTGTATGTATGTGACAGAGACCCAGAGAGACAGAGATGGATAGAGACAGAAAGCGGGAGTTTCTCAGGGAAACAAATTCATTAAAGGACAACAGAAAAGACAAAAAAGGAGACAGACAGAGGAGAGAGAAGATGTGGAGAGAGACCTAGAAGAGAGAGTGGAGAGAGAGAGAGAGACAGAGACAAACGGGGAGGGGAAGGGGGATAGAGAGAGGGGAGAGGGGAAGACCCTCAGAGAGACAGAAATTATCTCCACCTCCTCTATGAGATAATATATACAGAGTTAAGTCACTGGGGGGTGGGGGGGTGGGGTGGACTTCCTTTGTGAGGGTTCCCTGGCTGGCAGGAGAAGCTTTCCCACAGAAAGCTTGTGATATGGCTTCGTTACTTGAGCCAACTTTCTGGCTTTTGCCCTGACACACTTGCCAACTTGACCCTTACTATCTGTATGATTTTCACTTAAACAAATTCTCCAGGTCTCAATTTCTTCATCTGTTAAATGAAGGACGTGGACTAGATCATTCCCAAGCTCTCTTCCAGCCCTAGGAAGGCTGTGATTTTTGGATCCCTTTTATATTTCCTGTTTTGAGTCTATTCAACACTCCCTCCTTCATTTGAAGAGGAAAGGAATGCTAACCACTGGCAGAAAGTGGCAGATGGATCAGGAAGGAGAGGAGCATTTATTAAGCCGCAAACACTACAAATATTGTCTCATTTGTTCCTCACCACAACTTATGAAAGTAGGTGCTGTTATTACTCCCATTTTAAAGATGAGGAAACTGAGGCAGAGGAAGCTTACATGACTTGTTCAGGATCCCACAGCTAGTAAGTGTCTGAGGCTGGATTTGAACTCAGGGCTTCCTAAACCTAGGCACTATTCCACCTAAGCCTATAGCCTTGAAGGCCATTAAAGATTTTAAGAAAAGGAGAGAAGGAAAGAGTGTCTTAAAAATGTTTGAAAGAGTAAATGATTGGAGGAAAGCACTGGAATTTGAGGCTGTGTCTTTTGTCTAACCCACATCTAAGCAGTCCCTCCAGACTGAGGAAGGACACAGAGGTAGCCTCTGGTTTTCCAGCTAACAGTGGCATAAACCATTGTTAAAAGCAACAAGGACTTGGTCTGAAGAATCAGTAAAAGGAATTTCAAATCAAATTGGCTGAGCATTGGAGGCAGAGGATTGGGTTCCAATCCTGCTTGTTTCACCTCCTCTCTGTGAGATCCTGGGCAGATCATCTAAACCCTCTGGACCTCAGTTTTCTTATGTATAGAAATGAAGAGGCTGGACTGGAAGATCTCTAAGGTACCTTTTGATTCTAAATCTGTGACCTTATGGCTTTTCCAAGAGCTCAGGGCCAGTTGGATTCACTGGCATGGCCTTTTATCCTAGTCTAGTGGCTTGGTGACCTCTGAAAAACAGACTATTTTCCTACCAGTAATTCCTTGATAACAAATCAGTTCCTACTTGACTAACAGTTCTGGAGAAAACTGTCCCACTTGGGGCAGCTAGGTGGCTCAGTGGATAGAAAGTCAGGCCTTGAGAAAAGAAGTCTTCGGTTCAAATCTAGCCTCAGATACTTGCTAGCTATGTGACTCTGGGAAAGTCACTTCACCCCTACTGCCTGGCCCTTATTGCTCTTCATCCTTGGGACCGATATTCAACATTGATTCTAAGATGGAAGTAAAGGTTTTGAAAAAAAATGGTCCAGCTTGATTCAGGGAGTCTAGATATGGAGTCTGAAGATCCCAGTTCGAATCTTATCTCTGCTGCTTACTATGTGTGACCTTGGGCAAGTCACTGTTTTCCTATTTGGAAAAATGAAGGGGTTGGATGAGATGATCTCTAAGATCCCTTCTAGTTTTAGATTCTGATACTCTGGCCTCCCAAGGTGGCCCATTCCATATCAATGAAGCTCTAATTATCATTAGAAAGTTTTTGCAGATATCTACCCTGAATATGTCTCCTAGATACTTTAAATCCTTTCTTGTCATTCTCATTTCTGGTCATTCTGCCCTCTGGGATGGAGCAGAACAAAGCTAATCCCTCTTCCGAGAATTTGAGAATTCAAAGAGAAAAATTCTACTCTCTTCTAAAGGGTAAATATTCCAGTTCCCCCCAAACCCCCCACAGACTGGGTTCCAGTCTTTTTTGCAGTTTGGTTCATTTTCTCTGGACTGTCCAAAGATGGTCGGCATTGTTGTTGGTGGTAGTGTTTAGTCGTTTTTCAGTCATGTCTGACTCTTCCTCATTCCATTTGGGTTTTTCTTGGCAAAGATACTAGAATGGTTTGATATTTCCTCCTCCAGCTCATTTTATAGATGAGAAAATTGAGGAAAGGATTAAGTGACTTGTTCAAGGTCACAGAGCTAGTAAGTGTATCTGAGACTGGATTCGAACTCATGAAGATGAATCTTTCTAATTCTAGCCCTGGTACTCTATGCACTGTGCCACCCATAGGCTGTCAGAGCCTTTTCTAAAATAAGAGGCTTAGAATGGAATGCACCACTATGGATATGGTTTGAGAGGGCAGCATGCAGAGGGATGATTTCATTGGGGCAGCAAAGGAAAATTTTTGTTTTTAATTTTGGTTTCTGTTTTACACTGTTGATTCATATTGAGCTTGTAGTTGTCTATATTCATCAGCCCGTCCCTCCACAAGCCTCTGTCTACTCATACCTTTCTGCATTATGTGCTTAAGACTGCCCCCTTCCCAAACTCCCCTTACCTTCTCTTAGAATTCATACTAAGTATCAATTCCAAGGCAGAGTAGCACTAAGGGCTAGACAATTGGGGTTAAGTGACTTGCCCAGAGTCACACAGCTAGGAAGTATCTGAGGCCACATTTGAACCTAACACCTCCTATTTCCAGTCCTGGCTCTATCCACTGAACCATAGCTATCTCCTATCTATCTTGTGCTTGTATATTTTTTTATTGCGCTATTTTTTAAAACACAAATGTAAGATTTTACATTTCTCCTTCGTGCATTTTACCAGTATAAGAGAAAAGAGTAACAACAATGACAATAAATAATAATAATAATAGCCACCATTAGTAGTACTCACAAGAGCTAAACTATCGATACATGTTGACAAAGAAGTATTAATGGATGGATTTATTTATAGAAATAGAAGGGATCATGGCTACCAGCACTTAGAGATTGGTTTTTCTTTTCTTTTTAAACCCTTAATTCTATCTTAGAATTAATACTGGTTATTGGTTCCAAGGCAGAAGAGGGCAAAACAAAAACTCCCCAAAATTGGGTTAAGTGACTTGCCCAGGGTTACACAGCTAGAAAGAAAGAAAATTTGAGGCCAGATTTGAGCCCTCTTGTCTCTAGGTCTGCTCTCTATCCACTGAGCTACCTAGCTGCTCCAGAGATGAGGTACTTGTAAGGACTTGGACTTATTGTTCAGTGAAAATAATGTAATGGATTAGTAGATACTATGCAACACATTAGTTCAAGGTGTAAAAATTCAGCACCTACTTGAATACATGGTAAAACATGGCCCAGCAATTAGAATTCTACCTGGTAGGCTCTTTGTTTTTAAAAATAAAAGCAAAAAACAAACAAAAACTACCTAACAGATGAGAAGTCCACATATTACAAGCAGAGACCACAAAATATCCTTGAAAATTCAATAGATAAACTTTCCCGAAACTGGACCATCATCAATCACCTGCATAGAACATTTATTGATACTATTTGAAGAACAGCATTTTCAGTGGAGGTCATTAACAAATGCAGCCTCTAAGCATTGTGAACAAGAAGTTTTCAACATAAACTTTACACAGAGAGACCTCACAGAGGAATGGCAAACCATGGGAGACCAGGATGGGGTCTTTGTCCTGTTTGCCACCAACGATGCTTGTAGGAAGCCTACAGGGGATGAAATCATGTCTCCCAATATTTTTATTCAATTACAAGGAGCAGCTATTTTCTCCATCTGTGCAAATAGTTTGTACAACATGAAATATAAAAGAATAATGGCTGAAAGACTGACACTCCATTTCCCATCTCCCGGTACTTGTACTGATTGTCCACCATGCCTGGAACGCTTTCCCTGTTGACCCCTGCCTCTTGGCTTCTCACAAGTCTCAGCATCCACAAGAAGCCTTCCCTGGTCCCTCCAACACTAGTCTTCCCTCTGAGATCACCTCCAAGTTATCCCATATGCATCTTGTTTGTTTGCTAGAAGTTGCTTGCGTGCAGGAACATTTACCTTTATATTT
This sequence comes from Gracilinanus agilis, assembly GCF_016433145.1. Taxonomy (NCBI): domain Eukaryota; kingdom Metazoa; phylum Chordata; class Mammalia; order Didelphimorphia; family Didelphidae; genus Gracilinanus; species Gracilinanus agilis. The sequence continues at coordinate 218,661,282 of NC_058134.1, read as the reverse complement.
CCAGTGCTTAGCACAGCACCTGGCACATAGTGGGAGCGTAATAAATGCTTTTATAATAGCTAGCATTCATAGTGTATCTTAACATTTGCAAAGCATTGTATTTCATTTGATTCTTACAACAATGCTGGGAGATAGATGCTGTCATCATCCCCATTTTACAGATGGGAAAGGGAAGTGACAAATATTTATTAAGCTCCTGCTAAGTGCCAGGCACTGTGCCAAATGCTTATAAATACTATCTCATTTGACACTCATAAGACCCTGAGAGATCGGTACTATTATTACTCTCCATTTTGCAGATATGAAAACTAAGGTAGATAGAGGTTAAGTAATTTGCCTAGGGACACCCAGTTAGTAAGTATCCAAGGTCAGATTTGAACTCAGGTCTTCCTGACTCCAGGCCCAGTGTTCTATGCACTGGGGTATCCCCTAGTTGAGGAAGCAGGCTCAGAAAGGTTGAGTCACTTGACAGGAGACTACACAGCTCATAAAGGTCAGAGTTGGCAATCATAGATTTGGCAAAAGAAGGGACCTTTGGGGTCATTGAGTCCAATCCCTTCATTTTACAAAAGAGGAAACTGAGGTCTAAAGAGGGCCACATAGCTAATAATAATATAATAACTGAGGTGGGATTGGAGTCAGGTCTCTAGATTGAGCATTCCCTCCCCCAGGCTGCCTTTCTCTATTCACTGGGTTCCTCTATATTCTGCATTATTTCCCCAGATGCCAAGGAACGGCCTGAACAGATTGTCCAAACCTACCTTGACTCCAGCTCCCAGGTAGAGAACATGGCATCTGGGCTGCTGTTGGGATGTGCCGTGCTCCTCCCTATCCTCGGGGATTCACCCCGAGATGCTGCTTCACACAGAACGTTTTCAAGGTTAATAGATCGAAAAAAATGACCTACTTTTAATCCATTTTTGTAAATTTTTAGTCTGTCGTTCCTGATGTGTGGTTATTTCCAACTTCAGGATTAACGTTCCGCTCGTTTCTTTAAAAAACCCAGCCTCGCCAAGGCCCTGATGCTCAGAGGCAGCCTCTGAGAAGGAACAGATGGAACGTCTCGGATGCCCCTCCCCCCCGCTCTGCTCAGCCAAAGCGCCCCATCTTGGAAGACTCAGATCCAGGCTGCCCTCCGGCCTTGCCACGGACCCTTCCTCTGCCGCGCCGGCCCCAGGGTGGGCTGCATCCCTCCTGGAGGTCCTGAGAACAGGCTGCTCCTGGCCACCCCACACCATCAGCACCTTTGCTCACTGAGAGAAAGGGCTTTGACTTCCAGTGTGCCATGACTTTGTAGGCATTTAGGAGAGACTTACTGACCCCAGGAGGGAGCTGGAGGGGAGGGGGAACCTGAGAACAAGAAATATAAGGGCTAGGAGAGGGCTTAGAACAGGGGATGTCAGAGCTGGGGGGCCCTTAGAACAGGGGATGTCAGAGCTGGGGGGCCCTTAGAACAGGGGATGGTAGAGCTGGGGGGCCCTTAGAACAGGGGATGGTAGAGCAGGAAGGAGCTTAGAACAGGGGATACTAGAGTGGGAGGAAGCTTAAACATGGGTATCAGAGCTGGGAGGTCCTTAGATCAGGGGATGCCAGAGTAGGAAGGGGCTTAGAAGAGGGAATGTCAGAGCTGGGGGGAGCCCTTAGAATATTAGAACTGGGGGATCCTTAGAACAAGGGGGGGCAGAGCTGGGGGAGGGGCTTAGGCTGAGAATATCAGAACACAGAATTACAGAATTGGAAGGCCCTTGAAAACATGGAACATTCGGCCTGGAAGAGACTGTAGAGGCCAACTCACTTCCCAAGGCCCCTCATTTAGGAGGCGCTCTCTGGTAGCATCGAGGGAATGGCAGAGGCCACTAGGTGGTGCCTTAGGGTCCAGAGTGCATTGGAGACGATGGACCTGATTTCTAATTCCTCCTTAGATGCTTGGCAGCTGGGTGAGTCATTTAACTCTTGTCTGCCTCCGTTTCCTCATCTGTAAAACAGGACCAATAAGGCTATCTATCCCCCATCATTCTTGTGAACTTAGAATGAGATCCACTTGTAAAGTGCTTCTGCAAGCCTTAAAGCATTCTCTAAATGCCGCTATTTTATTAAAACGAACAGATAGCCCGTCCTAGAACAGTCACCCACAGACATCAAACTGCATTTTATATTTTCACCACAATCCTTTTGTGAAAGTGGGGAAGCTGAAGCTGGCACATTGGCAAACAGCCAACAAATGGCCAGTGGGAGGTTGCCAGGACGGGCCTGTAGGGGCCTGAGCCTTAACCACTTTGGTTGCTTCCTCGGACCAACGCTTTAGCAATCTAGCTGCAGTGCTGGTTATGAGCCAAACGAGGACGATAGAGTCAGAATGTCGGAGCTGGAAGGGCCCTTAGGCCCTTAGAGGCTGCTGAGCCCAATGCCCTTGTTTTGCATGTGAGGAAACTGAGGCCCATGGGGAGAAGAGTCAGGATCATAATCATGCAGGGATCTAGTGGCATTGCTGGGACCTTGAACCCGGGACTACTGACCCCTAACTCGATAAGTCCTTTTCTCTTTCCCTGACCTTATGCAGCCTCTCTGTCCTTCATTTGTTAACATTTAAGGGGAGCCAGCACCCCCTGGGCACTGCCTGAGGGCAGAGTCTCAGAAAAGCCAAACATAACAAGAAGCTTCTTGGAGGAAAAAACCCAAAACCCAAAACCAAAAAACCGACCTAGGGACACAGGGTGTCTGGAAGTCCCAAGAAAAGCCCGTTGGAGGAGTTCACCACATAAGAGGCTGAACATCTGCAAGGCCTCCTGTTTCATTTCTCAAATCCCTGGAGCTGCTGGAAGGACCTCATGCCTCCTGGGAAGCAGAGATGCCAGGATGGATCTGTCTTGCTGGTTTGATTGGAGAGGCCATCCCTTAAAGAGACAGCAGCGATCCATATCATAAAACACCCCCTAAATTTTTAATATGATCGATCTCAGCATAACACAAGCCAATTTAGCTGGGGTGAGGAAAGGCAAGGCCCCACTGGGCAAGGAGCCTCCTAGCTGCCCTGAAAGGGATCTGAGGGAGGCTGGGGCCAGATGGCCTTCTGTGAGGAAGGAACCTTCCCTGAAGGCACTGTCCTTGAAGTCTCTGGGTGGGAGGGATTGGGAAAAGGACAGTGGAAAGGAGAAACATGGTATCCTGGAGAGAGGCCTGGACTGGGGGGCACAGGACTCAGATTCATGTCCTCACTCTGCCACTGGGTTTTAAGATGAGGTTTTAGGCCATATGGCCCCTGAAATCCTCAGGATCCCAGGAATGTCTGGATCAGAGACAGAGTTTGTGGGTTGAGCTCTGGCTTTGTTGCTTTTTAGTTGTGGGATTTTTGGCAAAAAGCTCATTCCCATTTTGGACCTTAATTTCACCATGAAAAAAAACCCCAACCCCTACCTTCTGTCTTAGAATTGTTACTAAGTATTGGTTCCAAGGCAGAAGAGTGGTAAGGGCTAGGCAATGAGGGTTAAGTGACTTGCTCAAGGTCACTCAGGGACATAGCTAGGGAGTGTCTGAGGTCAGAATTAAATCCAAGACCTCCTTTCTCTAGGCCTGACTTTCTATCCACTGAGCCATCTAGCTACCCCCAGTTTCAACTATCTTTAAAATGGGATTTGTTGTTGTTGTTTAGTCACTTCAGTTGGGTCCAACTGTTCATGACACAATTTGGGGTTTTCTTAGCAAAGATACTGGATTGGTCTGCCATTTCCATCTCCATGTCATTTTATAGATGAGGAAACTGAGGCACATAGGGTTAAGTGATTTTCCTAGGATCACACAGCTAGTACCAGAGGCCAGATTTGAATTCAGGTCCAGTACTCTATATACTGTCCCATCTAGGGACACCACCACCTAACTGTCCCAACCGTGAGTTAGGGAATGAAGTTTTCCTCCTATTTAACAAAGATTTGGCCCATGGACCAAAGTTCCATCAGGAAAGAATGATTCCTCCTTAATAAGACACTCTATCTCCATTTCCATGCCCTTTTGCTGGCTGTCCCTTGTACCTGGAATTCTTTTCTTCTCCCTGTTAGATTCTTAGCTTCCCTGACTTCTTCCAAGTCTTAGCTAAAGTCACATTTTCTGTAAGAAATCTTTCCTGGTCTTCCTTAATGCTACTGCGTTCCCTCTGTGACAATCTCCAATTTTGCCTGTGTCTTGTTTGTGGGCTGCTAGGTGGCAAGGTGGATAGAATACTAATTTAGAATCAGAAAGACTCATCTTCCCAAGTTCAAATCTGGCTTCAGACACTTACTGTGTGACCCTGGGAAAGTCACTTAACCTTGTTTTCCTCAGTTTCCTCATCTGTCAAATGAGCTGGAGAAGGAAACGGCAAACCACTCCAGTATCTCTGCCAAGAAAATCCCAAATGGGGCCATGAAGAGTCAGACATAATTGAACAAATACAACAAAATGTCTTTTTTTTTTTTTTTAACCCTTACCTTCCGTCTTGGAATCAATACTGTGTATTGGCTCCAAGGCAGAAGAGTGGTAAGGGTAGGCAATGGGGGTCAAGTGACTTGCCCAGAGTCACACAGCTGGGAAGTGTCTGAGGTCAGATTTGAACCCAGGACCTCCCGTCTCTAGGCCTGGCTCTCAATCCACTGAGCTACCCAGCTGCCCCCACAACAAAATGTCTTATTTGGACATAGTTGTTTTTGTGTTGTCCCCCCTAGTAGACTGGTAGCTCCTTGAGAACAAGGGGTATGTTTTGCCTTTCTTTGTATCTCTAGCAGTTGCCACAGTGTCTGGCACATAGTAGGTGCTTAATAAATGTTTATTGATTGATTGGCCAGAGAAAGGACTTTTGATCTAGGGAGTTGATGAGTTTATAAATGCTTGTTGACTTGACTTAATCTAACAAGCAGGGGGGCTGTTATTTGAGCGTACAAAGTAAATTAAATTACATTACATTCTCTTAATATTACTGTCACATGGCTGGACTGCTAGCACTTCTCCTGGAGCTGGGAATACATTATGGTCTCTCATTAAAGGACATATATGACAGAGCAACTCCTAATTGGTCACTTGGTCCCTAGGCCTGGGTTACATTGGAGATGACTCAGGCAGGAGGAGCTGCCCATTCAGTAGGCTACAAGAGAACAAATAGCTCAACTTCTGTTACTTTGGGACCTCTTCCAGCCTTTCCCTTTGAATTCTAGTGGGGTAGGGCTGAGAATTTTTCTTCGCCCTCACACAGTGATACTGGTGGCCCACAACTTGGGCTGATGGCAATGAGAACAGCGCCTGCCCCCGTGAAACAGATATCCCAGATGCTTTCTTCTACATGTATGTTTCTTCTCTGGGCATAGATCCACAAACAGCAATTAGTGGTCCTAAGCAATGGATATTGTTAGCCTCAGTGGTGCTGGCAACCCTGTAAATGCAAGTATTCCTGAGTTCCTGAATTAATTCTGGTCACTCAGCAGGAGGTATTCCCTGAAACTACACTGCTTCTTAGAGGGCAAGGTGACTGCCAACCAGATCATCCTGAACTCGAAAGGACTAAAGAACCATCCCTGAATGGCCGGCAGATCTGGGACTTTTGAATTGTTCAGACAAGTGGAGGTCTTAGGTGAATGTCTGCTCAGCAGTCCTACACAGAGCCTTTATACCTTTGGGAAAGATTATATTGATGGGATGTATTATAGCAGTATGTTCTAATTAGGTATCTGTTAATGAATGCCTTTTTTTTTTCTTTTTCTGCTTTAAGCATTTCTTTTGTGGCCAAGAAAGTGAAAAAGTTTTGGGTATTTAGTACCTTTTCTAGAAAGTTCCTCATAAATCCCTTTATGGGGAGGTCTTAGAAGCATTGTTTAGAGCAGGGGTCAGCCAACTATGGCCCTTAGACCAAATTCAGCTCACAAGAATCTTAGATTTACAAAAGCAAGAGATGGCCTGGATGTGGCCACAGGGCTATAGTTTTCTGACCCCCATGGTTGGAAAATTTCCTCTGAGGCCTACTTTGGGGAAGGGGCTTTGTGAGAGAGATGAGAAAAGGCTGATTCTCCTCTTTTGATGTTCACAGGGTGATTTTGGGTCCTGTGTGAGGACCAAACAGGGGGCCCTCACAGAAAAGGGCCTTCTGAGGTCACATCTTGTGATCTTGTCCATATTTGTCCTATATCTTTTGGAGCGAGCTTGTTTACCCTAGATTTGGGTAAGTTCAGAATTCCATTTGGAAGACTCCAACATTTTTCAGTTGATACACTGGAGAAATGGGGTATTTTATGTATCACAGGTACCCCTGGAAATATTTCATTAGGACCTCCATCTGAATTTCCTTGCACATTGAAGAAATGTATCCCAATGAAAAAATGTATGGGCTGCTGGAGGGCCACATGAGAAGAATTTTCACCATGGATTGTTTGATTTCTCTTGTGAAGGTAAAGGAATGAGTTCTAGTTTTGTTAGGAAGAGCCTCTCATGTTATGGGACTTTATTTGAAACTATAATTTACTTCTCCTCCAAGAGGAGAAACTATTTTGGACTATTTCCTTTTTTGTTGTTGTTGCTAGGGTTGTTTTTGTAATTTTAATTTTGTTTTCTCCTAATAGTTTTGGGTTGGGACAGGCACTTAAAAGGAACAGGAAGGAGGTAATCTATGAGAACTTAGTAAAATGTTTACTTATTATATTTGTTTAATTTTGTGTATAGGAGTAAGTGTAATCAGCCCCATCAGGTATGGTAAATCTTGGCCCTCATGAAAGTGTTAGTTTGGGAATTGTCTAAAAACAATGCTTCTTGCCCTGCTGGAACTCTCTGCATGGCATTCATGAATCTATTAAGAATTATACTATATGGCCTTGGGTGTCACTCTTTAATGCAAAGCACTGTGGGAAGCACAGAAGAGGATGTTAGGGCCTCCCTATCCAGAGTCCCAAATATGGGAAATGTACCCCTAATGCCTCAGATGATCTGATGGAGATATGTAATGAGAATGAATGAAGTTGGACATCCTCAATGATCCTCAGTGTGTTATAGTAGAGTGTTATTTTTTTTGAGTCACAAGACCTGGGTTCAAATTCTGATTCTACCATTAACTTCCTTATGTGAACTTCCAACGTTAATGCCTTTAATATATTTTTTCTTTAATATATCTTTTCTTTTCTTCTATCTTTCATTTCCTTTCATTTTATCCTTTGGAAATAAGATATTGAATATAGGGACCACCTCCTTTACCTTTGTGTACATACTGAGAACCCAACACAATGCTTGCTTGGCCCATAGGTGATGAGTGCTTGTTGAATTGAATTAGGTTTTAGTTTTCTTTTCCAAAATGAAGAAAATTGAATGAACTGTCTCTCTAGTTTTTAGTCTTTTTTTTTTAACCCTCACCTTTCTTTTTAGTATTAGTTCTTTTTTTAAACCCTTAACTTCCATTTTAGAATCAATACTGTATATTAGTTCCAAGGTAGAAGAGTAGAAAGGGCTAGGCAATGGGGGACAAGTGACTTGCCAGGGTCACCCAGCTAGGAAGTGTCTGAGGCCAGATTTGAACCCAGGACCTCCCATCTTTAGGCCCGGCTCTCAATCCACTGAGCCAACCAGCTGCCCCCTAGTATTAATTCTAAGACCTTACTCTAATTACTGGTTACTCCAAGAAGAGCAATAACAACTAGACAGTGGGGGTTAAGTGACTTGCCACACAGCTAGGAAGGGTCTAAGATTAGATTTGAACTCAGGTCCTCCTGATTCCAGGCCTGGTAACCTATTCCAATGTGCTATGTGGCTGTGCCTCAGTCTCTTTATTAATATTGACTGCACATTAATCTTCTTCACAACTCTGTAGTCCAAACAAATCCATTTTCTGGCTGTTTCTTATAGCAGGGACTTAATTTCCTATTTCTGTGCTGATGCACTGGCCATTCCTCATGCCCAGAGTGCCCTCCCTCTTCATCTCTGTCTCCCAGAATTCTTCATTTCCTTCAGGAATCAAGCACCATGTTCTACAGGAAGCCTTTGTTTATCATCCTAGCTGCTAGTGCCCTCTCCAACCAATACATCTTGTATCTATCTGTGTATCCTCTGTCTATATATGCTGTCTTTCTGATTCAATGGAATCTCTTTGCGGGCAGGACCTTTTGTCTTTATGTCCCCAGAACACCATTCCTGGACCATAATAAGAATTTAATAGATGCTTATTGATTGATTAATCAATTGTTAATTGATGGTCCAGGTCATTAATTATAACAAAATTTGATTTTGGCTTAGTTTGATAGTTTTTTCCCCTAAAAAAAATCTCATTTCTTTTTTATGTCACTTTTCTTTTATTTCTCTTTTTTCTATTGTTAAGCATTTATATTCTCTACCCCAATGCAAAAAGAAAAAAAAGAAAAGAAAAAACCCAACCCTTTCCCTTTCTTTTCAGTGGAATTGTTATAGATAGATAGATAGATAGCTATAGAGAAAGACTGATAGATAGATAAATATTTGGATAGATGGATAAATATGAGTGGTAGATGGATGGAGGATAGATAGAAAAATAGGTAGATAGATAGACAGATGAATAGATAGATACATAGATATTTAGATGGATAGATACATAGATACATTGAGAGAGAGAGATAGGTGTTTTGGCCTACTGACTGTGGCACTTGGAAAGTGCTTAATAAACACATCTTGATAACTTGATTATTATATAAGCACTTTCTCCACAATCATTTACTGATTCAGTCATTGCAAGGTTTAGGATCCCCATTTCTCATGCTCAGAGAGTTTGAGTGACTTGTCCAAGGTCACATGGAGAGGGTATTGAGATCTGACCTTAAAAGCTTGAATCCATCAACCAGAATCCCCTTATCTACAGAAGAAGAAATTTAACACAGAGGTAAGGCTATAATCCATAGATGGTAAGGTCTTCCGAGGCCATCAAGTCCAACTCTCTTATTTTACAGATGAAGACACTGAGACCCCCTGAAGTTAAGTGACTTCCCCTGGGTCATACATCAAAGTGTAAATTTGAACACAAAATCTCCTAGCTCTGCCAGATACCAGAAGGTCAGTTCCATCAGATTTGCCAAGAGCCTTTAAGTAAGATCTAACCTTTCATTCTACTTTGGGAAGTGAGGATCTCCTGCAGGGATCACTTGGTGCTAGCACCCACGCCACCCCCACCAGTGAGAGGAAGAATCACAATACTTACGGAGGAAATACTCTGCTGTGTCGGCTTCATAATCTGCATCCTCAGGGAAGTGATCGATTTGCTTACACAGACCTTTAAAATTCCCTGAAAAACAAGGGAGGAGAGAACAAATGAGTCCACCAGAGCACCAGGGACCACAGCTCCCACTTGGTTCTTTCTGCTTTTGTTGCCCCTCAACAACTCCGGCCGAATCACCCCTCGCCCCCTCCCCTCACAGAACAATCCCTTAGCCTTTCACCTGGTCCGTGAGGGCACTGGGCAACCCCAGACCTGGGGCGCTGGGGAGATGATCTGAGACCTTTGCTTCAAGTCTAAGTGTTCTAAGCTTAGGATATCCTCCCAAGGGTTTTCTGTGGCTTAACTAGCAGGAAGAGTTTTTATTCTGATCTGAGGATTGTCATTGAAGAGACAATTAAGCACCAGTTAACTCACTGTAGCTGATGCAGTGAATTCTCTGTCGTTCTGAATAGCAAGGGAGGCAGGGCAGCTACGCTGTGCAACTGGGAAGCAGCTACTAGTAGTCTTGAGGTGAGGTGGTGGTGGGGGAGGAGGAAAACCCTGATGTCTTTCTCCCACTCTGAGACTCTCTGCAGGCCATGGATGAAAGGACCCCTGGGCAGGGGGTTTGTAAACTGTCCTTTACATGGTGGTGGCAGCAGAGCTGATTATGCTGGCAGGAGGAAGAGCAGGAGAACCAGGTGAAAGCTCTTCCTGGAAGATCAGTGTAGTTGTCTGATGTTTCCGAATGGTATTCCCTTGTTGCCTTGTGTTTTTCTGTGTTGTATGTGTTCCTGGGCAAGCACTGTGTATTGGACTGTGTTATAAAATGCCTGAAGTCTGGTCACCTTAATCATCTAAGGGTCTGGATGATGACTCTAACATAAAGTCTTAATTTTTTTTAATTAAAAAAAATTTCAGTCCTAGATCCTCTCTTTTCCCTATATCCTTCCCAACTCCTTAAGAAGTCAAGAAAAATCTGGCCTCAGACACCTCCTAGCTGTGTGATCCTGGGTAAGTCATTTAATCCTTATTGCTTAACTTTTACTACTCTTCTGCCTTGGAACTGAGACTTAGTATTAATTCTAAGACAGAAGGTAAGAGTTGGAAAAAAAGGCAAGAAGAAAGAGAGTCAGGCAAAACATATTTCCAATTAGCCATATTCTGGAAAAAAACAGCAAGAGAAAGAGAGAAAAAATATGCTTCAATCTGTACTCTAAGACCATCAGTTCTCTATTTGGAGGGATCACAAAGTCTTTATGGGAGCCCTGTCTCCTTCTCTTGGATGTGTTGGCTAGAGGTCATGGAACCCAAATGGTCAGAGGACCCTAACAAGATTTGAGGAGTGGGATATCGAAGTTATTTCAGTCCTCTATTTATGAGAGTAACTCTATCGACATTCATGAAGGATTAAAAAAAATGAAGAATCAAGAAAACATATTAACATAGAAATTATACCGAATGTTTATTCAATAGGCAACAAAATTTTATAGCTGTATCCTGCATGGCCTAGACGAATGGCATTCTGAAATAATAGCATTACTACAGTATAACTGAATCCTGCTGTAATGTCTTTGGGTTGATTGCCTTATATGTAAATTAGATAATTTGATGAACTATGGAACTAACTGTCCCCTGCAAAAGGTTGCTTCATCTAAAGTTGTGCTTTGTGGGACCAATTTAGGAGTGCTAAGTAAGGGCATGTTATACCACATCCTACTATGTGAAAAATAGTGTGTTAAATTCTAAGGGAGCCTAAAATCTGATAGGGGAGATAAAAAAGGCACACAAATAATTTGGAAAAATATATGTAAATGTACATATTTAGTTTATATATAAATGCATATAGAATAGAAATATTTATATGTTAGATATAATTATACATACATAATAAATTATGTGTGTTATATATAATGTATAATGAACTGGGCTGGACTGAACTATATGTTATATATCACACACACACACACACACACACACACACACACAAACACACCCATTTTTATGAAAGTCATGAGAAGCATCATGATGAAGTAGATAGAGAGTTAGCCTCGAGTCAGAGAGTCCTGGGTTTGAATCTTGCCTGATACACAGGAAATTAGAGGGGGTGGGCATTGGATCTGGGGCCTGAACTGATCTGGGTAGGACTCCAACAGATTTAGGCATTTCAGGCCTAGAGAACACATGAGCAAAAAGAAGGTCTGAAGTCAGGAAAGTTATGGGATACATTCATGAAATAGGGAGTGGCCAATATGGGGACAGCTAGGTGGCACAGTGGCTAGAGCGCTAGTTCTGGATTTGGGAGGACCTGGGTTTAAATTTGGCCTCACATATTTCCAAGCTGGGCAAATCACTTAACTTTGTCTAGTCTTCCCCCTTCTGTCTTCAATTTATCATTAAGACTGAAAGTAAGGGTTTAAAAAAAAAGTGAGAGGCCAAATTTGACAAATCTGATAGAGTGTATAAAGAGGAATAGATAAATCTGTAGGTTAGACCCAGATTGTGAAGACTTTGGAAATTAGGCATTCAGATTTTATTTCTTTCAAATAGATAGTGATCCATGATTCTGGAGCAGTGTGGCTGGATGGGATTGGGGAAAGACTGAAGGCAGGAAGAGATTGCTTAGTAGGGTATTGCAAGAGTACAAAAAAAAGTAAAGAGGTGTGTAAATGGAATTAGCTCAAGCCCATTCATAGTTAAAACTAGCCACCAGAGATAAGGTCATCCCCACCTCCCTTAGTGGGGAGGGGAGATGAGTTACCCATACGTGACAATTCAGAGGGGAAGCTGCCTGAGGTCTCAGCCGAGATCCTTCAGCCCCAAGTTCAAAGCCTGAACCCCCCCACAGGAAGTTACCAACATACTTGAAGAGATAGCATCTTTCCTCACTTCCTGGGGATCCACTTCTAATTTAAGTGGACAAATGGCAGCCTCTACACTGATTTGGACTGCCCAAAGGGCAGTCCCTTGTTCTTGATTTGTTACTTATTGTCAGAGGGCAAAACAATATCTATCACATATTTAATAATGATGATGAAAAGATCATGAGATTGTAATGATCAATGTTGTTCTCAGAGAAGAATGAAGAAATTTCCCTCAATCCTCACCTTGGAAAAGTGAGGGACAATGGAAGCAGATGGTTGACTGTGCTGTTAGATGTTTCCTTGTTATATGAGAAAATTTGTAGAGTAGGCATATTTAGAAACACGGGCAGCTAGGTGGCACAGTAGCGAGGTGCCCAGCCAGAGGTCTGGAAAACTTCTTGGGTTCGTATCTGGCTTTGCATACTTCCTAGCTGTGACCCTGGGCAAATCACTTAATTATGTTTGCCTCAGTTTCCCATCTGCAAAACGAATTGGAGAAGGCAATGGCAAGCCAGTCTTTGCCAAGAAAACCCTCAATGGAATCACGAAGAGTCAGAAACAACTGAAAAAAAGACTGCATGACAATGATATTCAGAAATATATGTACCCCAAATAGACTGAAATGTAAAAAAACAAAACAAAAAAATAGACCCTGAAACAAAAAAGGAGAAAAAAAAGGAGGGACAGCTAGGTGGTACAGCAGATAGAGAGCCAGGCCTGGAAACAGAAGGTCCTGGACTCAAATCTGGTCTCAGATATTGCCTTGCTATGTAACCCTGGGCAAATCACTTAACCTGTTTGCCTTGTTCTTGCCTTTCTGTCTTAGAGTTGTTACTAAGTCAGAAAGTAAGGTTTATAGGAGGGGGGTAGGAAGAGGGGAGTGAAAGAACATGAATCATGTAACCATGGAAAAATATTCCAAATTAATTAAATAAAAATTTTCATATAAAAAAGGGTTAAAAAAATTCAAGAGGCATCAATAGAACTTTGATTAAAAAAAAAAAAGTGGGCTTCTTGCCTGACTTAGTTCAGTGTATGTGAGAGAGGGAAGGAGATCGATAGGAGACATTCTACCCAGAGAGAATCAACAGGCCTTAGTAACTGGTTGGATGGGGGATGAAAGAGAGTGGAGAATCAGAAAGACTGTAAGGAGAAACACCTAATTCCTTGAGGGAAGAGACGTCTCATTTTTGTCTTGGTCTCCCTAGTGCCAGGCACAGGACCTGGCACATAGTGGCTGCTTAATCACTCATTTGCTAGGCATTTAGCAAGCATAGGACACTCTGAGCTCCATCTCCGAACTCTGGCTGTCCCTCCTGCCTGGGATGCTGTCCCTCCTTACCTCTCTCTCCTTTAGAACTCAGCTCAGATTGCCCCTTCTACAAGAGGCCTTTCAGGCTTCCCCTCTGAAATTACCTGCAGTCTATTCCATCTGTATCCTAGTTGTTTGCAAGTTCACTCCCATTAGATCCAGAGCTCCTCTAGGGCAAGGACAGAGCCTGGTTTTGTTTTCCTTTCTATCTCCATAGCTTAGTCCAGGGTCTGACTTCAAGAAAGTGTTTATAAAGATTGTTGACTGGCTCCCTACTTGCCGGGTACTAGGATATGAAGACCCCTCCAAAAATTTAAATAAGTCTTGAATTTAGGGAGGTTATATTTGGAGCTGAAGAGAATCTCAGAAGTATAGATTTTATACTTCTTCCATTTTATAGATGAGGAAACTGATGTCCGGAGACATTAAGAGACTTGCCCAGGATCACACAGCTAGTAAAGTGTTTCAGGCAAGATCTGAGCCTGGGCCTTCCTGAGTCCAAGTCTGGGACTCTATTTACCTTATCATGTTGCCTTTCATAGGCAGGTTGGGCAGGAATTCACCAGGAGTAGTGCCCCAAGACAACTGGTGCTAATATTCTCATTAACTTGGTGCTAAGCTCAATTGTTTGCAGAAGGAGTAAGGGATGATGTTCTGGGGCGGGGGACTAAAAACTGGAAACAGATGAATTTCCCATGATTGGTGAATGGCTGAACACTGTGACACGTGAAAATGATGGAACCTTTCTCTGTGGAAAGGAATGACCAATAGGAATCACTCAGAGCAATATAGGAAGACTTAAATAACTTGATGAAGACTGAAGGAAACAACCAGAAAAGCAATATATTCAGTGATTACAAGGATGTTAATGGAAAATGTAATAAGATGGATTCAATGCTGTGTTATTATAATGACCAAAGTTGGCCTTGGAAAAAGAGTTGAAAAAATGTATGTCCTTCCTTTTATTAGTGAGGTTGGGGGCTATGAATTTGGAATATTACCTATCCTGGACTGAACTATAAGACTCTTTCTTCTAGCTCCATATTTATTATCCCGTGACTTTGGACACTTCATCTCCCTGGGCCTCAGCTTCTTCATCTGTAAAATGAAGGGATTGGACTGGATAAGTCCCTGAGGCCCCTTTTACCTTTCTATCTATTATATCACCATCACCATAATTATTGTCATCACCATCATCTTCATCACCACCATCATCATCCTCTCTTTACTCCTCGCAGTATTATTTAACTCTCTCAACTTATCAATTATAAATATTATTCAACTCTCTCCTTCCTTTGTTTGATCTCTTCCCTTTGCTTTTCCCCCCAAGATATTGTGCTCTAAATCATTCTTTCTGGCTCACTCACCTTCCATCTCTCTTCACCACTGACTCCTTCTATTTACCTAAAAAATGTTCAGGTCTGTTCAGTCATATAAGAAGCATTTTTTCCTTAGCCCTTTCAACCCTCTTCAGCTACTGTCTTCATATCTTCCCTCCTACTCACTGCTCAACTTCTTGAAAGAATTGCCCTTTTCTCTTTTTTTGTTTTCTTTCAATTCCTCCATCTGGCTTCCACCCCCTACTTCCCTATAAAAACTGCTCTCCCTGGGATCCCTAATGAGATCCTCATCTCTAAATCATAAGTCTGTCCTCAGGATTCATTCTCCTTGACCTCTTGGTCATTTTAGACACTGTTGACTGCCTCCTGAATACCTTGCTCATTTTCTAGCTTCTATTACTTGACATCTCATTTCCATAGATACTACATTCCTAATTTCTTCCTACTTCTACCATATTTTTGTTCCTTTTACTCATTCTTGGACTTCTCTGTCTTTGATTGTTGAATATTGTCTCTTCCTTCTCTCTGCCTCTTGGATTCATATCCATCCTTCCAATTCAATTAATTTAACTCAATTCCTAGGATCATTGTTTCATAGATTAAAAAATAGAGGGGACTTCTGAGGTCATCTAGACCAATCCCTTTACTTTACAGATGAGGAAACTGAGGCCTAGAGAGGTTGTGACTCACCCAAGGTCAGACTGCTAATAAGTGGCAGAACCAAAATTTGATCTTTGGTCCTCTCATTTCAAATCCAGCTCCTTCCCCCCACTGTAGCGTGGCATTTCCTTTAAATACATGTTTTTAAAAACCTGTTTAATCGATGTTCTTTTCTTTATTCTTTGCTGCTTCTTATGAGTCATAGGTTGCTCAGTAGATAGTACTAGGCCTGAAGTCAGGAAGATCCAAGTTCAATTTCAAAAGCTTACTAGCTCTGTGACTCTGGGCAAGTTATTTGGCCTGTTTACCTCACTTTCCTCATTTGTAAAATAGGCACAATAATATCACCTACCTCCCAGGGTTGTTGTGATAATCAAATAAGATACTATTTGTAAAATGCTGAGCAGAGTACCTAGCACAAAGTAGGAACTACATAAATATCATCATCATCATTATTATTTATGGAATCATAAGTTCTCAGTTCACTTTTATTTTTGTATTCTCAACTCCTAGCTGAGTGCCTGGTATATAGGCACGTGTAATTAATTAATAAATGCTTGATTGATGACAGAGGGGTAAGGAATTATTCAATTTTGTCACAAGGATTCTTAACTTGGGGTCCATTAATTTGTTGTGTAAAAAATTTATCTTGATAGCTATATTTCACTAGTGTGAGTTTCTTATATAAACCTGTAGGGGCAGCTAGATGGCACAGTGGATAGAGCACCAGGTCTGGAGTTAGGAAAAACTGGGTTCAAATACTTCCTAGCTGTGTGACCCTGGTCACTTAACCCTGATTGCCTAGCCCTTATTGATGCTCTTCTGTCTTAGAATTGATACTAAGACAAAACATAAAGGTTTAATGCCCCCCCACCCCCCCAATTTGTGGCTTCTGTTTCATACATTGAAAAACATGATTCTGTGAGGGGTCTTTAGGCTTCACCAGTCTGACAGCCAGAGGGAGCCAGGACATAAAATGAAGAACCCTGTCCTAGGTCAATTCACATTTTTATAGCACTTTAAAGGTTTACCTAATATGCTTTCTTCCTAACAACTTTTGAGGTACATAAGTTATCTCTTTCTCTCTCTCTCTCTCTCTCTCTCTCTCTCTCTCTCTCTCTCTCTCTNTCTCTCTCTGAGTCTCAGTCTCTCTCTCTCTCTCTCTCTCTCTCTCTCTCTCTCTCTGTGTGTGTGTCTGTCTCTCTTCCATTTTACAAATGTAGAAATTAAGGCCCAGCAAGTTTAGGCAATTTGTCAAGGATCACACATAACCGTTAGGAATTGGGCCTCAAATTCAGGTTTTTGTTACTAAAGACCAGTGCCCAGTCCATGGCACCAAACTCTTATCTAGTCTGGCTCCCACTAGATACCATATGAACCATTCTTCCTGCTGACATGGAGCTTGCCTCAGGAATTGAGAACAATTTAGAAAATCTTCCAGTGACCACCCTGGCAGCTGGTGTCTCTAACCAAATATGTATTAGAATGACTTTGGAATTACAGGCCCAGGAGAGAATGACAGTGAAAAAGTGGTCTTAACCAGCCAGCCATTTCTCTAAGAGACAGCTTGGCCTCTCTCACTGGCACTGACTCTAGGGAAGAGGTGGTCAGACATTCTTAGGGGCCCACAGGAATGGCTTCCTGGCTCGCCTGCTTAGGGTAGGCCAATAGATACAAGCTGGTCTCTAAGTCAACCAACGCATCTGCCAATAAGCTTAATGAAAACAAAATCCCTGAGGCTTTACCCAGACCCTCCTTCTCCCAGCATCCTCCTAGAACTGGGCACAGACCGAGCCGATGTGGAAAGCCCGAAGACGGCTTCTTTGGCAAGCCTGTTGTGGCTGCTGCCAGGGACAAACCATTTCAAGATGGGAAATTTCAGCTCGCAGGTATTAAGTAGCTTAAAAGGAGGTTTCGTCAGCTTTGTAAAAACCACGTTAATATCCCACAACACCAACTGCTGCCTCCTTTCTTTGTGGCACAATGAGCTGCTCATGGAAACCTGATCATTAGCAGTGGGCCAGACGTTGGTTTATTTCTTCCATATTCATGAAAAGCTGAAAGAGCTGCTAAATGAGCTCCCAGGGAGGACGTATGTGTAACACAGACTGAGGCCGGCCTAGGAGGCAATCAAGTAATTTTTTAAGTGGGGGCAAATGAAGGGGTTCATTTGGTTGGCTCGCTCTCTATTCAGATGCTTTCCATCCCAGAGCTGTTTGGTAGGGCATGCTGAAGCATTTCATAGGATGATTGGTGCGTAGTAGGTGCTTAACATATGATGGTTGATTGACTGAGTGATTGATTAATGAAAGTACTGACTTTGGGGTAGGTTGAGGATTTGAGTCTGTAGTATGACTGACTCTCGTGGTGGTTTAGTTATTTTTACTGGTGTTTGATTTTTTCCTGACCCTTTTGGGGTTTTCCTGGCAAAGATGTTGCAGTAGTTTGCCATTTCCTTTTCCAGCTCAGTTTTACAGATCAGGAAACTGAGGCAAACAAGGTGAAGTGACTTGCCTGAGGCTACACAGCTAGTAAGTGGCTGAGGCCAGATTTGAACTCAGGAATGTGAGTCTTCCTGACTCTAGGCCTGATGCTTTATCCATTGTGCCACCTAGATGCCCTAAGACTGGGCTCTAGGCTACTCATCTGCTTATAGGCTACTGAAGTCCTCTCAGAGGAAGAGCCTTGAGTTATTTTGCTTGTTATTTTATAACAATTCCCATATCCACATAGAACTTTAACGTTTATAACCCATTTTCTTGACAACAGCGCTCTTACTTATCATTGCAAGTACCATTATTCATACAATATAACACAATACACATTTGTTAAACACCTACTATGTGACAGGCACTGAGCTAAGGGCTGGGGATACAAATAAGAGAGACAGTTCCCACTCTCAAGGAATTTACAATCTATTCAGGGAAGATAATACACAACATACAAAAGGAAGATGAAAGGGGGAGGATGGTGTGTCAGACTTCCAAATGTCACCCATTTTATTTTATTTTATTTTTAAATTTTTTTTAAACCCTTAACTTCTGTGTATTGGCTCCTAGGTGGAAGAGTGGTAAGGGGTGGGCAATGGGGGTCAAGTGACTTGTCCAGGGTCACGTAGCTGGGAAGTGTCTGAGGCCGAATTTGAACCTAGGACTTCCCATCTCTTGGCTTGACTCTCAATCCACTGAGCTACCCAGCTGCCCTGTGCCACCCATTTTACAGACAGAGTCAGAGGTTTGGAGAGGCCAAGTGACTTGTGAAGGGTCATGTTGCTAAGATGTATCAGAGTCTGAATTTGAACCCTAGTCCTTCCTGCCTTTAGGTTCAGAGCCCTGCTACACCACCATTAGATTGGATGAATTGTTAACCCTGTGATGAACAAGAGACTCCTGTGTCCTTTAGTGCTCTGAACTCTAACCATTCTTCAAGGACAAATTCAAGTACCACATCCTCCAGGAAGGCTTTTGGGATTATTGCAGCCTTCACCCTTCTGATCTATTCCTTTTCTGATTGTTCTGTTCATATTGAAACAGTTATTGTATCTTGTCCTTCTCCAGCATCTCCCCCTCCCCAGATTCCTCTTCCCTCATATCCAGTGCCTAGCTGTTCAATCGATCTTATCGATTGATGGAAATGCCACCCTCTGTGATAGAAGTCAACAAGACTCTACACACTGTGACTGGGATTAGTTGTCTGCAGGGAACCTTTCTAGAAGAAACTCAGCTGATTTGTTTGGAGAAGGTTTACTAATGAGATAAAGGGACCTTGAAATCATTAGGACATAGCCAATGTGGAATATCATCAATTAAATAGAATTTGCTACTTTGGGATCTGGAACATGTTTTGAACATGGTTGTCACTGGTCAAGGTTGCTAATGCACTCTTTTTTTCTTCTCACTTTCCTCCCATCAAAACCCTTTAATGGTTTGCCATTGCATACCAGAGAAAGTCCTAACTCATTGACCTTCTGAAATAAGAGCCTCACCCCTTCCTTTGTCCCCCAAGCTCCCAAGCTCTGATTCTTAGTTGACTCTTCTCTCTCCCTCTCTCCACACATCCAATTACTTTCCAAGTCCTGTCAATTAGGTAAAGTTCAATCTCTTCCTTTCCCAGTCTTTCCTTCCAACCCTGATGCCAAGGTCTCTTTCCTAATGCACAGGTCTGATAATGGCACTCCTTTGATCAAATACCTTCTATGGTTCCCTATAGCATGTAGAATAAGGCTTCAATTCCTAACTTAGTATTCAAAGCCTTTCACAATCTGGTCCTCGTCTTATTTTGCATCACTTCCTCCAGATAGGTTCCTCAAAAATCATCTTGTTTTTTTCCCCCACTTCTGAGTATTACATGCCTGTTACTGACACTCATTTCCTAACACATGCCTGGGTAAGCTGAAATTCCTTTCCTGTTTCAAGGCTCAGTTCAGGTGTCTCTTCATACAGTTTCCCCTCATCCTCCAAGCTAGAAGCCATTCTTCTTACCTTCAATTGTACTTTGCTTCCTTTGGGTCTCAGCTAAAGCCTCATCTGCAAGAAGACTTTTTTGGTCTTTCTCAAGGCTGGTGCCTTCCCCTTGTGATCACCTCTGGTTTTTTTTCCCATCTAGATGTTGTCTCCCTCATTAGATTGTGAGCTCCTTGAGGGCAGGGACCGTCTTTTGCCTTTCCTTCATTAAGCACAGTGCTTGGCCCAAAGTAAGCCCTTAATAAAAGCTTATTGGATAAAGCAGCTAGGGAGCATAGTGGATAGAGTTCCAGGCTTGGAGTTGGGAGGACCTGGGTTCAAATTTGACCTCAGATACTTCCTGGCTTTGTGACCCTGGGCAAGTCACTCAATCCTGATTGCCCAGCCCTTATTACTCTTCTGTCTTAGAATTGATACTAAGACAGAAGGTACGATTTTTTAAAAGTTTATTTATTTGACTTTCTTAGTTCAATCTGTCTGACCTCTCTCCCATGCTTAAGAATATTCCAACTTCATCACAGAGTCATAGATTTAGAGCTGGAAAGGATCAATCCATTCTAGTCCTACCACTTTATTTTATAGATAAGGAAACTGATGTGTAGTGGTTAATAATAATATTTAGCATATAGTTAGTGTTTTAAATTTTGCAAAGCTATATGTATGTATATATATAGTATTTAATCTCATTTGTTATATATTATATATATACATATGTATATATGTATATATATATATAAAATCTCAGAGATGAATTGACTTGCCCAGATAACTCTGACACTAAGCAGAAGAGCTAAGAGTAGAAGCAAGTCTTCTAGATTCAGACCCACTGTTCTTTCCACTAACCCTATGCTGTCTTTCCTTGAAGTTCCAGGAAGCCAGATTTTGGCTCTATACAGGGAAGAACTTGAACTGTCCAGCAATGGGATGGTCATTCACAAGAAGAGGGAGCTCCTTATCACCAGCTCTGTTCTGGCAGAGGAGAAGAGATTATTGTCAATTCTAGGAAAAGTGAGTGAGAATGTATTAGTGTTGCTTCAGCCTGGAAAAATATTTATGGATTTTATTTTTTGCTAAAAGAATATGAGAGAGAGAATATGAATAGCTATCGACCTATTTGCCTACTTTCCCCTCCCTATCCAATCTTTATGAGACTTATCAACATAGCATCAGGGCCATTCTTGATGAAGGCAAGAGAAGCGGATAAGCAGACTTTCATAAAGCCATAGCCACGGATGTGTTGGTGGATGTTAAACAACCAGATCTCTAAAAATGCACTGGTGATATATTTTTTTAGTTTAAATTTTAGTTAAAAATTTTAAACCCTTACCTTCTATCTTAGAACTGATACTAGATATGGGTTCCAGGGTAGAAGAGTGATAAGGGCTAGGTAGCTGGATTCAAATGACTTGCCCAGGGCTATGTAATCTGGAATTGTCTAAGGTTAGATTTGAACCCAAGACCTCTTATCTCTAGACCTGGCTCTCTATCCACTGAGCCACCAAACTTCTCCTTTTTTATCTGTATCATTAACATTTCCTCCAGCACTTTCTTAGCCTAGACAATCAATAAAACAATAAATCAAGCCATAACTTGTATCATTTATCAGTTTTCAAGGTTCAAATGCTTACACTTTTCAGTTTGAGAACTTGCTCTCCAGAAGTGGTTTGAAGCAAAAGAGATGTCAAAAGCTACTTTCAGCCAGCACTGTTCACAAGTTAGACTGTTTTCCTTGAAGTTTATTGTTGAGTAGGGTGTTGTGAAAATTCAGGGTCATGAAATAAATATTGAAATAAATGGATTCTATCCAAGGTGATATCTGAAGGTAATTAACTTCCAGGGAGAGAGAGAGAGAGAGAGAGAGAGAGAGAGAGAGAGAGAGAGAGAGAGAGAGAGAGAGAGAGAGAGAGAGAGAGAGAGAGAATCTTTCATGAATCAGAATTTAGGATCACAGTTCCCCAGTAGTTGCCCAGAGACCATCTAGTCCAACCTTCTCATTTTACAGAAGCAAAGAAAGGTGGAGGGATTTGTCCCAAATCTCACAGCTAAATATCCGAAGTGTGACTGGAATCCAGATCCTCCTGACTTCAAGTTCAGTCACTATGCCAGGTTGTCTCTCAATTAAGGGAAAGCTTTCTTTAATTTGGAGAGAGCTGAGTCTGACTATAGGAGCCAGTGGAAAAGGTGAGAAGGTGGGAAGGAGGAGGGAATGATTTCTTTGGAAAGTACCTCCACAGGAGGCTAGGTAGTTGGGATGAAGAGCAGAGAAAAGGGGACCTGGCCTTGTTGAGGATTTGGGGAGTCTGTTCTTCTTTGTCCAGAGAGAAAGAGGAGACAGTGGGGGATGTTGTTGAGAAATTCTGAGGGACAGCTGGGAGCAGCTGAGGGAGGGCGGGCCAGATGGCTTTTGATCTGTTCAGAAGACTAAGTCATCTGCTGCTGGGGCTGGGGGTAGGGGTGTGGCTGGGGAAGAGAGGAAGAAAGGAGCATAAAATCTAACGAGGGGAACAGGATGGACTTACAAGGAAGATAGGAATGAGACAGGGACAAATGAGAGAACCAGGCAATGTGCTCTAGAGAAATTGGAGGCAAGCAAAACCCTTTAGTTGGGAAATTGAGCTTATCTTGATGGTGCTTATCTTCCTTCTTTACTGGCTTATTCCTTACTCCTCTAAATATACCCATGTCTTTTGCATTTTGAAAAAAAAACCCTCACTTGATCCTTCCATGCCTATCATTCAATGTCCTCTATTTCTTCTGCCCATTGTAGACAAACTCTTTCAAAACCCCCATTAACAATAGATACTTCACTTTCTCTGTCTTTATTCCCTTCTTAACCCCTCATAATCTGACTTCCAATCTCATCATTCTCTGAAACTGCTCTCTCAAAAACCACGAATTATCTCCCAGTGGTTGAATTCAACGACCTTTTCTCAATTCCCATTCTCTTTGGCGTTTCTTTAGCCTTTTCCATTGTTGACCACCCACTCTCTTCCTTGATATTTTCTTTTCTCTAGGTTTTCATAGTATTCCTCTCTCCTGGTTCTTCTTCTACGTATCTGACCTCTCCTTCTCTGTCTGCTTTCCTGGATTGTCATCCAGATCACACCCTCTAATAACAGGAACTCTTAGGGTTTTGTCCTGGCTCTTTCCTCTTTCCCCTCAATACTGCTACTTCAGTTGGTGATGTCATCAGCTCCTATGGATTTAATGACCATATCTATGCTAATGATTCTCACATCTGCCTATCACATTCCAGCCTCTCTGCTGACCTTCAGTCTCCCAGCTCCAACTGTCTTTTAGACATCTCAAACCAGGTTTGTCCAGTAGACATCTTGAACTCAATATATCTAAAATGGAATTTATTATCTTTCCCTCTAAGCCCTCCCTCCACTTCTACCCTCCCTATTACTCTAGAGTATAATACAATCCTCCTATCCCTTGGGCTCACAATCTAGGAGGCATCCTGGACTCCTCATTCTCTCACCATCTCATATCCAATATGTCAAGGCCTTCGGATTTCATCTTTGCAACATCTCTCAAATCACCTTTTTTCCTCTGGCACTGGCACCATCCTTGTGCAGGCCTTCATCAGCTCACAACTAAATTATTGCCCTAGCTGCTGTGTCTGTATGTGTGTGTGTGTGTGTGTGTGTGTGTGTGTGTGTGTGTGTGTGTGTGTAGTGTCTGCCTGTCTCAAGTCTCTCTCTACTCTAATCCATCCCCTATTTAATCACCAAAGTGATTTTCCTAAAGCAAAGGTCTGACCATGTCCCCCCCTCCCCACTCTAGTACTCAATAAACTCCAGTGGCTCACTGTGGCCTCCAGGATCAAATACAAAATCCTCTATTAGATGTTCAAAGCCTTCACGACCTAGCCCTCTACTATATTTCTAGTCTTCTTATACCTTACTCCCAACCATGTGCTCTTTGACCCAATCACCCTGGTCTTCTTGCTGTTCCTTCACTAAGACACTCTATCTCTTGGCTTTGATCATTTTCTCTGCCTGGAATGTTATGCCTCCTCATCTTCCCCTCCTGCCTTCTCTTATTCATTCACTTCAGTTATATCTGACTCTTTGTGACCCCATTTGGGGTTTTCTTGGCAAAGATCCTAGAATGGTTTGTCATTTCCTTCTCCAGTTCATTTTACAGATGAAGAAATGGAGGCTCCCAGGGTTAAATGACTTGTCCAGGTTCACACAGCTAGGAAATGTTTGAAGCCAGCTTTGAACTCAGGAAAGTGAGTCTTCCTGATTCTAGACATGGTACCCTATCCTTTGCACCATCTCAATGCCTGGTTACCTTCTCAGACTTCCTTTAATGACAACTAAAATCCCATCTTCTGTAAGAAGGTTTTATGAATCCCTCTTAATTCTAGTGTCTTCCCTCTCAAGTATTTTCTGTTTGTCCTATCTAAAGCTTGTTTGTAAATATCTTTTTCCCCCAAGTACCAAAAAAATTTTTACTGAATTAGAAAAAAACTATAACAAAGTTCATTTGGAAGAACAAAAGATCAAGAATATCAAGGGAAATAATGAAAAAAAAAATGTGAAGGAAGTTGGCCTAGCAGTACCAGATCTTAAACTATACTATAAAGCAGTGGTCATCAAAATGATATGGTACTGGCTAAGAGACAGAAGGGAGGATCAATGGAATAGACTTGGGGTAAGTGATGTCAGCAAGACAGTATATGATAAACCCAAAGAGCCCAACTTTTGGGACAAAAATCCACTATTTGACAAAAACTGCTGGGAAAATTGGAAAACAATATGGGAGAGATTAGGTTTAGATCAGCATCTCACACCCTACACCAAGATAAATTCAGAATGGGTGAATGACTTGAATATAAAGAAGGAAACTGTAAGTAAATTAAGTGAACACAGAATAGTATACTTGTCAGATCTCTGGGAAAGGAAAGATTTTAAAACCAAGTAAGAGTTAGAAAAAATTACAAAATGTAAAATAAATAATTTTGATTATATTAAATTAAAAAGGTTTTGTACAAACAAAAACAATGCAACCAAAATCAGAAGGGAAACAACAAACTGGGAAAAAATCTTTATAATAAAAAATTCTGACAAAGGTCTAATTACTCAAAAATACAAGGAACTAAATTAATTGTATAAAAAAATCAAGCCATTCCCCAATTAATAAATGGGCAAGGGACATGAATAAGCAATTTTCAGATAAAGAAATCAAAAGTATCAATAAGCACATGAGAAAGTGTTCTAAATCTCTAATAATTAGAGAAATGCAAATCAAAACAACTCTGAGGTATCACCTCATACCTAGCAGATTGGCTAAAATGACAACAGGGGAGAGTAATGAATGTTGGAGGGGATGTGGCAAAATTGGGACATTAATGCATTGCTGGTGGAGTTGTGAACTGATCCAACCATTCTGGCTGGCAATTTGGAATTATGCCCAAAGAGAGATAAAAGATTGCCTGCCCTTTGATCCAGCCATACCGTTGCTGGGTTTGTACCCCAAAGAGATCATAGATAAACAGACTTGTACCAAAATATTTATAGCTGTGCTTTTTGTGGTAGCAAAAAACTGGAAAATGAGGGTATGCCCTTCAATTGGGGGATGGCTGAACAAATTGTGGTATATGCTGGTGATGTAATACTATTGTGCTCAAAGGAATAATAAAACTGGAGGAATTCCATGTGATGACCTCCAGGAATTGATGCGGAGTGAAAGAAGCAGAGCCAGAAGAACATTGTACATAGACAGATACACTGTGATAAAATAGAATATAATGGACTTCTGTACTAGCAGCAATGCAATGACCCAGGACAGTTCTGAGGGATTTATGGAAAAGAATGCTACCCACATTCAGAGGAAGAACTGCAGGAGAGGAAACACAGAAGAAAAACAACTGCTTGAACACATGGGTTGATGAGGATATGATTGGGGATGTAGAGTCGAAATGACCACATCAATGCAACTATCAATAATATGGAAATAGGTCTTAATAGATGACACATGTTAAAACCAGTGGAAATGCACATTGGCTATGGAGGGTAGGATTTGGGGTGGTGGTGAAGGGGAAAGTAAGAACACGAATCATGTAACCATAGCAATTTTTTCTAAAAAATAAAAAAAATTTAAAATAAAAAAAAAGCAAATTTTTTTTTTTGCTTGTTGTCTCTCTCCTTTGCCTCAAGCTCCTTGAGGAGCAAGGACTGTTTTTTGCCTTCTTTTTATCCTCAAGAACTTAGAACTGTGCCTGGCACATAGTAGATGCTTAATAAATGTTTATAGACTGATTGGTGAAGCACCAATGTGATTGATTAAGAAATTTACCCCTTAGTACGTAAGCACCTTCATTTTTGTCTTTGCATTCCTGGTAGCTAACACACAGTAGATACTTAATAAATGTTTGTTGATTTATTGACTGTTCCAGGAAACAGAATTCTAAATTACTTGAACTTAACTGTCTCTCCTAACTATCAAAAGTTCTACTACCATGTTAGTGATGATCTATTCTGTAATAGAATAGAATGCTGGAGCTCATATCTTTGCTGTCTCAAGAGAGAAACATATCTAGAACATGGAATAGCAAGAATATGTACCTTTGTATGACTTTGGGCAAGTCATAGAACCTTTCTTGGGTCCTCTTTCAAGCACTGGTCCAGTGAAAAGAGCATGGGATTTGAAGTCCCAGGACCTGGGTTCAAATTCCAGCTTTATGATATACTACCTCTATGTCCTTGGAGGAGTCATTTGCTCCTTTGGGACTTAGTTTTCATATCTCTAAAATGCTGGAGCAGAGCTATATTGCCTTTGGGGTTGAGATAATTGAAAGCATTTTGCAATCTTAAAGTGATATATAAATGCTAACTATTAATGATAACAATGACAATAATTATGATTCTCATCCTTTCCAGCTTGGACTATGTTACTGAGAAGTTGTTAATAGGTATGGTTGGATGGGCTACTATTTCCCTACTGGGAGTTCACTTCTATGGGAAAGCCAAGGACACACCTTTCCTTTCCCCTCTTAAATAGAAAACTTGTCTCTGCTGGCAAGAAATGCCTGTTCTACTTGGGGTGGGATAGCTTTGAACTGGCTGTATCCCAAGGCACCTGAAGCTACTCTCCTACTTCTCCCCCTAATGTTTCTTTCCTTTTTCTTTCTTTCCTGCTTTCTCTCCAAATCCCTGAATCAAAGAATCTCTAAGAAGAGACCTCAGAGACTGTCTAATCCAACCCCTTATTTTTCTGATGAGGAAACTAATGCCTGGGGGCAGGCATTGGATCACAGCCATAGAATGGGAAGGGAACTCAAAAGGCATCTGGTCCAATCCACTCCAGCCCAGAAATCCCTTCTTCCTCATCTCCCACAAGGGTCATCTAGCCTCTGAAAATGGCCTGGGATAATGAACTATCTCCAGAGAGTGATGCTCATTTCTGTCTTTCTTCTCTCCTTTCTTCTGAATCCCAGAATCTCAGTGTTAGAAGAAAACCTCAAGGTCAATGTTGCTCAGCTTCTTTCTGAGCAGGGGTTTATTCTATAATATCCCCAACAAATGGTTACAGGGTCATAGAGCTCAAAAGGACCCTGGAAGTCATCTAGTGTAATCTTTTCATTTTATAAATGAGGAAACTGCGGTCAGAGAGGATAAGTGACTTTTCCAAGGGTCAGTTAGTCAGTCAACTAGTATTTTTAAGTCTCATCTATGTGGCAGGTTCTGTGCTAAGGGCTCAGGAAACAGACCCAAAGAAATGAATAAATTGCCCAGAATCATATTGCTGATGTGTCAAGTGGGATTTGAACCCAGAGCTTCCTGTCTCAAAGTCTGGCACTTTATTCACCATGCCTTGCTGCCTTTGTCTGAGTTCCTTGTGCCCTGCCCTCCAAAGTGATAGGGAACTTTCCTTTTTTCCTTTGCTCTTCCTTTTTCCTTATCCCCTTTTCTTCTCTTTCCCTTCCCTTCTCTGTTTAATCATAGAATCTCAGAGCTGGGAGCAGGAAGGGCATGACAGTCCCCTTCAATCTCTTCCAAAGTCCTGCATCTCTTTAGATGAATGAATGATGAGAGCTGACGACAGTAGTATAAACAGCATAGCGGGTAATGAATAAGAATCATTGGCTTTGCCAGTCGCAGGTCTTTAGCCATCAACAGGGAGTGCTGAGTGCTGAAGCCCATGTTTCCCCAGCTAGACAATCAGCCCTGGCTGGTACTCCAGTGCTGCAGTG
The DNA here is from genome assembly GCF_016433145.1 of Gracilinanus agilis. NCBI lineage: Eukaryota > Metazoa > Chordata > Mammalia > Didelphimorphia > Didelphidae > Gracilinanus > Gracilinanus agilis. Next base: position 218,633,277 of record NC_058134.1, on the reverse strand, counting down.
GCTGCATTTTTCCTATGGATAAAGCAACACTACTTTATCCTAGAAATCACAGGGACAGGAGAAAAAAAAAAGTGGGCTATCCTTCCAAACTCTCCAGCTTATTTCCTTCCCCCTTCCTCCCTTCCTTCCTCCCTTCCTCCCTCTCTCTCCCATCCTCAACTATGATAACTCACATTTCTGGAGTACTTTGAGAGTTACAAAATGCTGTTCTCATAATGACCTCATAGAAAGTAGACAATGCAAGAAGTCTTATCCTCATTTTGCAGGTGAAGAGACCAAGGCCCCTTTTCTGGTCCCATGATAAAGTGAAATGATGTTTCAATTCACAAAGTAAGAGCTGTAATTCAAGCCTATGTCCATTCTCATTATCTTTTTTTCATTTGGCAAGTTATTTCCTCTCTCTGGCTTTCAATTTGCCCTTCTGAAAATTGAAGGGGCTGAGCTAGTTGATGTCTAAGGTTCTTCCAAGTGTAGAAGTTCTCTGTTTTGATGTATAGTCCAGGTCTGCTACACTGTGTTTTAAGGTCCCTCCCAGATTGACATTGCATGTTCCAAACTCTCTCTCTCAATTCAAATATTCTCTGTGCTAAGTTCTTTCTGAGCTCTGCCATTCCATGTTCTGAGATCTTTCTCAGCTCTGATATTTTCCATTTTAAGGCCTCTCCCAGCTCTGACATTCCCTATTCCAAGGCCTTTTTCAGTTTTCATTCTGTGTGCCTTTCTCCTTAGAGGTTGTTCAAGGGAGCTTCTAGACAAAACTGAAGTCTTTCCTTTCTTCTTTAGCTACTTATAGAAGGGATTTCAGCTCTCCCAACTTGACTACCATCAGATCTCACTAATGATCACAGGTGTTAGGGCTTTTGGAATCCCTAAGTCTTAAGGAGAAATGAAGGGAAATGTGGAGAAGAATGTGAGGAAAAATATGTTCCCAGTTTGAACTTTCCCAAAGGTGGAACTAGCTCCCTTTGGAGTGGTGAGCTCCCTGTCAATGGAGGGTTCAAGTAGAGGGATATTGTAGAAGGATATTGTGTGTAAAGCACAGGGTAGATTGGGGCCATCTGAGGTTTCTTTCAGTTCTAACATTTGATCTCCCCAAATGATTTTCCATCTATGACCTTGTTTGTCCTTGTGATGGAGGTAGGGTAGGAATTCTTAGCTCCATTTTACTGATGAGCAAACTATGGTTACTCTAGCCAGTGATGGTGAGCCTTTTGGAGACTGAGCACTCAGACTTCAACCCTCACTCCGCATGTGAGCCTCCCCCTTACCCAGACAGAGGAGGTAGGAAGTGTTCCCATTGGGCTGCTGGGCAGAGGGGCAGGTGATGAGAGAAATGCTCTCAGGCATGCATGGAGAGGGAGAGGCGAGCAGTCCCCTCTAGTACCTGTGCCATAGGTTCACCAACACAGCTCTAGACAATAGATGATACTTTTTCAAGATTACATAGTGATTGCTTATGTGTAATCTTATATTTTCACGGGTTTTCCATATGACCACATGACTCTACCCCTTGAAAAATTCTAGTGTCTGTGTTATCCAATAAAGTACAAAATCCTGACATTGGCATTCAAGGTCCCCAAACATATGGCCCTAATCTAGGGAGGCAGAGTGATACAGAGAAAAGAATATTATATTTGGAGTCAGAGGAAAATGGGACCTTAGACCTAGTACTGAACATTTTGTACTGAGGAAACCAAGGCACAGAAAGGCTAAGTGACTTGTTCTGGGTCACACAGCTAAATTTTTGAGGCAGAATTTGAAGCTATGTCTTCCTGATTCCAACCAGTATCCTATCTACTATCCCTGAATCCCAGCTATACTGCTTCCTACATGTGTCACCTTGGGCAAGTTTCCATGGGACTTAGTTTCCTCATCTATGTAATGAAGGAGAAGGAATAGATGACCTCTAAGCTTCCTTCTACCTCTGAAGTTAGATCCCATGATAAAGTGGCTCCTGTGATCCCCTCAAAATGATTTTTGTACCAGTGGAAAATATTCCTGCTTATTACTCTGCAGGAATAAGACCTCTAACAAGAATGTATAATAATATATAAAAAGTATCAGAGAGGTGTTGGAACAGTACTCTGAGAGGTCTGAGGGGGGAAGGTTGGCATTTTTTTGAAACTCTTGCTTTATGTTTTAGAATTGATACTAAGTATTGGTTCCAAAGCAGAAGAATGGTAAGGAATAGGCTAGTTGAGATTAAATGACTCGCCCAGAGTTCCACAGTTTAGGATTCAGTAAAAGCTGAAGGATCAGCAAAAGTTTTCTGTAAGAATGATATTGCCAGATCACAGAGAGCCTTTAATGCCAGACAAAACAATTTGAACTCTACTCAGTAGGTCATGACTTTGACTTGGGCTTTTAAGTCAGGGTAGTAATTCAATAGACAAGAGCTGGAGGGAAGACATGCTGGGTATAGGGAAAGAGATGAGCAAAGGCATGAAGGTGGGAAAATTCAAACTAAATTGAGGGAATAACAAATGATTCTGTTGGTTGCAGGGTAAAGTGCCTAGAGCAGTGATGGTGAACCTTTTAGAGGGGCAGATGATGTGAGAAATGTCCTCAGGGGAGGGAGATGGGAAGAGCCTGGCCCCACTTCCCTCTGGCTTTCTAGTAAACTCTGGTGAACTCTGTTCTGGAGCAACTGCAGGTGTGCCCACAGAGAGGGCTCTGAGTGTCCCCTCTGGCATGCATACCATAGGTTCACCACCACAGGCCTAGATAAAGTAACACACGACAAAGTTGGAAAGGTATGGCAGTGCCAGATCATGGAGAGCCTTGAATGCCAGACAAAACAATCTGAATTCTATTCAGTCGGTCATAGGGAGTTGTTGAAGATGATTGAGAAGAGTTAAATAACAAGATTTTTATGCACAGTCAGTGTGATCAGGGTATGAAGGAACAGCATTGGTGAAATCCAAGTTTTCCAAAGGGCAGTGGTTGGTTTTAGGGTTTTTCTCATAGTTTGGTTGATAAAATTTCTCCAGACACTAAAATATAACCTTGGCTTTTTTTTTAATCCTAAAAAGCCTGACCTCCACTTTCTTCCCCAAGAAGAATCCTGTTACCATATGGCAATGTCTCAGCTGGAATAGAAGCCAGGTGAAACCCTGAGGAATTTGGCCAAGTGCACCTATGGGCATCCCTCCTTAATGTGACTGTCTACTCTGTCATATCACAGGCATCAAAGGCTGCCCCTACCACATGCCAGGCACTCTTCCTACCCCCACATAAGACAAGTGAATTCTGCTGCCTCTCTGCAAAGACATCCATGATGGCATATGTCCCCACCCCCTCCTAATTCCTCCTCCGCTTGGTAGCTGCAAAGGAAGTGCTTGACACAGAGGCAAGATGGGATCAGAACTGAGCAAAGGGGAAGATTGGCAACTCAGAAGGGACAAGAGTAATCAGACCAAGAGAGGTCCATCACTGAAATGTGAGCAGTTCTGGATCCACTCATAAATCTGATGGCACAAAAGCAACCTTTTCCACTTCTGGTTTTGGAAAGAAGAGTACGCACCAAACAACAAACACTTAGTAGAAGCATTTGCCATATGTAGAAGAGTGCACTGATTCTGAAGATAGAGATGTAAACCCACATGATCATTGACCTCACAGAATTTATAATCTTTGGGGGTGAGGGGAGGAGGGTTCAGACTGACATACCAAGAAACAAGACACAAATTAGAGGGATTGTAGAGAGACCCAAAGTCCTCTAAGATCCTTTGAGAAGGGAGAGAACACTAGCAATGGGGGAGGCGGAGGTGGTGGTGGTTGGGTGTATGTGCGATGATTAGTAAGGAAGGCTCCATGAAAAAAATGCCATCTGAGTTGGGCCTGGAAGGAAAAGAGGGTTTTATTATTTTGAAATTTCATTCTCCATTTAAAAAAAAACACTTACCTTCTATCTTAGAAGCAATACTATATATTGGTACTAAGTCAGAAGAGTGGTAAGGGCTAGGCAATATGGAGTAAGTGACTTACCCAGGGTCACACAGCTAGGAAGTATCTGAGGTCAAATTTGAACCCACAACCTCTTGTCTCCAGGTCTGGCTTTCTATTCACTGAGCCACTTAGCTGTCTCCTCTCCAACTTTTTTTTGAAGAAAGGGATAGAGGAAAGGAGAGAGAAAGAAAGGAAAGAAGGGAGGTAGGGAGGGAAGGAAGAAACAATGAAGGGAAGAAAGAAGAATGGGAGAAAGAAAAGAAGGAAGGGAAGGCGCTAGATGATAGTAGAAAAAACAAAGATCCTTGTAAAACAGAGAAGGATGGAACAACCAATTAAAGATAGGCTGATACCATATCTTTGGAAGAATCTTCTCATTCTGTCTGTATAGAGAATGTAGACAAGAGGATGTGCTACTTGGCTTGAAGTCTTCTGTGAGCATTTGGAACAGCAAGTCTGCTGGGAGGCACCTTGGCTCTGAATTGAGAGGTAAGTCAGATCATGTGTCTCATGCTCCACAGCCCCAGTAGTAAAAAGAAACCTATCTAAACAAGTCCCTTTGGAGCAAAATCTTACTCCAAGCTTGATGCCTTTTTCCTTTGACTATAGTTCCTACCTCCATGTCCTGGCTCATGTTTCTCCTAACTTGAAATATTGTCTCCTATTCTCTCAGCTTGGCTCAATCCTACTCCATCCTTCAAAGCCCTAATTCAAATTCTAACTAAACTGTACATCATGTAGAGTTGAAAGAAGCCTGAGAGATCAAGTCCAACCTTCTCATTTTAAAAACAAGGAAAATGAAGTTCAGAGAACCATTACAGTGATTGCCCCAAGTCCTCAGAGCCAGTTTCTCCTTGAAGCTAGAAAAGGGCCTTAGAACACCTAAAGTCAGAGCTGGATGGGACCTTTAAACAGAATATCAGAGCTGAGAGGGAGTTTAGAGCATAGGTTGTCTGAGCTGTCAAGTATGTGAGAGATTATGTCCTATAATGCCTCATTTTATAGTCAGGGCACCTGAATATCAGATGGGGAAGTGATTTGTTCAAAGTCACACAGCAAGTTCATAGCCAAATAGGGTAACAATAAATATAAACATAAACATTAAAATGACTGAAGAAAAATAAAAACAAAGGACAGATCTTCCCTTTCAAATGTGTTTCCGCTTGAAGTTCTCAATGAGGAATCAGTAGAGTTCTGAAAAAGGGAGAGTGGCTATGCTGGAGGCCAGGTAAAGTGATTTGGGGTCTGGGGCCTTGGGATACTTGAAACTGAGCTGGGTACAGTGCTTACTAGTAAATATTTCCTAACTGGCTTTTCAGAAAAAGAAAAAGAATGTGAGCAGGAAATACTTTTAAGTTTAACCCGTATTATTAACATTTTCTTCATCATTTTCTTTTCTTTCCTTTTCTCCCCTCCAAACCCTTACATTTTGTCTTAGTAACAACTCTAAGATAGAAGGGCACAGGCTAGGCAGCTGGGGCTAAGAGACTTGCCCAGAGTCACACAGTTAGGAAGTGGCTGAGGCTAGATTTGACCATCATTTTCTTAAGTCGAGACAATTATAAAAACAATAAATCAAGCCCTGATTTATAATATTTGCTGATTCTAAGAGGTAAATGCTCATACAAAAAAAAAATTAACAACCAGCTCTCCAGTTAGTATGAATTGGCTTCAGCATCATCCTGACTAAATAGATGACTTAGAGAAACAGAATGAGTGCCAGAGAGGAATAGCTAATTAAAGCTTTTTTTTTTTTAAATGGTATAGAATATATAACATATTCAAGCCAGACTTAAGAATTATCCAACAATTGAGAGCCAGACCCAGAGATGAGAGGTCCTGGGTTAAAATCTGGCCTCAGATACTTACTAGTTGTGTGACCCTTAACCCCCCACTGCCTAACCCTTACTGTTCTTCTGCCTTGGAACCAATACACAGTATTGATTCTAAGGTGGAAGATGAGGATTTAAAAAAAAAAAAAAGGAGAGAGGAGGACTTTCCAGACATGCAAAATCTGCCAAAAGGTCTAGTTTGATTCATTTTACTGGAAGGCTTTATGCTTTCTTCCAAGTCTTCCTGTCACAGGGTAAGAAGAGAGGGCTCACTAAAGTAGGGAAGAATTGGGGATCAGTAGGACCACAAAAGGAAAAAAAAGCAATGGACTCTTTCTTACACATGATACTCTGAGATTTCCCATCTCTGTGCCTCTGTACTGGATATTTCCCCTGCCAGGAATACCCTCCCTGCCCACTTCTTAAAATCCTTTGTTTCCTTCAAAGCTCAGTTCAGGTAATACCTTTTATTTAAGGCTTTTTCTAACCATGCACTTTTTTTTAAAGTTATACATGTATCATAATTCAAAACCTATTTCCATGTTATTCACATTTGCAGTAGAGCAATTCTTTTAACATCAAAACCTTAATCACATCCCTATCGAATTTCTATTCCCATATTCTATCTCTGGATGTGGATAGCATTCTCTCTCACAAGTTCCTCTGGATTGTCCTGGGTCATTGCATTGCTACTGGTAGAAAAGTCCATTACATTTGATTGTACCATAATGTATCAGTCTCTGTTCTCCTGGCTTTGCATCAATTCCTGGAGGTCATTCCAGTTCACATGGAATTCCTCCATTTCTTTATTCTCTTGAGCACAATAGTATTCCATCACCAGCATATACCACAATTTGTTTAGCCATTCCCCAATCGAGGGGCATCCCCTCATTTTCCAATTTTTTGCCATCACAAAGAGTGCTGCTATAAATATGTTTGTACAAGTCTTTTTCTTTATTATCTTTTTGGGGTACAAACCCAGCAGTGGTAGGGCTGGATCAAAGAGTAGGCATTCATTTAAAGCCCTTTGGGCATAGTTCCAAATTGCCCTCCAGAATGGTTGGACCAATTCACAACTCCACCAGCAGTGTATTAGAGTCCCAATTTTGCCACATCCCCTCCAACATTTATTGCTTTCCTTTGCTGTCATATTGGCCAATCTGCTAGGTATGAGATGGTGCCTCAGAGTTGTTTTAATTTGCATTTCTTTAATCAGGAGTATCCATGCACTTTCTATCTTTTTTCTTCCTTCCTTCCCCACTT